>NC_034601.1:14229272-14250197 GCF_900095145.1 Mus pahari
TGACCTCAAACTCAGAAATCCGCCTGCCTCTACCTCCCGAGTGCTGGGATTAAAGGCGTGTGCCACCATGCCCGGCCTGTTGGTATTTCTTAACAGCTGTTAGAGGAAACTTTAGACCTTAAATATCTGTTCAAGTCAGGTTTGGCAGAATGTGCCTACAGTCCTAGCTACTCAGGAAACTGAAATGGAAAGATTTCTTGAAGCCAGAAGTTTGGAATCAGTTTGTGTAACTGTGGTGGTTTGAATAAGAATATACTCATGTATCTGAATGCCTAGTCACCAGGGAGTAGTACTACTTGAGAAACATTAGGAGGTATGGCCTTGTGGGAATGGGTGTGGCCTTGTGGAGTGGGTGTGGCCTTGTAGGAGGAAGTGTGTCACTGGAGGTGAGTTTTGAAGTTTTAGCTCAAGCCAGGACCAGAGTCTCTCTCTTCCTGCTGCCTGTGAATCTAGATATTGAACTCTCAACTACTGCTCCAGTACCTTGTCTGTCCGTATGCTACCATGCTTCCTGCCATGATGACCATGGACTAAACCTCTAAAACTGTAAGCTAGCTCTGATTAAATGTTTTCCTTCATAATAGTTGCCCTGGTCATGGTGTCATGGTCATGGTCACAGCAATAGAACACTGACTAAGACAGCAGTGCAGCAAGCACCCATGTCAGGATCAGAGAGGAGAAGGAGACATGCAGGAGGAGTAAATACCATCATAAATACTGCTGTTGAGAAGAACCATCTACATGCTGTTACCTAAGTATTTCCAGAGGATGGCAGAAATTCAGAGTATTTAGAAGATGAAAATAAAAGTAGACATCAGGGTTATAGGGGTGGCGAAGTGGTTAAGAGTACACTGTAGCTGTCTTCAGACACTCCAGAAGGAGTCAGATCTTGTTACAGATGGTTGTGAGCCATCATGTGGTTGCTGGGATTTGAACTCCGGACCTTCGGAAGAGCGGTTGGGTGCTCTTACCCACTGAGCCATCTCACCAGCCCCAGGCTATTCTTCCAAAGGTCCTGAGTTCAATTCCCAGCAACCACATGGTGACTCATAATCATCTGTAATGGAAACTGAAGCCCTCTTCTGGTGTGTCTGAAGACAGCTACAGTGTACTTACATACATAAAATAAATAAATCTTCTTTTGAAAAAGTGGACATCAATGGTATAGGAAGCAAGGCTGGGTATGTGGCTCAGTTGGTAGAATGTTTGCCTAGCGTCCACGAAACCTTGGGTTTGACCCTAGCACCCCGTATACTGAACCTGAGCATAATGGCACACAGCTGTTTACCTCAGCCTCCCAGAGGCGGATCAGGAGGATCAGAAGCTCATCCTCAGCCATACAAGAGTTGAAGCCCTGCCAGGTCTATATGAGACATTGTGTAGAAAAGCCAGCATGGTATTTTTTTTTTTTTTTGGTTTTTCGAGACAGGGTTTCTCTGTATAGCCCTGGCTGTCCTGGAACTCACTTTGTAGACCAGGCTGGCCTCGAACTCAGAAATCCGCCTGCCTCTGCCTCCCGAGTGCTGGGATTAAAGGCATGTGCCACCACGCCCGGCCCAAGCCAGCATGGTCTTAAGTGTGGTGCTGATGAGATGGTGCAGCAGATCTGGGATCTAGGTGATTGTGGCCAAGTCTGAGGACCTGAGTTCAATCTCTGGAACTTACATGGTGGAAGAAGAGAACCAACTCCCATACGTTGTCTTCTGACCTCCACACATGCACTGTAGCAAACACCATTCCCCCAATTAACACATGACATTTTAAAATGTTAAAGTCTGAAGAAAATCAATGAAGTGTTGAATATTTGAAAGATTTTCAACTTCACTTATGAAAGAGAAAACACTATTACAAGGAGGTGTTGGAAAAATAAATAAATAAAAAGGGACATGACTGCTCCTAGGTATGGAGGAGGAGGGCGTTTACAGCAGATAAAAGGGAAGAGCATAGCCAGAGGCAGGGACATCTGGAGAGTCCATGAAGGACAGAGGGGAGGGGAAGAGCCCGTGGGGGAAGGACATCCCAGCTCCTGGGCTGGAGAATTAGGGTAGAGGAAAGTGGTATACAAGCCACACCCACATCCTATAACTGGTAGAGACTGTGGGATGCAGGGAGAACCGGGCAGCCAGTTCCTCTTTGATATGCTAAATAATGTATGTGTGTGATATGTACATAGGTTGATATACAGACACCCCACATAGTCTTCAGTGCTTGTGGATTCTGCATTGACACGTTCAACCAGCTGTGGTAGAGACTGTTTGGCAAGGGGCAACATACATTAGCTGCCAATGTAGGCTACAGAATGAGGCTGTCTGTCTCAGTAAGGAAGAAGGGGGGTATGGAAGAGAGAGTGTGGGGAGAGGGAGGGAGGGAGGGAGGGAGGAAGGAAGGAAGGAACTGAACTTGGGTCCTGTGTGAAAGCAACAAGTGCTCTTAACCACTGAGCCACTTCTCTAACCCCACCAATGACTTTGGTGACAAGACAGAGAAGGGACAATATCTTTAATGAATAGTTCTGAAAAACTGAATATCTGCATGACAAACCCAGAGCATAGCTACTTGTTGGCAGGTTGTGGAGGTATTGGAAGACTTGTGCACCACTGACGGCAACAGATAATGATGTGGCCATCTTCTTCTAGAAGTCCTGAGTTCAATTCCCAGTAACCACATAGTGGCTCACACCATCTATAATGGGGTCTGATGCCCTCTTCTGGTATGTAGACATAGATGCAGATAGAATGCTCACATACATTAAATAAATCTTTTTTTAAAGATCTATTTATTTATGTATATGAGTACACCATTGCTCTCTTCAGACACACCAGAAGAGGGCATCAGATCCCATTACAGATGTTTGTGAGCAACCATGTGTTTTCTGGGAATTGAACTCAGGATCTCTGGAAGAGCAGTCAGTGCTGTTAACCATTGAGCCATCTCCCCAGCCCTTCCCCACCCCCTGCTTTTTTTTTTTTTTTTTTTTTTTAAATAAATTAAAACCAGGGACTCAAACATCTTTTACAATGTGTCCTGGCTAGTTTTATGCCAACTTGACATAAACTAAATTCACCTGAGAGGAGGGAACCTTAATTGAGAAAATGCCTCCATAAGATCAGGCTGTAGGCAGGCCTGTAGGGTATTTTCCTATTCAGTGATTAATGAGGGAGGGTCCAGCCCATTATAGATGGTGTCATACTTTGGCTGTCGGTTCTGGGTTCTATAAGAAAGCACCCTGAGCAAGCAAGGAGCAACCAGTAAGCCTTCGTGGCCTCTGCGGCAGCTCCTACCTCCAGGTTCCTGCCCAGTTTGAGTTGTAGTCCTGACTTCCTCCAATGATAGACGAAGATCTGAAAGTGTAGGACAAATAAACTCTTTCCTCCCCAACTTACTTGTTGGTCATGGTGTTTCATCAAAGCAATAGAAACCCTAAGGCACGGTGACCAGTGACCCTACAGCACTATTATCCCACAATGGCCATCAGTACAAACAGTTCAGTGTCATGAGGGATGATGGGCAAAGGAAATGCAGACACTCATGAGAGGGATCAATTAGCCTTTGTTTATTTTTGGGTGGTGTATTTTCAGGATTCTCTAGAGTCACAGAACTTATGGGTAGTCTCTATATAGTAAAGGGATTTATTGATGACTTACATTCTGCAGTCCAATTCCCAACCATGGTCAGTAGCAGCTGTGAATGGAAATCCAAGGATCTAGCAGGCGAAGGGGAGAGGGAGAGGGGGAGGAGGAAGGGGAGGGGAGAGAGAGGGAGAGGGATGTGGCACACACCTTTAATCCCAGATGACCCTGAACTCAGAGGTCTCCCTGTCTTAATCTTCTGGAATCCATAGCCACTATGCCTCAAGATCTCCATGCCAAGATCCAGGTCAGAAACTTCTATCTCCCAGCCTTCAGATTAGGGTCACTGGTGAGCCTTCCAATTCTGGATTATAGTTCATTCCAGATATAGTCAAGTTGACAACCAGGAATAGCCACTACAGGTGGTTTTGATACAGATGCCCGAGTATATAGACCAGGCTGGTCTGGAATTCATAGAAATCTACTTGCCTCTGCCTCCTGAGTTCTGGATTAAAGACTGGCTTAAAAGAATGTTTATTTTTATATGGATGAGTGCTTCTGTTTGCATGTAAGTCGTGTATGTGCTTAGTGCCCAGAAACTAGAAAAGGTCATACCTTGGAAGTGGAGTTACAGATATCTGTGAGCCACAGTGTAGGTGCTGGCAAACAGACTGAGGTTCTATGCAGGAGCAGTCAGCGAGCGCCGTCTCTCCAGTCTCTCAGTCAGCACTTAATAAGAAGGCAATTCAGGTACATGCTACAGCATGGACGAACCTTGAAAATATATGAACTTAAATACATTCACAGGCCGAGCGTGGTGGCGCACGCCTTTAATCCCAGCACTCGGGAGGCAGAGGCAGGCGAATTTCTGAGTTCGAGGCCAGCCTGGTCTACAGAGTGAGTTCCAGGACAGCCAGGGCTACACAGAGAAACCCTGTCTCGAAAAACNAAAAAAAAAAAAAAAAAAAAAAAACATTCACAAATGGCATTTCGTGAGCACCAGTTACACGGGGTACACAGTCAAATTCAGACTCCAAATGGTGGGAGCTCAGGGTTTAATGGATAAGTTCTAGTGTGATGAAATAGTTCTGGACATGGTGACAATAGTTGCACAGCCTTGAGAAGTCATTTACTAATATTACTACTGCACTGTATGCTTTACAATGGTTATTACGTTAACTTTTGTCGTGGATATTTGAGGTGATGCCTTAAAATAAAACCCAAAAGGCAATTTGGAAAAAGGCCTATATAGGAGGGGTTTAGTTGGGTAGTCTTTTGTACAAGCCTGCTGTTCACTGTTAACTGGCTCAAGCTGCTTGGGCCTGAGAGTGATGAATTCACAGAAACAACCCTTCCCTTAAGGGAGGAAGTTTAAATTATCAGGTCAATTAGGAAAGATACAACTGAAAAAAAAAAAAAAGCCAAGTTTCATTCACACTTCAAGGAGGTGTTTCCTGGCTGGTTGCCACTTTTATTGCTTTTGGCCAGGCTACTGAAAGGCCCACAGACCCTTGGAAGGTACAATGTGATCTTTGATTCCCGTTTCAAGGATCAAAGCCAGTGAGTTTGGGTGTAAATGCAGATAACATTTCGGAGATCTTTCATGAAAGGAGTCACCAGAGCAGGGAAACCAGGGAGGTGGTGTGTCATGTGTGTGCTTGCTTTCAGAAGGGATGCAGCAAAGCCTTCCGTTCCTGGTCCAAGGCCCATCTAAACACATGTCCGGGTAGTGGGATGGATGACACTACAAGAACACAGAGGAGCTACAGGGACAAGCCATGCATATGTATGTGAGGGGCACACAGGCTCATTTCCTGGCCTCTCCAAAGTGACAGTGCTGCGCAGCGCGCTAGCCTGCTTGTCTGCAGCTGCAAGGGACAAGACACACACACACACACACACACACACACACTTGCCACTCAGGGAGAGATGGAGGGACAAGACATACATACACACACACACACACACACACACACACACACACACACACACACACACGACACTTGCCACTCAGGGAGAGATACTCCCCAAGCCTGAAGCAGCCACTCAGTATCGGAGGCCTGATGACGCCCTTAGCCTTTCGACCCACGCCGGCCCTGGGCAGTCCTCCAGGTCTGGCAACGCGTGAGAACCGCCCTCCTGCCTGCTCCCGTGGGACCCAGGACCACCCAGCACCTGCGCACGGGGCCTCTCCCGCTTAGTACGGAGCGCGCTCCCATCAGCCTCCGCGCCGTCGCGCTGGCGCGGTGTGGCCCTCTGAGAGACCGAGGCCCCCGCTGTTTACGGCGCAGGCGCGGCGGGCCGAGCGTGCGCGCGCAGCCCCGTGGGAAGGCTAACTTGGGGCGTGCGGAGCGCCAGAGCCGGTACGTCGGGGGTGGCCGCGCACGCCGAGGGGGCGTGGCCGACGAGGTGGCCGCTAGACCCTGGGGTCCCGCTGCGTCAGGCTCCGATCTCGGTGGCGGGGGTCTGTGTGGAGGCGCGAGGTGGGGCGCCGGCGTGGGGGCCCTGTCTTGAAGAGTCCCGCCCCCGCTCACCTGATCTCGCTCTTCCCTTTGCAGGTGGCGGTGGGATCCTGCCCTCGGAAGTACGCCCCTCTGCCTGGTGTTCCCCAGCGGATCCTCTGACCCTGGCGGCCCCTCCTGGCGCAGTCTTAGGTAGGTGGACTTGGTTGTCCCGGAGCTTAAGATCTGAATGTCCTGCATGGCGTTTCTGGCGTGCGGGCGGTGCAGGTAGTCTGTCCTCCACTCACATGTTGGCTTTGGGCATGTTCTGTTCCTGGGTCTCCTGGGTCTCGGGAGCAGAGAACTCAGCAAGGGTATTAGGTATTGCCCGGTCTTCGGAGGAAGATTACGGTGCGCCGCGGCCCTGCGTCTTCTTGTAGTTTGTTGTCCAGCCCGGGAAAAGGAAATTACCTAGTGCCAGGCAGGGAAGGCGGAGAGAAGCGAGAGAGTTCAACAGACAGGCACGCAGAGGGCGGCCTGGGATGATCCTGAAGCTCAAAAACTTAGTGACTTGCTCAGTAAGGAAGAAGCAGAAGTTGACTGCTCGCGCAGGGTAAGGGGCTCTTCTCTTCCTAGGTTGTCAGGAGCACTGAGGTAAGCAGGTGAGTAGGCAGATAACGTCTAAGGTTCGCAGTTGGGGCAAGAGGCCCTGGTGGCACATGGCCTCTGGGCATGCAACACGGTGTTTGTGGGCAGCCTAGCTTTGGGGAGTGGAGCCTGGCTTGTGGGAACTACTCACTGAGAGACTGGATCCTGGCTGATGATTATGGTGGGAATCCCAGGTCAAGGGCTGAGCTTTCAAGTGTGAGTCAAGGGGTCTACCTGAGGTGTTCTAAGATGCTTGGGTGGAAGAAGTGGGTGCTGGTGGTGCTGACAGCTGAGTGTTGCAAGCCAGTTTGGAGGTGTTGGTAGAAAGATGAACCTTGCTGTACCTTTTTGGAGAAACCGACTTAGGGTTTGGAGTAAACACATGGAAAACCAGGTGTGAAGACATATGCAGAACTTGGTGCTTCTCCTAGGAGAGAGCTTGTGGAGAATTGGGCTAGGTGTGTAGGGATGAAGAGAGCTGAGAGGAGCTCTCCAAGTGGTGGGCTTCCCTCCCTAGAGAGACTGGAGCAGAGCGTGAGAGCCCAGGAAGGTTCCTTGTCCTCCTTCCTTGCCTGGCCTCTGGTGACCATAGCTTGGAATACAGATGGCTCTGCCCGTGCACTGGTGGTCACAGGAGGAGGCCTCCAAGTGGAATCAGAATTTCACTTGTGGAGGTGAGGGTGCTTGGGACGAGGATGAGGGACAAGTGTTCAGGATTGGGTAGCTTTGCCTGCAGGTGGTCTCTCTGGAAATGCTGGGAGCAGGAGGAAACAGATAAGCCAGACAGTTTTGTAATGCCTCTGTCTGCCAGGGGTGCCTGGTGCTGTGTGTGCAGGGGTGTTTTGGTGTGCTCTGTTCTTAGCAGTTTACAGTCAGTGCTGAGGCAGCCAGAGCCCACTCACTCCACTCTGAAGTAGTAGAAGGGTAGTTCGTAAGCTTCAAAGTGATCTGTGGCTAAGCTTGTCTCGGCAGCCAGGTTCTGCTCCTCTGCTATCATTTACTAGTTGGTGTGTGACTGCATACACATCACTTTGCCGTTCTTCTTGGCAGTGATAATAGTACCCAATTTGTGGGTGGTGTGTGGTCAGCATTCAGCACAAATGGGACAAATGACAGTTGCTGCTGTTGTTGCCCCAACATTCCCTGATGTGGTCCCTTCTAGGATTGACAGCATCTGTCAATTACACCTTGGAAGTTGTAGGCAGCATTTGTCTGTTTCCAAACTCCAGGGTCAGCCTCTGGTTCCTCCCCCAATTCCAAGCAGCTAGTCAGGTCCCTAAGGGTTTTCTGCTGGCTGCCTCCTCCTGCCAGTCAGTGGTGATGGTTGAGCCTGGTCCCTGCTCTTCCCTACCTTGTTTTTGGACAGATTTCCTTGGATGATGGCCTGCATCTGACAGTCCCTCGACTCTTACTGCCTCAGCTCCCCTGGTCCTCAACATTTACTTGGAATGGCAGTCTGCCACAACCTGCCCAGCTGCTCCTTGGCCTGTTGTGCTGTGCCTGCCTCTTCTGTCCACACCAGGTCTTCTGTGGGCACGTCCTTCCTTTGTTCCTGGCAGGCTTCATGGCAGGTGCCATTGGCAGAGCCCTGGCAACCCTGTTCAGATGGCAGCCAGTTTCACCAATGCACGCCCTTGGCAGCAGATGGATGGTACTTCACAACATGATCCCTTGGCGGATTCCTGGATTGAGAGGCCCTACTGTGGGAACCCCACGTGTGTATGCACCACCGTGGAGCAGAACAGAACAATTAATGATTCTTCTGCCAGTAAGCCTGCAGAAAGGAGCTTTCCAGCTGGATGCATAACAGACCCTTGGCCACTCAGGACAGACTTCCACTGGGTTCCTGGCTCCAACCTGGAACCTCTGATGGCTCTCCATGACTACTAGACTGCTTTTTTGGCTCAGCTTGGTGATTATATGTCTTCCACTTTGAACACTATTAGGACAATCTCAGCTCTGTCTGTGAGAACCTCAGTTGACTGATAGGCCTGGCTTTGCCCTGGCTCGCTCCCTACTGTAATAGGTACCTTGCCTGATTATGAACTCTTCTGCCAGGATCTCAAAGAAGTTATTCAAAACAGTTTTGTTGAGTACCATACCACTATCTCCTGCCTTCCACATCAAGCCGGCCACCAGTGGCCCCCAGCCGCCCACAGTAAGGCAGTACTTAGTTAGGTCTCAGAAGCTCTAGCACTCAGTATGGGTACTGAGGCCTGCCTTAGCTGCTCCCTCCAAACCCTGCTTGGTTGAGGTCTAACCCTATATCCAGGAGTACCTGGCTAAGGAGAGCTCCCCTGGACCCCGAGAGTCCCTGACCCAGTTCAGTTTTGCATTTAGTCTTTATTGTAATGCTGTGAGGCCAGCTTGCCTCCCATCTAAAGGGGGCAGCCCCCAAACTTGTCTCAGTACCTTTAAAATCTGTTAACTCCTCTTCTTGGAAGCTAGAATCAGCTTTCCTGGGGAACTTAGACCCTCAGAAAGCAGAGAAGAATTCAAAAACAAGGAGACTGAGAGTTGTAGCTAGGTATCCCGTGGTGGGTGAACAGTGTCCCAGAGACCCCACAAGACCCATCCTGTTGACTACTCCTTATATCTGTGTTCTGAGCGTGCTCTAGATGTACAGCAGTACCCTTTGAGATGAAGTGCTGTGCATAGTGAGGGAGTCCCCCAGCTCCCAGACAGGACAGTGCTGTCTACAGATGACTCCTGTGGCTGGCTAGCCAGACAGAAAGGCACATGAGCTCTCCCTGCTCCTACTGGGATGTGGGCTTGTGTTGGGCTCCTAGCTGAGTTCCTGCCCACACTTGGACATGCTGTTTTACCTGGCCAGTTTTACAGGAAAGGCTCTATAGATCAGCCGCCATCAGATTATTTTTAGCACTGTGTCCAGATGCAGCCCCCACATATAACCTTGGTGTTTCTCTGCCCCTGCCCTCTTCTCGGTGTTTTCTGATGCTAGGCTACAATGGAAAGAAGGCTGTTTGAAGGAAGCCAGTGCTCTTTTTTAAAATATTTTGGTTGGGTTGGCTGTTTTGTTTTGTTTTGTTTTTGAGACAGTGTTTCACTATGTAGTCTTTCCTGGTTTGGAACTTGATATATAAGAGACTGGCATTGAACTCTCAACCCTCTGCCTTCTGAGTGCTGGAACTAAATCTTCTTCTTTCTTTAAAATGGTATGTCTATGGAGTATAGTATGATTGGATATATAGATGTATAATGATCTATCTGGTAATTACCATTTCCTTTTCTTAAATGTTGATCATTTCTGTGTATGGGATGGTATTTACATTCTTCTCATGGTTCCTTATAAAAGATGAACTACGTTATTGCCAACTCTTACACACTGTGTGGTGGAAGCTATCTAACATTCCTGTCTCTTCCAGGTCTTTTCTGTCTTGTTACCACTCTCTGCCCTTTGCTTCCATCAGATCAACTTTGACAGCTTTCACATACAGATGCACGTGGCATTTGTGTCTCTACCTGTTTAACTCACTTAACAGTGCCTTTGGTTCCATGTTGCTTGGAATTTTTTTGTTTGTTTTTGGTTTTGGATTTTTATTTTTAATGGTTCAATAATATATATTGCCTTTTTTAAAAAAAAAACAAAAAAACAAAAAACCAAACTCACCTGTCACTGTACACTTTGGTGGATTTCATTTCTTGTAAGCAGTGCAGCGGCAAACATATTCATCCTTCTGAGGGATACGATGACATCTCAGCTGAGAACCCTACTTCCTGTGGCTTATTTGAAGCCCTGGGCAGCTGGGAGGTTTGAGTGCAGGCGGGTAGGATCTAAGCCTCTTGCTAGGTTCAGCTCTAGTTGCCCTTTGTGCAGGGTTACGTTCTCACTATACCTTGTTATGCTGAAAAAAGCTCCTACCCTACCCCTGCTTTACAGAGCACGCGTGTGTGCGCGTGCACACACACACACACACACACACACTCGAGCAGATTGAGCTCTTTGTCAGGGTTCTGGCATAGATAGATATGTGTTCCTGGAAGCATTGCTGATCTCAATAAACACGAGTTGACTTAACTGCTGAGTGTATGGTGGCTGCTGACAGAGTCTTGTTTTGTGAACAGAAATTCTGTACTCATTCTGTCAGCAGAGCCCAGCTGAGTGTCACAGGTGTGCAGTGGTGGTTCCCAGTGGAGCCCCTGGTGAGAGGGTCTGGTCAGAAGAGCTGGGGCTAGAAGGGGAAGGAGTGCCAGGTGTTGGGTGGCCTTGGGATCTGACTTCTGAGAGCTTAGGTAAAGAGAAGAGCAGGTAGCAGATGGGAATATGAGGCCTGGGATTGGAATGAAGAAAGACCAGTTCTGCACACGGGTGAGTTTTTACTGAGCTGAGCACGCAGGCTCCTTTGAGCCAAATTGATCTGAGGACAGGACACCGATGCTCAGTACACAGCATGTGCCTACTTGGAAGTGCTTAGACGTGAGCACCACTCTTTCAGTTTTACCGTTGTGGAAGCAACAAGAGGAAACCTTCCTAGACGTTTAGTAGAATCATAGATTGAAAAATACAGCTGGCTACTTTAGGAGAGGCCATGATGAGCAAACATCTGGTGAGAACTGGAACAGGTTGTTGCATTGTTTACTTACTAAGAGATGTTTTGAGTCCAGGTGGTTTATTTGTGAATTATTTCAAAGCACAGGCCCTGTGTACATAAAACAGCTAGGAATGTTGCTAACAGAAATGATCTTGTAGAGCACTAGGCTTCTATTCCAGTTTGCCCAGCTGCTCATGGCTAGAATGGACTGCTCTCTTAATTCTTTAATTGAATGTGGCTGGGCCTGCCTCAGACTCTGGTAGTGGACCCTGGGATGGCTCTCTGGGAAGACTTGTCTAATTACTCACTGGCTCTTGCTGTATTGCTGGCTCCTCATGCATCTGTCTTCCCCTCTACTTGAAATTGCCATCACTCCTACTGACCCTGATCTTCTTGGGACATCTCTTGAGGCTTGGGTAATGGTCTGCCATATGTCTGAAGGCCTAGTGCATGGTGTCTACAGTTGACAGGCTTGAGAGCACTCAGCAGAGTCTAGGTGACCTAGAAGATGAATCTGGGTCCTCTTTAGAAGTCTACTTACTGTGTTGAGTTCTGAGGAAAGGAAGCCTTGTAGTTGCAGTGACCAGGTTGTCTGCCTCTGGGTAACTGTAGGTGGAACAAAAGATAGGATTGTTGTCTTCTAGACCATTATAAAATAGCTTATCTCAGTACTGGAGAGATGGCTCAGCGGTTAAGAGCACTGGCTGCTCTTCCAGAGGTTCTGAGTTCAATTCCCAGCACATGGCAGCTCACAACTTCTGTAATTCCAGTTCTAGAGGCTCCAACACCCTTACATAGATATACATGCAGGTAAAACACTAATGCACATGAAATAAAAATTTAAACAAAACAAAACAAAGTAGTTTGTTTCTAGTAACATCAGCAACAGTATAAATAGCATCGAGCTTCCACCAGCAGTGACCCAGGTGATCTATTCCTCCAAGAGAAGGCTGTATCAGATTAGGCCTGTGTGCAGGGTCTGGGGTCATTTACCCAGGTTTCCACTAGGAATGATGACCAAGAAGAGGACTCTCCTGTCCACAGTGACAGGCATGCCTTTGATTAGTGTATACTGCTAACTTCCCTGACTTCTCATCTCTAGACAGTAGGCCATGGGCCTTATCAAAAGGTTTTTAAAAGGAAACCAGAAAGTACCAGCAATAAACTCCTCAGAGATGTCGGAGTGCTGTGTAACGCTACAATTTTTGAAGTACTTGGATATTAGAATAGAGAGAAACAACAGTGAGACAAACCATTTAGAACCATATTTGTTGAAAATTTGTTGAAAATTTGGTTCATCATTGGTGGTGTTTCAAATGAATGTCAATAAAACCACTTGATAACTGATTGGCTTTCTGGAATGTCGTGGAGCAGAGTGCCTACATCAGTACAGCACACACTCCAGATGGATTAAAGATGACTTTTTTTTTAAGGCCATAAAAATGCTTATTAGCTTCCTATTGTTTGTTTTTTGTTTTGTTTTTGTTTTTGTTTTTTTGATTTTTCGAGGCAGGGTTTCTCTGTATAGCCCTGGCTGTCCTGGAACTCACTTTGTAGACCAGGCTGGTCTTGAACTCAGAAATTTGCCTGCCCCTGCCTCCCAAGTGCTGGGATTAAAGGCGTGCGCCACCACGCCCTGCTTAGCTTCCTGTTGTAATAAGTGTTGAGGTAATCAGTTTGTGAAGAGGAAAGGTTTGGGATCACTATTTCGGGGTCACAACTGCCTTGGTAGTTCATCATGGTGGCAACATGTAGTAAAACCATTCACCTCATGTCTAGAATGAGAAGGTGAAAGGGGCAGAGCTCCCAGAATCCCCTTCAAGGGCACACCTGTGACTTGAAACCTTCCCTGAGACCCCACCCAAGGTTCTACCACCTCCTAGCGAAGCCAAGATGGGGACTAGTCCTCTAACACATGTGCTTTGCAGAGCATTTCTAAGATTTTAAGTTTTGCATGTCCAGAATTACAAAGGCTATGGCGGGTGGGCTCCCTCATGCAGTTGGTGGGGATATAAAATGCTTTCCGTTTGTCCTCACTGGCTGGTCAGGAGGATGAGGCTGATACGCACTACACCCTGGCAGAGGCCTAAGCCCCTAGGACTCTCTGTCATCACATTATGAACAACAAAACTAGAAGAGTTAAAGAGCCGACTGCAGGGACTGGACGAGTACAACGGCCATTCTTACAGCTCTGTCAGCATCAGCTAGAACTTAAAAATCTCTGTAACCTGAGTGGACACCTGCCATTTGCTGTTCATCCTCGTGTCTTGGAATGGAGTAGGTGTGCTCTGCTTGGTGCTGTGTCTCAGAAACACCAATAGGTCCCCATCTGCAAGTTCTACACAGTCAATTGATGCCAAAGGAAGCCACATCTGCACCTGAGGTACAAAGGTCCTCCTCATGTGGGCTGGTGTCTTAGTCACTGTTCTGTTGCTGTGAAGGTACACTAGGACCAACGCAACTGTTTAAAAGAAAACATTTAACTGGGGGCTTTCTTAAAGTTTCAGAGGTTTAGTCCATTTTCATCATGGTGGGGAGCATGGTGGCAGTGGAACAGTAGCTAAAGTAGTTGAGAGCTACATCCTGATCTGTAGGCAACGAGGGAAAGACTCTGGGCTTGGCACGGCTTTCAGCAGTGCTGTGGGCAACCCTTTGTACTGTTTGCAGGGCCCCTTGGGGCCTTGGTCTTGGGGCCAGTGCTGAGGTGTGGAATTTCTAGTCTCTACCCTGAGTAGGCTGTTCTTAGCTGTTCTGTACATGAGCTTGTTTCATTTATTATTTAAGAAATTTTTTCCCTACATGAGGGTTCAAAGGCATTGTCCTGTTTTCCTAAAGTCTCATGTGTTGCCTTTGACATTAAGCCTGGAGTCTCCTTGTTAGTGTGACTGGGATAAGGGAGGGTCTGCTGTCAAGGCCTGTGATGGACAGAGACTCTGACAACCATAATGGCAGTGTAATCTGAGCAAGCAATAAATTTTTCATGTGTGAGGCCACCGAGGTAGGGGTGTGTGTGTGTGTGTGTGTGTGTGCACGCACATGCCAGAATACAGCCTGTTGTATCCTGACTGACAGAGGATTCTGTTTCTCCCTTTTCCATGGAGCACAAACTGGGTCCGGCCTCAGCCACTCACTGCTCTCCGACTCCACTCTGGTACAGTCTATCCTTAGCTGGTTTTATAAGAAGTCTTGACTTTGTGATAGAGAAATGTCCGCCTGCACCTTCTTCCTCACATTGGCTAATTTTAAAACCACATAAGTTCCCAGGGAGAGAGGAAAGTGTAGCGGGCTCTGGGGTGCCACTCACCCAGCTCTGGCAGTGCTTGTATCTCACGTCCTGGGATCACTGTATCTGGGCAACCTGCTCTCTAGTCTGCTCTCCAGGACAGTAGCAGCCATGAGCTACCATAGTTGTTTCTTGAGCCACAGTGTCCTCCCTAGCAGGCACCGAGCACCGGAGGGCCCTGTGGGTGGTTGAGGCCAGCAAGCTAAGAGCCATAGCTCTCGAAGGCTTGTATATTTGTCACATTCTGTTGGTGAGTGAGCTACCAGGCAGATGGAAAGGGACATCTGACTTCTACCCTTACCACGGTCTGTCCTTTGTGACTGTACGGTGCAGGGGCCCGGATATCTGGGGCTGCTGGACAGTGTCCCCACCACCATGGCTAAGGATACTGTCTCCAAGGGGCCTTGATTACTGGTCTCTAGAGCTGGTTCTAACACAAAGGATGATCACACTTCCTGTAGAGAAGCAGGAATTTCCATGTGTTGAGACACAGAAAGGCCTGGTGTTGGCTGGGTTCCCATCTCTGCCCGTAAGTGCTTCAGAGCAGGTATCCTTCCTGACACTGCTTAGGCTCCTTAGGCCTTTCCTAAGCGGTGGATAGATATCCTTGGGTGCAGCTTGTGGAGCCTGTTCTGGGAAAACCCCTGTCTGCCCTGCAGCTCAGGAATTCTATCCTGGCATTAGCTCTTAGCTCAGTCAGTGATGGAAGCCTTTAGAGGCAGGGTTGACCAGTACTCTGTGCCTCACATGCTCCAACTGAGAGACTTCTAGAAAGCAAGGGTGACAAATTCCTCATGTACTTATCTCCTGGGACCTACACCTACTACTCCATCAGCCCGGCCTTGCCACTGTGACAGTTATTAGCCGTGAGGATTTGACGGGACTTGATGGTGGCACTGCTGGGAGAGAGTGTGGGCTGGCAGGAGGGCCGAGATGGTCTGCTTACTTCCTAGCTCTATCACACTGGCTGTCTCTCCAGCAGGGCAGGCCTGTTGAGAAACTGGCACTGTAGCTGGTCTCTGTCACCCCTCTAAGTCATTGGGGTCATTTGGGAGTGGGCAATGAGACCTGGTGGGACAAGTAGCCAGGAGGTATGGAGGACCGGGACTGGACACTGCCCCAAGGGAAGTAAAGCCATGCTAGTCCTGTTGGGGCAGCACCACCTCAGAACTTGGCAGTGATTGGCAAGTGGTTGGTTTCAGTCATAGAAAGAGCAGCAACCTCTTTCTCCTGGGGAGAAGTCAAGGCTCTGGCTCAGGCTGCAGGGCTAGTCATGCCTGCTCACTACTTTCGGGAATACAGTGTCAGCTCAGCATGGAGATCATCTGTGCAACCACACAATCTAGTTAAGGGCTTCCCTGGCCCTCAGGCCAAGCTTTCTGCCAACACTGCAGCCTGCCTGTCTTTCTCATGGAAGATGTCCCAGTGTTGGCCTGGGGTATCTTGCCCTTCTCGGGAAAGAGCACCTGTCTACACATTCACAGATTGACGGTGGTAAGCAAGGTGAGACAGTGGTTGGAGTGTGCCCTCCAGGCCCTGGGGAAGGTGCCAGTTCCCACGTTGGCACTGGGTTACAGGCACCCACTTTCTCTGTTGTTTTCCTTATCTTCCTGCCATCCTTTTGCCTCCCTACTGCCCCAGAATGCTTCCTGGGTTCTGTAGCTTTGAAGCTACTGCCTCCCTGCCTGCCTGGGTACTTCCCAAGGCGGAGACTGACAGAGGATTCAATGAATCGAAGGTCGCCAGTTGGGGCGTTGACAGATGCCCGGCCATGATACCAATTCTGATTTAATAACCGAATGGGAGGCTGGCCCTTTGTAATAATTAGGGCTAATTACTGAGGAGGTGTTGACAGACAGGCTGAGAGGAAACAAACTACCTTTATCCCGTGGCTTAGAGTCAGATTACTGGCCCAGTGCTATCTGCCCCTCAGAAAGTAGACGCTTCAATCACTCAGCGAGGCTTCAAAGAGGAAAGGCCCTGACAATGCTTGGGATTTGGAAAGTAGCAATGAAGTGCGCCTTTGACTCTGAGTCTCCAAATGGAGCCCCATTCCAGGAATGGTTTCTTTGTGCAGCTTGAGTTACTTCTGCAGACCTGCTTCCCGCGCACTTGGGGCAGGGAGGGGCTGCATGGGCATGGACAAGGGATGTGGCTGGGGCAGGTTCAGCCTCCTGGGGTCCTTCCTGGGCTGAGCTGCAGCATCTGTTGTAGTAGAGACCCAGGTCTCTGGATGCCAGAGCTGCCAGCACATGAACCCTGCCTGGGAGTGTGTCCAGTTCTTTATGGGACAGGGAGCACAGCTTTGCTGCAGCACATGGAGGCAGGCCATCCCTCTTTGGAAAGCGCCATCTTCCCAGTGTTATTTATGGCAGGACCACCTCTCAGAAGCCTTGAGGTCTCTCGTTTGAGGTGGCTCTGTAGGCAGCTTCCACTCTTATCTTGGGCTCAGTCAAGGCCACTAAAGTGTATCTTGCAGTGGGCTGTCTAACTCATGACTGAAAAGGTATTGGAGGCTGATCTCTGGGCTGTGTGGAACCTACCTTATGTTGATCACCCTGCACTTCACAGATACAGAGGGTTGTGCTCAGTTCTGGGTGCCTGGGTTTTAAGCCAAAGAAGCACTGAACAACATGCCAGTCCTCTGGCTGGACAGCTCAAGGCTGCAGCTGCAGCTGCAGCTGCAGTACAGCTCCATGGAGAAAAGAAAGCCTGTTGAACTGGCTGCCACTAAATTCTCCCATCAGAGTCCTCTGTTCAGATTAGAACTGTCCGGCATTGCCTTCCTTGTTCTAGGTACAGCCTGGAAGGCACTGGGTAAGCAGGAGGTGAGAGGAGGCCCTGCACTCCATGTGTATCCCCTGTCATGCCTGGCATACTGTGTTGTATGCAAAGAAAGTGCCTTGTGGGGCTAGGAGATGGCTTGGTGGTAAGAGCACTTGCTGCTCTTGCAGAAGACCTGGGTTTAGTTCCCAGCACATTCCTGGCTCTGGTTCCAGGGGTCCTGATGCCCTCTTAAGGCCTCCATGGGCACTGAGTACATGTGGTACACATACATACATGGGGGCAAACACAAATATACCTAAGATAAAACAAATATCCAAGCGTGATGGCACACAGCTTTAATCCCAGCACTTAAGAGGCAAAGGTAGGGTGAGCTCTGTGAATAAGAGATTGGCCTGGTATACATAGTGAGTTCCAGGACAGCCAGGGCTACATAGAAATGTCTTGGCTTAAAAACAACAACAAACACATGGTGAGACTCTGTCTCATAAACAAAATGAAATAAACACAACAAAGTCTGTTATAGTGACCTTGAGCAGAATTAGGGATTGCTCAAAAGCTAGAAATGTCTGAACAAGAATTGAGTTTTTGTCATATAGTAGAGGCAAGTTAAATGCCATTAACTAAAGTACAAGAAAATTACTCTACATACATTGTATAGTATGTTTTATTTGAATATAGCCTTCCAGAGGATGGCCAGGTGAGCAGGGCCCAGCATGTCAGTGCACACAAAAGAGAGCTCTCTCACATTGAGATCTAAGGCACCACCAAGGACTGAAATCCAGGCTGAGTGCAGACTCTTGACATGAACCTAATATCCTCCTCCATCCTAGGACCTCTCCTTGCACCTTTTCTCGTGTCTCCTCAGCCTACTGACTCTTGACAGTCTTTTATACTTCTTTTTTCTTTTTATGTACATGAATGATCTGTTACCATGAACACCAGAACTGGAAATCAGATCCCATTACAGATGGCTGTGAGCCACCACGTGTTTGCTGGGAATTGAACGCAGGACCTCTGGAAGAGCAGCCAATGCTTTTAACTGCTGAGCCTGTCCCCCCCCCCCCCCGCCCCCAGCCCTTTACCCTTTGTATTGTTGATAACCTTGGCAGTTATGAGGCGCCATCGTCTGGCTGGCACATTGGAGAACACTCCTCAGTTGATTTATCAGTTGTTTGCCTCATGATCACACTAAGGCCCTGGGTTTAGGGAGGAAAAATACAAAGATAAAGTGCCTATATGTTTACATAAAATCATTGGTGTGTGTCATCCCTGTGCCTCCTCACTGCCAATGCTGACCTTGGTGGCTGATAGAGGTGGCATTCCTCAGGCTTCTCCACTGCAGTTGCTCTCTTCATCCTGCACTCTAAGGAAGGGAGTCACTGCATAGTCAGAGCATACATCAGGTGGGACCCTGTGTGGGAGATCAGCCCCAGGGTCTGGTAGTGCACCCCAGGCTGGCCTGTAATCCTCTTGCGACAGTCACCCAAGTGCTGGGGTCTCAGTGTGTACCTCCATGCGTGGCTTCCATCAAACTTTGCTCAGCATGGACTCACAGATACTTTAGTAGTAGTAGAAGTGTTTGTGACCAGTGAGGTTTAACATGACTACAGCAGTGTCAGGCTGCAGAAAACTCATCCCCTCAACAGTCTGTTGATAATGAGGCCCTAATTCTCCTCTGACCCTAGTGGCCACCAATCTCTCCTCCCTAGCTCCACGTCTGTCTTTTCCAGACTGCTCCGGAGCATTCCATAAATGTTAATAATTACATGAATAAATTAATAGACACAAAATTACATGAACAGAACAGTATATCACATATCCTTTTACTTACACTAATTTTTTGTTTTACGAGACAGGGTTTCTCTGTATAGCCCTGGCTGTCCTAGAACTCACTCTGTAGACCAGGCTGGCCTCGAACTCAGAAATCTGCCTGCCTCTGCCTCCCAAGTGCTGGAATTAAAGGCGTGTGCCACCACGCCCGGCTACTTAACACTAATTTGCTGGAAATTAATCCACACTGTTGGATTTGTCAGTAGCTTGTTCCTCATTGTAGCACATTCGTCTGAGGAGAGTCATTTGCATTATTTTCTGTGTAGAGAGACTATGAATGAAACTAAACATTTGTATGTATATAGACTTTTGTTTGCCCTTAAGTTTTCATCTCTCCTAAGACCCTAGAAATGGAGCTGCTAGGTAATACTTTGGTTCATATTCACTTTTAAGAAATTGCCACTTTTCAGAGTGTTGTCATGCTGTGCCTTCTCCAGAAACCTGGGTTTTAGTGGGGACCATGTTGGCAGCACTTGGTTTTATCTGTTGTCTTATCTAACTTTTAGCTACTCAGTAGTTACTGGTCTGGGTTTTGGTTTAATTTGCATCTCTCTAATGACTATTAGTGAGCATTCTTTTCTGCTTGTTTACTGTTTGTGCATCATAGAGGGTGTTTTGCGGTATGTTTTTAAAATTATTTATAATTATTTTATTTTTATGTGTATGGTGCTTCATTTGCATGTGTTGTATCCACCACATGTGTGCCTGGTGCCTGCAGAAGTCAGAAGAAGGTATCAGATCCCCTAGAGATGGAATTATAGGTGACTGTGAACCACTATGTGGGTGCTAGGAACCCAACCCAGGTCTTCTGCTAGAAGAGCTTAATCACTGAGCCATCTCTCTTGCCCATATTTATGTATATGTGTGTGTATATACCTATATATAGTTCTTATTTTTGTTTTAATTGTTAAGTTTTAGAAAATCAAAATGTATTTATATACAATAAACTGAACATATTATAAGTCATTTAACGGCTTGATAATTTTCAACCCCTGGTCTAATACCCCAGTGTCTTAAGTACAGTGGGCTTATTGTCCTCAGAGTTTCCTCCTGCTCCTTTGTATGCATCTCCCCTCCCCCTTCTCTACACTTCCCTTCCCTAGATTCCCAGTAGGTCAGCTAGCATTTCCTAGAATTTTATATAAATAGAATCCGAGTGTTTACTCTGTCTGAGTATTTTGAGATCCATTCCCGTTGAGGCGTGTGTCGTCCCTTCCTACCCTTTACAGTAGAGTGTGCGGTGGGTTCCACTGTGTGGATATATACGGCTATTTATTCAGCTGTTGATGGAGGTCTGGGTTGTTTCCAGGTTGGGACTGTTTTTAAAGAAATGACCAAACTTTTTTTCAAAGTGGTTGTGCGACTTTATAATCCCATTACAGAGTGTGGTTGCTTCTGCTGCTTCACATATTTTCCAGGAATTAGTGTCAGCTTTTCCATTTTAGCCATTCTGGTAGCATACAGTGGCGTTTTATTATAGTGCTTCTTCCTTTGTGACAGGGACCAAAAACCCTGTGCTTTCATTTGCCAACCATTTGTTTTAGGGCCAAGAATTTGTTTAAATATGTTTACCTAGTTTTAATTTTGTTTAAATATCTTTTGTCATTGTCTTATTTGGAAAAACTTAAAGCTCATTTTGTTGTTTTACTGTTTCTCCACAGGAGCTCTGTGTGTATTGCAGGCTAGGGCTCTATATGTAGTGCAGGCTATGCCAAGCCTTAGACCAGCCTTCCGAGGGTTGGGGTTACACTGTGTCTTACTCTGTCCAGCTAATAATAACACTTTTCTTTTCTTTTTTTTTTGGTTTTTCGAGA
>NC_034601.1:14251296-14254224 GCF_900095145.1 Mus pahari
GAATAATGAATTTTCCCAGTGTGATCTCTCTCAGCTAGTATGATTTGGCAGTTTTTTTCAGTGTTTTGTGTTTAATATCAATTTGCTTTTGAATATTGAATCAGCTTCCCACTCCTGGGATAAACTGTAGGATAGTAGCATATATTCTTTTGTAAGGATGGATTCTTTGCTAATTTTTTTTAGGACTTTTTATTGTTGTTGTTTTATTTTGTTTTTGTTTTTGTTTTTGTTTTTTGAAATGGGGTCTGACTAGGTATGCCTGGCTAGCCTGGAATTTGCTATGTAGACCAGGCATGAGGGATATTGGTTTGTGTTTTAGGGAAATAATTTAGAACTGCTGTTATTATTAATCATTACTATTATTACCATTAATATATTTATTGTTAGTTTTGGTTTCTGGAAGACATTGTACAGAACTAGTGTTATGTCGTCCTATATTTGATAAGATGTGTTAGGTGGTCACAGTGAGCTGGATTACTGTGTATGTTTTGTTTTTGCAAGGATTTAAGGAGAACATGTGGCAGGAAACACTAGCAGTGAGAGTGTTTGCCCTGCTTGCAGTAGGCCCTGGGTCTTAACCCTCAGTACTGCAAAACCAAAGCAGGGCTTAGACTGCAGCCACCCCTTGAATGGGTGCAGCTCCTGGGTGCCCTTCTCTAAGCTGCACTCTTTACAGGGTAGAAGTGTCATGTTTTCAGGGTTCTGCTGTCTGAAGCATAAGCCCTTTTGGTCCATGTTTAATTTATTCCTTCTCTGTTTTTAGCACTGTTGATCAGGACGAGTTGCCCGTCTTACTAAGTCTCCACATCCAGGTCTGTGGTTGCTGTGCTCGTCTTCATTTATTTTCTCTCTAATCCTGTTGCTTCTTTCTCCTGCTGTTTGGTTTTATGCTGTGGCTTTTTCTGGTTTTCTAAATTGGAAGCTAAGGTACTGTTCTTGAGTTGAAGACTATGGACTGCTCCTTCCCCTATCTCTCTCTGAGGCAGGGTCTTACTGTGTAGCTTAAGAATAGGTTGGAACTCACTTTATAATTTAGGCTGTCCTCCAGCTTACATGATCCTTCTGTCTCAGCCTCCCATGTACTGAGATTATAGATATGAATTACGAATTACTGTGCCTGGCTTGAAGACTTTTCTTAGATTATTAATTTTGTATATGTGTTTAGGCCTGTGCATGCCATGGTGCACACGTGGAGGTCAGAGGGCAGACAGCCCATGGCAGTCAGCTCTCTCCTTAGACCGTATGGGTCCCAGGGATGGAACTTAGGTCGTCAGGTTTGGTGGCTACTTCCCTTAACTGCAGAGTCATCATGCTGGTCCTCATCTTCTCCTAACGCTACCTTTTTTTTTTTATTTTTTATTTTTCCTTTCGAGACAGGGTTTCTCTGTGTAGCCCTGGCTGTCCTGGAACTCACTTTGTAGAGCTGGCCTCGAACTCAGAAATCTGCCTGCCTCTGCCTCCCAAGTGCTGGGATTAAAGGCGTGCACCACCATACCGGGCTCTAACACTATCTTTTAATGCTTTGAATTTTCCTCTGGAAGACACGTTGGCAAGATGGCCTGTTTGCCTTTTACTCATTCTTTCCACAAAGGAGGCAGTAGAGAAGTGACTGCGTTCTCACTGCAGGGCGAGCATCCTTTGGAAAGGAGTAGAAACATTAGGACCCCTGGGGGACACAAAACCCTAAACCACAGAGAGGAGAGGGCTGACTCTGCTTCTCCCACTCAGACCAAGGCAACTTTCTGCTTACAAGGAGACCTCAGAGTCCCTGTTGTCTCTGTAGATAGACTTCCACGATTCTCACAGAACCCGAGATATTCAGAGAGTGGTCTGGGGCTCATAGAGCTAAAGAGCTCATGATTTTACACCCCCACCCCGCCCCCGCCCAAACACACACACTATGCCTAAGTATCTGTGGTCATCTAGACTCTTAACCTATATGTGCAGTGCCTCCCATCCCAGAAAACAGCAGATGTTCCGTGTCTCTGTTCTTGGGGACCTGCCATTATTCCATCACACTTAGGCTCAACTGCAGCACCGTAGTCCCAGCTTCTGAAAATATCCACCTAGCAGAAGTGTACAGACTCTGGCTTCTAAACTGATACGGCACCAGGGAACAGAGCGGAAACTGACTTATAACCACAAGCCCGAAATGCCTGTGAACACGTGTGCATGACTTGATAGCCAACCAGGTAGCAGCTTCGCTCTGCCCCTGTGAGCCAGTTCCCTAGCTGCCAACCCACAGTGCCCCCAAGTACACAAACTCAGTCTGACAGCCCCACCCACTGGAGAGCCTGCCACACAGCCACCAGTCTGTGGCTCAGCAGTCTGCCAAGCAGCAGCTTTATCCCTGACAAAGCTGTACCACACAACTGCATCACAGACACCCACAGGCTAAATCATTAACACAACCAAGTATATCCAAGTATATATAACCAAGATGAAGAAACTGCACTACTGTGTCCACTTGAAATTTAAGTTAGTAATTTGCTAGACTGACAGAGTACCTTCCATCTACAGGAAAAAGTCTCTCTCTGCGGGGAGAAGGAACCCCTTTTAAAGTTGTAAGAGGTAGTCTCTCTCCTTGCTTCTTGTGTAAAGTCATAGGTTGAAAGTGAAGGACTGGAAAAAGATACTTTACACAGATGGAAAGGAAAGCCTGTGAGAAAATGAAGATGGTTGTATAATGATAAAAAGATTCAGTTCATCTATTTTTTAAAAAGATTTATTTATTTATTATATGTAAGTACACTGTAGCTGACTTCAGACACACCAGAATAGGGCATCAGATCTCATTACAGATGGTTGTGAGTCACCATATGGTTGCTGGGATTTGAACTCAGGACCTTTGGAAGAGTAGTCAGTACTCTAAACTGCTGAGCCATCTCTCCAGCCCAAATATCTATTCACTCTTTTTTTTTTTTTTTT
>NC_034601.1:14261658-14277192 GCF_900095145.1 Mus pahari
AGGTGTTGGGTGCTGGATCAGCCTGCGGACAGCCGCCAGGCGAACACCCCTCCTGGGCAGGAGAGGCGCAGGACGATCGGGTCCAGCTGCGGGTCCCCTCTCCAGTCCGCTCTCTCCCCGGCAGTGCACCGGAGCAAAGAGAGAATTTCTTGATATATATGAAAATAGAAATACGGGTGCTGGAGAGATGACTCAGTGGTTAACAGCACTGACTGCTCTTCCAAAGGTCATGAGTTCAATTCCCAGTAACCACATGGTGACTCACAACCATCTGTAATGGGATCTGATGCCCTCTTCTGGTGTGTCTGAAGACAGCTACAGTGTACTCATAAAGTAAATAAATCTTAAAAAAAAAAAAAATAGACATATAGTATACTGCCAAGCAGTGATGGCTCACACCTTTAATCCCAGCACTTGAGAGGCAGAGACAGGCAGATATCTGAGTTCTCTGTGAGTTTGGGGTCTACAGAATGAGTTCCAGGACAGCCAGGACAACACAGAGAAATCCTGTCTTAGAAAAACCAAACCAAACCAAACCAAAACAAACAAACAAAAAATAACAACAACAAAACCCAAAAATCAGTATTCAAAAAATATGTAGGGCACAGCAAAAGGAGTTTTAAGATGTTTGCTACCACAAATGCCTACTTCCACAAGGCAGAAAGGTTTCAAATAAGCATTGCATGACAGTGTGTGGTTCAGGAACTAGGAAAGTAGGAACTAACCAAGGGATGGTGGTTCAGCTGCTGACCTAAGAGCAAGCCCCAGAACCTGTTAGAAAACACAGTAACAAAACCAAGAAAACACAGATGTGGTGGTGGGTTTGTAATGTCAGCATGCCTATGGTGAGATGGGAGGTGGGGACAGGAAAACTGCTTAGGAAAGTGTACGGCTGCTTTCTGGTATTCATCAAAGCAACAGGAACAAGAGAGACCTTTTCTCAATGGGATAGAAGATGCAAGCAAATGCTGTCCTCTGCCCCCGACATGTGAACTGTGGCACACATGTGCATACATGTGTACACATGCACAATCAGTCAATCAATCCATTACTAATCAATCAATCTAGTCTTAAAAGAACTAATCAGCCAGGTGCTTGGAAAACAGAGGCAGGTGGATCTCTAGATTCGAGGTCAGCCTGATCTACATCCAGCCAGCCAGTGAGTCATAATAAGGCCCTGTTTCACAACAGTACACACACACACACACACACACACACACACACACACACACACAGAGAGAGAGAGAGAGAGAGAGAGAGAGAGAGAGAGAGAGAGAGAGAGAGAGAAACAATACAGTACAGAGAGAACTAACAAGTCCCACATTAGTGGGAGGAGAGAATAAAGGTCTGGTAGAGATAAATGAACTGAGAAAAACACAATGTAAAACATCACTGAAACAGAGTTGGGTTTTACAGGGAAGCATGGTTAGCACTAATAAAAAAAAGCCCGGAAAGATTCAATCAGCGAGAAAAAAAGAGAGACATTTAAACTGATACCACAAAAGTAATGTGAATAACTATATGCTAATACACCAGAAAATGGGTAAACTTCAGATGCTGAGTGCTTTACAAAAATGAAACATGACAAGAAAACCTAAACAAATGAGCAAGTACAGTCTCAAATCTTCCATAAAGTTAAAGGGAATCCTTCCAAGTTTGTTGTGTGAGACCAGCATTCACAGCAAACCACTGAATGAAGTACTAATGAATGTGTGTGTGAAAATGTTAGCAAGTCAAGCCAGCTGAAAGGTTTGTTTTTCTATTTTACTTTATTTTATTTATTTGTATATATATATATGTATGTACAAGTGTCCACAAAGGTCAGAAGGTGAACACTGGATCTTTTGCTGCTAGAGTTACAGGTCTATATGAGCCACCCCAGTGGAGGTACTGGGATGCAAGCTCATCTTCAGATGGAGCAGTAAGCAGTCTTTTCCACTGAGCCATCTTTCCAGCCCCTGCCTTGTTCTTTGAGTTGGGTTTCTCACGGCCCTGCAGCTCACTGAGTAAGCCAGGATGTTTGGCCAGTGAGTCCTAGGATCTGCGTGTCTGTTTCCTCAGCACTGAGACTGTGAGTATACCCTCATGCCTGGTGTATACCCCCATGCCTGGCGTGTACCCCCATGCCTGGCGTGTACCCCTATGCCTGGTGTGTATTTTACATGGACCCTTGAGCTCAGACTCAGATCCGCAGGCTTGTGCAGCAGCACCACCAACTGAGCTGTATCTGAAGGCCCTAGCCAGCTGAGTCTTTTTATTTTTTATTTTTTGGGTTTTTCGAGACAGGGTTTCTCTGTATAGCCCTGGCTGTCCTGGAACTCACTCTGTAGACCAGGCTGTCCTCAAACTCAGAAATCTGCTTGCTTCTGCCTCCCGAGTGAGTGCTGGGATTAAAGGCATGTACCACCACTGCCTGGTACCAGCAGAGTCTTAGTGGAAGCCTGGAGAAGTGACAGTCTCTTCAGGAGGTGGATTGGGAGAATTAGACATCACTATACAGAGACTAAAAAGAAGTACTGTGTCGCCTATCACATATTAGTCAGTTTTGCTTTAACATAGTAAATACCCAAGAAAATTAATTTATAAAAGAAAAGATGTATTAACTCACAAGTCTAGAAGTGCTAGTCCTAGGTCAGGCACCATTGCTTTGGGCTTCGGGAGTTGCCTGATGGCAGTGATGAGGGGTACCCAACAAAGCACACTGGCTACCTCATGGACAAGAAGCAGAACAGAAATGAAAAGGCTGGGGTCTGACTGTCCTGCTTAAGGGCATGCACCACAGTGATCTAAGGGTCTCCCACTAAGTCTCACCTCCTAAAGGGTCCTATACTATCCAGTAGCAGTGCCCTGAAGACCAAGCCCTTTAAGGCATGTGAACTCTGTAAATTTTTTGTTGGTTTTAAAAAAATTATTATTTCACGTATATGGGTGTTTTGTGTGCGTGTTTGCCTGTGCACCACATTTGTGCAGTTCCCTAGAAGGTGTACACATCTAGGGCATTGGATGCCCTGAAACTGGAGTTATAGATGTTTGTGAGCCTCTGTGTGAATGCTGGGAACTGATTAGACATTAATAGCCCAGGAAGGGTGAAGAGGTGGTACTCAGTGAAGTATAGCACAGCAGGGTAGCTGGTCGACAATAGTCTATCTCAAAATATCTAGTAGAAAGGTCTTTGAATGTTGTCCAGTCTGAAGAACTGATAACTGAGGTGATGTCTGTGCTAATTACCCTAATCTGATCATGGCACTGTGTGTGCACGGGTTGGAATGTCACACTTTACCCATAGATACACGCAGTTGCTGATTCCAGATCAAGGTGTATGTAAGCAAGTTGTGTGAGTGTAGTGCTCCCACTTGAAATTTGTTAAGCTTTATTCTGGGAGTGAGGATGACGTGCACTTGAGCTGTTGGATGGAGCTGGGTATGTGGACCTTGTCAGACAGATGGAGAAGCTGACTCAGCTTTCCCATGTGCTTGCAATAGATTTTTTAACATTTTTATTACATTTATCTTATGTATGTATGTATTTTATGCAGCGTGTGTGTGGTATGGATGTTAGAGGGCAACTTTGATGCTTAGCTCATCCTATCGTGGGTTCAGGGGATCAAATGGAGGTGGTCTGTGTTGGTGGCAGCACCTTTACTAAATGGGCTTTGTCACTGGCTCCTAACTGGGCCTTTTTGGAGAAAAGTTTGGCAGGAGGATTATGAATTGGAGGCCAACCTGAGAGACATAACAAGATCCTGTATCAAGAAGGGAAAAATTTAACATGCTAAGAGTGTTTATGTTTATTATAATAATTGATAAGACAATGTTTATTACAATACATAATTGGCCTTATTTAAGTTTTTTTTTTTTTCACTTTTTTCTCCCTCAGGCTTTGTTTCTTTCTTCCTTTCCTACCTTCTGTTTGTTGCTTGTTGTTTTGCTTCCTTGTATGTCTGTGCACCATGTGGTGCTGTCAGATGGTGGTAAGCTGCCATGTTGGGGGCTGGGAATCAAACCTGGGTCTCTACAAGAGCAGCAAGTACTTGTCACTAGAGCCATCTCTCTAATATCATCTTTTTTTTTTTTGATAGTCTCAGGTATTCTGATTTTTGTTTGTTCGTTTGTCTGTTTGTTTTTAAGTCTCTATGCATAGCTCTATCTGTCCTGAAACTCACTGTGTAGACCAGGCTGGCCTCAAACTTGTAGAGATCTACCATGCCTACCTAGGTATTCTAATTTTTGTTTGTTTGTTTGTTTGTTTTGGCTATGTGTTTTTGTTAAAATACACATATTTAACCTTTTTATTAGGATAGTAAGTATACATAGTAACAGGCTTCTTTTTTTTTTTTTTAAGATTTATTTATTTATTATATGTAAGTACACTGTAGTTGTCTTCAGACACTCCAGAAGAGGGCGTCAGATCTTGTTGTGGATGGTTGTGAGCCAGCATGTGGTTGCTGGGATTTGAACTCGGGACCTATGGAAGAGAAGTCGGTGCTCTTAACCACTGAGCCATTTCTCCAGCCCAGTAACAGGCTTCTTTATGTCCATAATGTGTTTTAAATAGATTTCCTCCCCTTTGCTCTCTCTTGTGCCCCTCCCCCACGGGTCGCTTTCCTCTTTCTTTGCACCTAGCTCTCCTACCTTCATGTCTGTGTGTGTCCGCGTGTGTATGGCCGTGGAGGAAAGGTTATTTATGGGGTCACAGCACCTTACTAGTGGCTATTCTACTGACAGAAAGCTTTCTTCCCTCCCCCCAGTGATTATAAACGGCTTCAACGAGAGGTAGAACCTCATGAGTTCCTTGTCTCCTTTGTGGCAAGTTGTTGATGGGCCCAGTCTCATGCAGTCACAGCTGCTATGAGTTCCGGAGTGCCCTGGCTGTGTCATGCCCAGGAGATAGTGCTCCATGATGGCACTCCACCTCATCCTTTGGTTCTTGTCCTGTTCTGCCCTCTCTGGGTGAGTTCCTTGCACCTTGAGGGTCTGAGATACCCTGTTTAGGTCTGAACATTAAAGTCTCATCGCTTTGACCATTTATGATGAGCCTCTACAGTTACTGCTGACCCCTGCAAAAGGAACTTCTCTGACTAAAGCTCACAGCAGCACTACTCTACTATACATATTCCAAAGGCAATGTGATAGGCATGTTATGTCCAGTTAGCAAAATAGTAGGCATAGCTTGCCCACCGGGGCCTGGGATTTCCCCCACTATGGACTTTTAATTCGATAGACAGACAGTACCAGACATAAGTTTCGTCCTGTGGAACATACCCCAGTTCTGTAGAGAGCAGCTGTTTACACAGTGTGCTAGATAGAGCACATCTTGTCTAGCCAGGTTCACTGTGAATAAGGCTGTGGAGGTCAGTTCTTCCCTGGCAGCTTAGTAACGCTTTTCAGCACTGTGAGGGCTACTGTGGGAGGAGCCCTCCATCTTAGATCCAGTTTGATTTATGTCCTGGAACTAGGGCATATGGTGTTTTCAGCAGTGGGGTCTGTCTAAGGGTTTCCATTAATGTGAAGAGATACCATTGTAACTTCAATTATTTCAAGTCCTACTTGGTTCTTAAATACTTTAACCTCCCTTGTAGCCCACCACCCACCAGAAGTAGTGGAAAAGAAAGGTTACTGGGAGTGGACCTGTTTAGAAAGGTTCTTTGGAGCAACTCCTGTCTGAGTTGTCTGGAAATCGGCAGTTCACAGGTTAGCAGCAGCAGCAGCAGCTCAGTCCATTTGCAAACTCGTCATGAATACACCAGCAATTCACTTAGATAGTATCAGGGTAGCAAACACGAGTCAGCAGCGGAGGCACGACCTAGCAGAAACAGCCAGGCCTCAGCCTCGGCTCAGTCAGCAGGAGGGACCCGGAGGGATGCCAGGAGAAGTTCTCAGCTATGCCTCTCTGAGCAAAGCGAAGGTCATCTAAGAGACCTACAAGGGTTCACAGCTAACTCTATAAGCAAGCCAAGCTCAGCCTCCATCACTGTCGATCGAGTCCTTTTTATATGCCTTCCAAACATCACACGTCCTCCACATGCCTGGCCTCAGCAGGTGCGTCCGTCTCAGCTGACATCACTCTACCCAACAGCACAAGTCCTCAGAAGCGGAAAGAAACTGTAGCACGCCACCAGAAGATTTTTGTGCATTTCTCTATGGAGTCCTGACAAATGCAGCTCAACTATGCAATGTAAGGCAGACCATTACATTGTGTTGTTAAAGAATCCTTCATCACACCCTTTCACATGCTTGCTTTAGCAGAGCATCCTTTCTCCTGTGTCTGTTTCTGCGAAGTTTTCCTTCATGAGTCTGCCTTAGCCTTTCACTTGTGTCCACAAAAATTCCTTCATGTGTTTTCCCCAGTAAAACATCATTCAACACAACTGACTTTCCAAAGAACTCTTAACTTTCCACTTCATACCATGACAACGGCAACTCTTATAAAGGAAAACATTTCATTGGGGCTGGCTTAAAGATTCAGAGGTTAGTCCATTATTGCCATGACAGCTTGTAGGCAGACATGGTGCTGGAGAAGGAGCTGAGAGCTCTACATCTTGATCTGCAGGAGGCAGGAGACTGTGTTCTACATTAAGCATAGCTTGAGCATATCCCCAGAGTGGCACAGTTTCTCCAACAAGGCCACACCTACTCCAACAAGGCCACACCTCCTAATAGTGCCACTCCCTATGGGCCAAGCATTCAAACATGAGTTTATGGGGACCATTCTTATTCAACCACTACAGGGTCTTACCATCTGTCATAGTTTGAATCAGAATGACTGCCAGAACTAGACATGGCGGCACATGCCTTTAATCACAGGACTCAGGAGGCAGAGACAAGTGGATTTCTGTGAGTTCAAGTCCAGCCTGGTCTACAGCGAGAGTTCCAGGACAACCTGAGCTACACATGGAATCCCTGTCTTGAAAAACAAAACAACAAACAAACAAAAAGAATGGCCTTCAGAGGCTCATGTAATTGAATGCCTAGTCACTAGGGAGTGGAACTCTTTGAGAGGATTAGAAGGATTAGTAGGCACAGCTTTGTTGGAGGAAGTGTGTCACTGTAGGGGGTGGGTTTTGAGGTTTCTAGAGCCCAGGCTAGCTCCAGTCTCAGTCTTTGTCTATGGATCAGGATATGTAATTCTTTGCTATGTCTGCCTGTGTGCCACCATACTTCTCACCATGATGATAATGGATTAAACCTCCGAAACTGTAAGCAAGCTCCTAATTAAATGATTTCTTTTATAAAAGTTGCCTTGGGCTGGGCATGGTGGTTCACGCCTTTAATCCCAGCACTTGGGAGGCAGAGGCAGGCAGATTTCTGAGTTGGAGGCCAGCCTGGTCTACAAAGTGAGTTCCAGGACAGCCAGAGCTATACAGAGAAACCCTGTCTTGAAAAACCAAAACAAACAAAAAAAAATGTTGCCTTTGTCATGGTGCCTCTTCACAGTAATAAAACAGTGGCTTAGACACCATATAGTTCTGGAAGGCAAGCAATCACAATGACAACTGCCTGTGTTGTTTTGAGGACCCAGAGAGCTTCCCTGACCAACAACTTGTATGGAGATAGCTCACCCCTGGCATTTAATAACTTGTGGCTTTTGGGAGCACCTTTGTCTACCTATGCAGAGTACTTTTTTCATCTCCATTTACTTTTTTGGTTTTGTGTGGAAGTTGTGGCATGCTCATGCTCTCTGGCTCTCCACCAAGTGGATCTCAGGAACTGAACTTGGATATTACTTGGCAGCAAGGGCCCAGGCTGGCCTTGGACTACACAGAGATCCATCTGCCTCTGCCTCTCGAGTGTTGGGATTAAAGTCTTTTGACACCAGAACCCATCCTGAGCCATCTCTATATTTAAAATTTTGCTTTGTTAGCTACCGAGTCTCCTTACGGCTTTTTCATATATCCTTAGTACAGATAACCTCCCCTTCTACCCCCCTCCTCCTCACCTCCCTGCCCCTGTTCCCTCTTAAACCTTACTTCCCCCAAATATATCCCTTCCACTTCCATGGCCACGTGAGTTTTACTCCCCTTCTCCCTTAAAGCCTTTCTCTCTCAGGACTTCTGTCTAGTGTCCTGATCTCTACATATACTCACTCCCATAGAAATCCACATACATAAAAATTAGAAGCTAGGGTCTCTAAAAGAGAGAAGCACGTGCTGTTTTTCTTTCTGAGACAGTTACTTCGCTTAATATAATATTTCCTAACTCCATTTTCCTGAAATTTTCATAATCTCATTTTTCCTTACAAATAAATTTCCTTTGAATACATACCACATATTTATTAACCATTCATCAGTTGGTGAATGTCTAGACTGATTTCATTTCCTATCTTTTGTTACTAGAGCAGCAATAAACATGGACCAGGAAGCATCTTTGTGATAGGATACAGACCCCACGTCTTAGTTTGGTTTTTCTTCAGTTTTTCTATGACTCACACTCTCATGAAACTCAGGCCAAGTTGTCATGGGACTGTCGGCTAAACCTTGACCAACTGAGTCCTGGGACACTATGAAAAAGGCTTTAATCTGGTCCACACAGTGTTCAGTGAACTGAAACCCTGTTGAGAGTGAGCTCTTTGCTGCCCGAGATTCTTCTTGCACAGCTATGGACAGCTAGTGTTTATTCAAAGTGTTTGTGATTCTGAGAGTTTTCTGACGGGGTCTTTAGAGTCTTTTATGTATAGATCATATCTATTATCTGTTCATATGGATACGTTGACATTTTCTTCCCTATTTGTACCCCCTTTATTTCCTTCTCTTGTTGCTCTAGCTAAGACTTCAAGTACTATATTGAACTGGAATGGAGAGATTGATGTCTTTACTTTGTTTCTCCACTATAACGTGATGTTGGCTTTGTTTATCATATGTATCTATTATGTTGAGGTGTGCTCTCTCCATATCTTCAGTGTTGTTACCATGAGTGGAATTTTTATTTTTATTTTTTTGTTGGTTTTCCAAGACAGGGTTTCCCTGTGTAACCCTGAACCCTGACTGTCCTGGAACTCACTTTGTAGACTAGACTCATCCTGAACTCATAGAGATCTACCTGCTTCTGCCCTCTTGAGTGCTGGCATTAAAGTCATGTACCACCACACCTGGCCAATGATCATTTTATTGTTTTCACGAGTTTGCTTTTCAAGGGACTTACTGAGAATGTTCACATCTGTGTTTATCTGGCAGGTTGTGTGTAGTTTTCTTTTTGTTGTTGTTGTGTTGCTATCTCACTTGGCATCAGAGTAAATCTATTTGTAAGATGAATTTGAAAGTATTCTTCCTTTACTATTAGGGGATAATTGAAGAAAGATTGCTTTTAGTTGTTTGTTTGTTTGTTTTTAAATAAAGGTCATATAGAATTCTGTAGTGAATCCTTTTCAGCCTAGACCTTTTTTAGTTGGGAGATTTTTTTTTTAAATTAATGTTTCAGTCTTATTGTTTTATAGATATGTTTCAATTATTTATCTTTTCTTGGTTTAACTTTGCTCAGAAGTGTAGAGAAATGTAAGTTTTAATGTTTGCCCTTTATGATTTTCTCGGTTGGTATCGGCTGTGCTGCCTGTCTTCCTTTAGTCTCTGTGTTTGTTGGTTTGGGTAATACAGGGTTTCCGCTCCCTATCTTTGGTTAGTTTAGCTAAGGGCTTGCTGCTTTTGTTTACTGTTTCAGAGTTGGCTGTTTCATTGACTCTTGTAGAGGGTTTGTCCTTGTTTTCATTTCATTTACTTTACCTTGGCCTTGATTATTTATGTCAACTGCTTCTGGGTTTGCTTGTTCTTGTTTTTCAAGGCCCTGAGATACACCATTACGTTATTTATTAGCAGTCTCTGATTTATTATTATTATTTTTTAATGTAGGCACTTAACAGTTACAGCATGTTCCGGTGGGACTGCTCTCATGCTTACCTCATGTTACCTTTTCATTTCCATTCATTTCAGGACTTGTAAACTTCCTTCTAATTGCCTCAATGATCATTAGCCATTCAACAGTATGTGTTTCAGTCTCCAGAGTTTGCAGTTTTTCTGTAGTTTCTTTTATTGATTTCTAGCTTTATTTCATTGTGGTCAGATATAAGATGTTGTTTCAGTTTTCCTGTATTGTTGAGACTTGATATATTCTAGATGATCTGTTTTAGAGGAAGTTCCATGGGCTGCTGAGAATTTGTAGTCTATAGTGTTTGGATGGAATGTTATGTAGATGTCTGCTTAAGTCCATTTGAACTTTATTTCTGAGGCCTTTCTTCCTTCCTCCCACTCTCCCTCCCTCCCTCCCTTCCTTCCTTCCCTTTTAGTTGTTATTGGGATGAATTATGTATGGGACAGAGTGTGGTATTGAACTTACTGTGCTGAGGTAATCCACTACCTTACTATGTTATATTTAGTACTATTTATTGTATAAAATTAGGTTCACCTCTGTTCGATGAGTATATATTTGAAATTGTAATGTCTTCTTTTTTTTCCCTTCTGTGACAGGGTTTCTGTGTAGCTCTAGCTGTCCTGGAACACAATCTGTAGAAGAGGCTGGCCTTGAACTCACTGAGATCCTCCTGCCTCTGCCTCCCTAGTACTGGTATTGAAGACCTGTGTAGCCACACCCAGCCTGTAATGTTCTAATGAGTTACTCCTTTCATCCCCATGAAATGACCTTTACCTCTTTGTTTAGGTTTGGAATTTGTCAGTAACAGAATAGTGACTCTCACTGACCCCTCAGCAGAGAGGCGCCTTCTTGAGGTAGATAATTAACACAGACTCAAAACAAGGCAGTATTCAGAGAGTGAGAGACTTTGAAGCACTTAACCTTAAATGAGATGTCTTCATAAGAGCCTCACCCTCAGAGCACAGGGCTATACAGAAGAGGAGGTGGAAAGAGGCACAAGTGGAGGTGAACTCCAAGAAACACAGTGGGGCCGATTTCCAGCATGAACGTACAGAAACCACGACAGCACACACAAGACCTGCACAGGATCACGGCAGATCAGAATTCCAGCACCAAGAAGAGAAAGCAGGCACAGCCCTAGCCCTAGCCTTCCCTCCCCTAGCTGTTTGCAGTTGACACCAGCTGGGGAGGGAAGATGAGTTTTCTCCAGTGGAGTGAGTGGCACTAGGTACTCAGCAGGGAGGGCTCACACTCTGGAATGCTTGGACAACATCCTAATGCAGACTTTATGTGTTTTGTTTTGTTTGTGTGTAGTTACTTTTGTGTTTAACTTAAGGTTTTTTGTTTTTGTAAGAGAAAAAGAATCTGAAATTTACTCGATAGTGGTTGCTTTCGAGTTTAATCCCAGCACTCGGGAGGCAGAGACATGTAGATCTCAGTTCAAGGCCAGCCTAGTCTACAGAGTGAGTTCCAGCACAGCCTAGACTACACAGAGAAACCCTGTCTCAAACAACAACAGCAACAAGGAAGAAAGAAAAGAAAAAAAGAAATGAAGAAAGGAAGGAAGGGAGAGATTGGGGGAGGGGAAAGATATGACCAAAATAAATTGTAAAGACTATTTAAAAATAAAATTAAAAGAGGAAGGAGAAAATGAATGAGGACCCTGCCTGTTTCCCAGCTCCATTGCTTTTCCATCTTTCTGTAGTTCATGGTGGGTGTTTCCTGAGACAACAAATGCATGGGTGCTGATTTCAATCCACATTGTTAAGTCTGTGCCTTTTGATTCAGTTATTATTGAAAAGAGGTTGAAGTCTTGCTCTTTGTTTGGTTTTGCACTACTTGCTGTTTTCCAAATCCTTGTTTGGTAGCCTGTGGTTGTAACACTGTTACTTTTGTTCTGTAACATTGTTACTTTTGTTCTGTAGACTCTTCCAGGTGTTCACCATTCTCTATGGTTGTAACATTGTTACTTTTGTTCTGTATGTTTGGTAGCCTATGGTTGTAACATTGTTACTTTTATTCTGTAGACTCTTCCAGGTGTTCACCATTCTCTATGGTTGTAACATTGTTACTTTTGTTCTGTAGACTCTTCCAGATGTTCACCATTCTCTTCATCTTCTGATGAGCTCCTTAAAGTGTCCTCTCTACAGCTGGCTTAATGATGATAAATACTTTCATACTGCTTTTGTCACACTGGAAGTTTTTCTTTCTTGAAGTGGTGCATACCTTTAGTCCCAGTACTCAGGAGGCAAAGGCAGGTGGATCTCCCTGAGTTCAAGATCGACCTGGTCTACAAAGTGAGTTACAAGCCCAACCAGAGCTGCACCATAAAACCAACCAACCAACCAAAACTCTTTTATTTTAATATTTTCCATTGTGACAGACAGGTAGTTTTACTAGTAATGGTAGTCTGGATTGGCAGCTGTGGTCTTTTAGAATTTGAACTACATCATTACAAGTCCTTTGGGTTTTAAGTTTTTATGGGAAGGTCAGCTGTAGCTCTAAAGTTTATATTGATTTGACCCTTTTCTCTTGTAGCTTTGATGCACTTTCTTTGTTCCATATATTTACTGTTTTAACTATAATATGATATGGAGAATTTCTTTTCTGGTCCTATTGGCGTTCTGTAACCATACAGGCCTCTTACTGTGTGCTTGAATTGCACACATTTCCTCGATGCTTTTTGTGTTCTTCTTCTCTGCTTGTAACACATAGGTTTTGTCTTTTAACGGGCTCCCAAGATCCCGCTTGTCACCTCATACATCTTCACCGACGTGTTTACCCTCAGAGTCACAGCTCCTCTTCCTTGTCTTCATGTCTGAAGCTGCTGAGGCTTCTACTGAGCTTTTATTTGACTTAGTGAAGTTTTTATTTTCCACATTTCAGTTTAGTTTTTCTGTAAATCATGCTCTAAGGAAACTCACTGGCTCAAAGTTGACCAGCTGAATCCTGGGAAGTGCGGAAACAAGTTTGTCTCAGATCCACTGAGCAAGCAGCAAACCTCTTGAGAACCAAGAGTTAGGTCTCCTAGAAGTGAAGTGACAGACAGTGGTGAGAGACTGTGTGGGTGCTGGGAACCAAATCCCAGACCTGCAAGAGCAGCAAGTCCTCTGACCAACCGAGCCATCCCGGAGTCCCTAATGGAGAAATTTTGAGGTATTCTCTTTGTTGAAATCTGTTTTAAAGTGCTGTATTGACATCCTTGTTCAGCTGCTCTCTTGGTTTTTCATGTTTCTTTTGCTTTCTGCTTTTGGATTTGCAAATCTGGACTTATTAATTTAAGTCAGGTTTCTTCTCTCAGTAAAGTGTTCGCAGTATTCAGTAGGACTAGCTTAGTAGGGTTAAGGTGCCATTTGTTAACACCGATGTTTTGAGCACTAGGCACTATCACAGTCCTCCCCTGAGAGGGAAATACTGTATGCAACAACAGCCTCTCTCTGTGGGTAGACCCTCTATGAAAACAGTTAAACCCAGCACCAGGGAAGCAGAGGCAGGGGATTGTCTGAGCTCCAGGCTAGCCTGGTCTACAGAATGAGTTCCAAGACAGCCAGAGCTACACAGAGAAAATCTGTCTCAAACAAACAAACAGACAAACAAAAAGATGACCCTCAATTCTTGAACTTCTTTGGGGGAGTAAAGAGACCCTCAAAGTACTTGTGTGTATGAGTGGAACCTATATGTATGTACTAATGTTACTTACCACATGTATGTGCGTGGAATCTGTGTGTATACTAATATGTCTGCACTTTAGAGGTAGAGGCAGTTCCAGGACAGCCAGGGGTATGTAGAGAGACCCTGGCCCCGTCATAAGAAGGAAGAAAGGTAGGAAGGAGGGAGGGAGAAGAGGGAAGGAGGGAGGGAGGAAGGGAGGACGGAAGGAAAGTAGGTAGCAAGTCTCAGGTAACTGCCTGGTTGAGGAATGTAGATGGGAATTGTAACTAGGAAGAGCTGTAGGAGAGGTGTAAGTGTTCTGGGGACTGAGAATAAAGAGGTAAACATACTGATTGTTAGGTAACACAGAGCTGCCCCGTGTCAGGATGCTGAGCCATAGAGACCCTGCAGACCAGTCCCATCTGTGGTTTTTGAGAGACACAAAAGAGAAGGGGAAGAGAAAGCTGAGAAAAAATAAGACAAGTAGGGCAAGCACAGCAGGGCCATGTTTCCTGCGAACTTGACATCAGATATTGTATAAACAAGGAATAGGTGTGGGGGTAGAGATACAGGGTATGGAAACTCACTTTCTGATTGCTGGATTCTGCACTCTCTCCATTCCTTCCTCAGCTTCCAGACCTCCTCTGACAGCAGCCGACAGCTGCTCTCTGATGGGAGGGCTGGCAGGTGCTCCCCTCTCTGTCCTCCTTTGGGTTAATGATTGGGTTAGTGATGGTGTTAGTGTGAATGTTATATTGCAGCAGAGTCTTGGATCCTGGTCACACCTCTGCATGCTCCTTCAGGACTTGAGCACCCATGCAGCTTTTTCCTCTTTAGACTTGGGATCTGGGCACTACATGGATCTGGTTTGCAGCTACTTCCCACAGCCTTGCAGTACTCAGGCTTGTTGGGTGTCAGATAGAGTGAACCTTGGTCCAAGTTTCTCACTTGGGCTGCCAGGCTGCCTTTGAAAGGGCATACCACTCCTGCTGAGCACCCAGTGAGGTAGTGAGAAGGTCTTTCTGGTGCCTCCTGGTAATACTGCTCCTGGCCTTGGTGTGGTATTTGCATCTTGGACCCTTCTGGTAGCTGTTTCCGACCTTTTCAGACTGTTCTCTAGAAATTCTGGTGGACTGTGCCCGAGTGTCACCTGATGTTTTTGGATTTATTAAACTCATCTATTTTTAAAGTTTTTTTTTTTTTTAGTCAATCTTTTTTCTTACTTCAAATAAAGCCTTACAACTACATAGTTCCTGCACAGTGTGCAGATGAATGCTAGAGGAAGATTCTGGGCCTGCTCCATCTTATTCCCTTGAGCTAAGCTGTCAGCCAGTTACTGTGTCTGCTCCCCACAGCACTGGGGTTTAGGTGTGCAATGGCCGTGCTCAGCTTTTTACGTGGGTGCTGGAAATCTGAACTCAGGTCTTCATACTTCTGTTGCAGGAGCTCTTACCCAGGGAGCCATCTTCTCAGCCTGCCAGTGTTATGTTTTTTGTTTTTCCTTAAGATTATAGATTTTTACATTTTAGTGTTATCTGTATGGGTATTTTGCCTGAATGTATATGTGTACCACATGCATGCAGTGTTCACAGAAGCCAGAAGAGGTCATCAGATCCCCTTGAATTAGAGTTAGAGGTGCTAGTGAGCCACTGTATAGGTGCTGGGAACTGAACCCTGGAGTCTCTGGAAAAGCAGCCAGTGCTGTAAATTGTTGAACCCAGCTCCAGCCTCACCATTGCTTTGTTTGTTTGAGACAGGGTCTGTCTACACAGGCCTGGTTGTCCCGGAGTTCACTATGTAGATGAGTCAGTCTGGCCTTGAACTCATGCACTCAGTCCTCCTCTGCCTCCCGAGCACTGGAATTAAAGGTGTATGCCATCACACCTGGCTAATGTTTTAAAGGTTTAAAGGTTTCTCAAGGTTATTAACGAGGGCTGGAGGGGTGACACAGATGTTAAGAGCATTGATGCTGGGCTGGTGAGATGGCTCAGTGGGTAAGAGCACCCGACTGCTCTTCCGAAGGTCC
>NC_034601.1:14280899-14296620 GCF_900095145.1 Mus pahari
TTATTATATGTAATTACTCTGTAGCTGTCTTCAGACACTCCAGAAGAGGGCGTCAGATCTTGTTACAGATGGTTAAGGATGGTTATGAGCCACCATGTGGTTGCTGGGATTTGAACTCAGGACCTTTGGAAGAGCAGTCGGGTGTTCTTACCCACTGAGCCATCTCACCAGCCTGCTTAATTTTTTTAAATCTAAAATAAATATACTACACACTCTTACACACAAATAACACAGTATGATCTGTTGTCCATACCCAGATTTTTCTCAAATATCTTCAAAATCAGATGTCCTGGATATCCATCATGGCTCTCCCCCTTGGTTTTTGTTTATGTAATTCGTGTGTATATGAATGATATGGGGGGGTGTGCATGCATGTGGGGGTTGGAAAATAACTTTGTGGAGTTCTCTCCCCTACCATGTGGGTGCTGGGGCTCAACTCAGGTCGCCAGGCTTACGCGAAGCACCTTTATCCACTGAGCAGCCCCCAGTGATCCTAGTTGTCCTTTCCTTTTCTTTTTTCTCCTCCAACCCCGTTCCTTTCTTGGGAGAAGGCATCTCTGTAGCCCTGTCTCTCTTATCGTGGAACTCTGTGTAGACCAGGCTGCCTTACACTCACAGAGATCCACATGCTTCTGCCTCCTACATGATGGGATGGGATTAAAGGCATGTGCCATCATGCCTTGCCTAGCCCTCTCTGTTGATTGATCCAGTATCTAATTCAGTATCCAGTACCTGAGGTTTACATGTTGTATTGGGTTTTGATCTCCCTCCCTCTCTCCATCTCTTCTTCACCCCACCCCCACCCCGTGTGTGTGTGTGTGTGTGTGTGTGTGTGTGTGTGTGTGTGTGTGTGTGTGTGTAGGAGAGGGCTGAGACAGGGTTTCTCTGTGTAGCCCTCACTGTCCTAGAACTCACTATGCAGACCAAGCTGCCCCTAACTCAGACATCCTCCTGCCTCTGCCTCCCAGGAGCTGCCCAGCTGGTTTTGATATCTCTTCATTCTACTTTAAGATAGAAGGGTTGCTGCCTTTTGCTTCTGTAGTTTCTCTTGACCGTGGCCATTTTCACAAGCCTAAGCGACACTGACTTGTACTGTGTCCTATGTCTGGATGTGTCTGTTTCCTCATGGCCAGGTTCCTGTTTGAACATTGTCAGCATGGGTTCACGCAATGGTGCCATGGTATCTTATCGCATATCATCAGGAGATAAGCTATACCTGTTGTTTAGCATTGGTGGTGCCAGCTTCTATCATTTGGGGAAGGTGATGACAGCTAGATGTCTCCATTGTAAAGGCGCACTTACCTTTTGTGACCAATAACCTTAAAAGAGTACCGTAGAAACCTATTTCCTATCAACCTTTTACCAGATTGGCTCTTTTTCAGATCTGATTTGGGATATATCCCTTCTATCCTAATTTGTTTTCTATTGCTGTGATAAAACTCCGTGACCAAAAGCAACTAGTGAGGAAAGGGTTTATCTGGCTTACTTGTCCTGATCACAAAATGTTATTGAGGGAATTCAGGGCAGGAATGCAAGCAGAGGCAGGAACTTGGAGGCAGGACCTCGAGAGACCATGGAGCTTATAATTCCGTAGCTTGCTCAGCTTGCTTTTTTTTTTTTTATGCAACCCAAGACCACCTGCACAGGCGTGGCACCACTACCAGTGGGCTGGGCCTTCCTACATCAATCATTAATCAATGTAGTAATCTGATGTAGGCATCTTCTCCATTGAGGCTCCCTCCTCCTGGATGTTACTAGTTTGTGTAAAGGTGACATAAAGCTAGCCGTGCAGTAGAGTCACAGAGGGAACCTCCCCTTGGGGCTAATCCTGAGGTCTCTAGACAACGGCTGCTGTGGCTTGCCCAGGGGCGCCGTTATTATCTACTGTGTGTGGGCCAAGGCCTTCGGCACTTTCAGGGCACTTTGCAGCATTTATAGGACAGATCATCCATTTTCCAAATCACTGGGTTTTCTCTTCTGTAAGTTTCTTAAATAAACTGTCTCTCTTGGACATTGTGAAGATCCAAAATGTACTCTGGATTATTTTCTGATGGTTTGCTTTCCCACTTGTAAAGGAAGAGATTGGGTTTGAGCCACGCAGCACTGTACATAGGCAGAGCACAGGGGCTGCAGTCTCCACCAAGGGCAGCCAGTGGCCAGGGGCCAGGAGAGATAGGATAATACAATTATTCTCAATTAGATTAATAAAGAATAATTAGATGTCATAAATCAAGTAATCATAGGGTATTGTCATAGGAAAAATATGTAGGTTGAATTAATTAGTTTTCAAATAAAGCGTTTATTTTAATTGCCTGAAATGATGGAGCCCTTAATTGTTGATGCATCATTTTGGCCTGGGCTTTTCAGCTGTTGTAACAGCGTGACGTGACGGGTTTGTTCCCTGCATTTCTCGGGAGACAATAGAGGAGACCTTGATTTCATCACCTCACAATGAGCCTTCTGCTATAAGGTTCTGGAAACTCCCACCATGCCGCAGGCAGGTGGCAAGTGTGGGCCGAGCTTCAGCTGGCACTGCCCAGGGTCATGGTGTGAGAACTCTTATATACATATGTGCATGAATGTGCATGTGAACACAAGTATACACATGTGCTTTGGTGTGTACCTGAGGGTCTGTATGTCCCCACATGTGGAATGCATCTATGTGGGTGGGTGTTTATGTTTACATGTGTAAGTGTGGGCATCTAGGTGTCTGTGTATGTACACATGGCTGCAGTATGTGTGGTATCTGGATTGCACCATGTGCCTACAAGGAGTCATGTCAGAGTTCGTGGCCTGGACCCATGTGGCAGGATGCCTCTACTGGCTTTGGAGCTTTCCTGCTGGGTGAGAGATCAAGTTCTTGAGAGTGGTGAGGCTAGGGCCTATAGACCTGTATCCGGCAAGAACATGCTGAGCTTTGGGGGACCAGCAGCTCCCTCTGGCCCTGTCCTTTGGATCACCTGTCTGAGGCAGTTCTTCCAGCATCTGTGATCCGGGGCATGTGTCTGTGAACAACAGTGCAAGGTCCTACCTCTCCTCTAGCAGAAGACACCTTCACAGTTTTTAAGAGTCAGTTAGGTTTTAGCAAGTAGAGTTTTATTTAGCTAAAGCTCCTTTCCTGCCCACCTACCCCCCCCCAAAAAAAAAAACCAAAACCAAAATAGGGGATTTTGCACAGTTTGTACATACATTCATGTGACCTTGGTTGTTTTTTTTTGTTTGTTTGTTTGTTTTTTCCTGAAAGTCCCTGAGGGAGGCAGGGTCCAAGAGTAGAGTTAGCCCAGGAAGGGCTTGACCTGGTGGGACCTGCATCAGGTCAGCAGGACTAGATATGTGTCTCATCTCACACCACTGGCATGGGTACAGACCTCACTGTCCTGGCACAGCTCTGATCATACCCCCATCCTTCCGGTCTACCCTCCATAGGACCTGGTGGCCTCCTGGGAGCCTGATTCTGGCTGTTGTGTGCCTCCTTCCACTGTGGTGTGGCTCATAGCCCATACCTTCATTTCTCCTAACGAAGAAGAAAAGGTGAGGGCATAGGATGTGTGGAGGTATGGCACTGGTGGAAGCATGCTGGAAGAAGTAGCTGATGGGATTGCCTTGGGAGGCTGCCCATTACGGAAGGCTTCGTCTCTCTGGCTTCTACACAGTTGGGTGTGGCCTCAGCCTGTCGTCTCTCTTCCCACACTCCACGAAGACTTAAAGCCCAGTCTCCACTCTAGAAGAATCCGGCCTAGTAGCTCCTTTGCTATGTTCTTTTCCTTGCCATGCTCTTTTGATGGCTGCAACTGCCACCCAAGTTGGGCAGAGCTGCCTCTCCCTGCTGTGTGGGCTGAATGTAAGTAGAGTAGGATTTGCCCTCGCCCCTTGGAAAGGCTCCGGAAACAAGCTGCTACAGGCCCCCCGCTGTCTCCCTCTGACCTTTTCCTGTACCTTCATCCAGCTTGTGACTGTGGGACTGGGGAAGTGTGAGAAGGGTGGTCTGCAGAGGTTGTATGTGTGGTCTAGGACACTGGAAAGGTCTCTTTTGCAAGGTGGATCCTATCAGGTCTTAAATACAAGTCCTGTGATTTGAGGAGTGGTCTGTCTGTTGGGGCAGCAGCTCTATGGGTGTGGCCAAATGACTTGGTCCTGCCCCTCCCATGTACCCTTCCAGGCTGTTCTGCCCCTTGGAGGCATATGTCTTGAGAACATTTCAGGCCCGTTCCAAGGAATCTAGGGCAGCTCATCCCAGATTCCTGCCTCAGTTTCTCAAAAAAATAGAAGTATGCTATGCAGAGTAGTTATAATTAGAAGATTTGGTGGTTCAGGCCATGATCCAGTAGGACTATTTGTAGCATTCTCAGGACTCCATGTCACTCTCATTTGTAAGCACACGTCTGCTGAGCCACTGAGTCCAAGGCAAAGACAGCACAGTCCAGACTCCTCACACTAGCCATGAGGCAGGAGTGGGATTCATCATCCAGGCATGTCATTACTGTACAGCGGGGAGGGCTTCTGAGGGAGGCACAAGAGTAAAGCTGCTTGCTTGGGAAAGGACTCGGCCCAGTCTATGTCAGAGTAGTGCTGTGAGTGTGCAGGGTCACTGTGGGAGGAGACAGTCTGGGTACCTGACTCGTGGACCGTCACAGGGACAAGGACTCGTGAGAGAAAGAGATTGAGCCTAACTCTGACAAGTGTGACATAGAGTTCATAGCAAGCAGCAGGTAGGAGAAGTGCATGGGAAGTAGGAAGGAAGAGACAGCAGTTGCGAGGATTCAGGCTGAAGGTGGGCCAGGGTAAGCAAACGTCACATGTGGTGGACAGTTAACGCTGAGGGGCCCCATCATTCAGAAAGCATGTAGATGGTAGATATGAGTGTGATATTAAACTGACTTAGAGTTTTTGCTAAAAGTAGTCATATGGGCCTACAAGAATGCTTAGGAGCCTGAATCAAGTTTGGCCAAGCAAAGGCTCCTTTTCTGTTGTGGTGCTGGGAGTAGGTAGAACCCAGGGCCTTGAGCTTGCTAGGCAAATGCTCTATCAGAGAGGCAGCAAGGGCTATACACAGTACCCAGGCTGTGCATGCCAAGAGGGACAGGCTTGGACCTTGGTGATAACAGAACTGATAGATAAGACAGGGCAACAGGGTGGGGAGAAGGTACCCATTGGGAACAGTGACGGGCTGGCAGTTGGGGTAAGCTGCGATGTACCTGTGGCAGCCCTATGGCCCATGCCAAGACCTGGCTATTCTTTAGCCACGGAGCCTGTCCACACTATGGAGAGCAGAATCCTTTTTCCAGAATGGGCAAAAGTTGGGTTCTGAGCCAACAGCTTTTTAAATGTCCCTCTCTGGCTGCCTTCTATAGATAAACAGAGATCTCCAGCTGCCTTCTATAGGTGTGTAGAGCTCCCTGACTCTCACATGTCTTCCCTTGTACCCCAGGACTGCATTTACCCACATGGCAGCCCTGTTCCCACCACCGCCTGGTCCCAGATTTGTCCTCCGAGGCACACAGTCAGCTGTGAACACACTCCATTTCTGCTCACCATCCCAAGCTGCAGAGAACCCACTCCTCTTCTCAGGGTGAGTAACAGCTATCCTGCCCAAGCAAGCCCAGGGTGAGGTCCATCCTGGGGCTGCATGGAGCACAGTTGCTGTCTCGGGTGCTGGTGAAGAACACTGGGCAGGGAGTGTGCTTGCCTCACTTTCGGAATCTGACCGATACACCGCGCATTCGGAACTCCTCGCAGGGACAGTCATGTCTCTCTGCCTTTCCACAACACCGAGTTCTGACAAAGTACCCCCAGCCCCTGGCCCTTCTGGCCACCTTTGCTGCAAGGGAGGCTTGTCTGACCTTTGGTTCAGCGTCAGCCATCTGTTCCAGTGAAGTCTTCTCCAGCTGAAGTATCTTCATCCACTGGCTGTGTGTGATGTTGGCCTGAAGTGAGTTCAGGACTGCTCCAAGCCCTGACCTGTCTATGCCTGACTCCTTTCCAACAGGTCTCAGAATGGCCTAGTACATATCTGGAGCCTACAAACAAGAAGAATAGTTGCCACTCTAAATGGCCATGGAGGCCAGGGTGTAATCTGGCTGAAGACACTGCCACAGGGACACCAGCTCCTCAGGTGGGTTACAGCATCACACGGAAGGTCCCAGGGGATTTATGCCAGGAACTCTTTAACAGAGCAGGGTGGCAAACTGAATGAGTGGGGTGGGGGTGGGGCGTGGATCTGGCCAGCTTGGCTGCAGCATGTGGACAGTGTGGGGCCAGCTCCAGCCTTTGGGAAGCAGATGATTCTGACTTATGTCAGGTGGAATTACCCTCTTCCCTGGGGCCCTTTGGTGCTCTGAGACAGATCTGGGAGGTGCCCTTAGAGGTAGCCACTACCAGCCCGGCAGGCAGCTAAGGGAAAGGCTCTGGGCTATGACTTAGAAGTGGGCAGAGGTAACAGCAGGGACAGGGATGGATAAAGCAGGGCCAAGCCGACAGGCTTGAAAGGCATGAAGGTATGCCTTACATAAGCCCCTTATCTCCCAGCCGGGGTGGTGCTGCTATAGCCCCTCCTACAGTCTCCACTGAGGGTCAGAGCCTGTGGTGGGGGCTTCGGGTGTGGAATGCCAGGTGCATTTGCACGGCACTGGAGACCACAGCCCACCAGAGCTGCCTGGCCTCAGCTGTGTTTGGGTCCAGGTTTCTTCAAGAGGCCTTGTGCTTTCATATCCAGCAAGGCTGGAGGACCCCCAGCACCGGTCACACCTGGGCCACAAGAGCTGCGCCAGCTAGTATTTCTTTACCTTTGTCATCGTGAGACCGCATATTTACAGGCCAGTTCAGGAGTATGCAGACTCTTGCAGCACCTGAGTAACCACTGCCCAGTCAGGGACAGCTCTGGAGCTGCGACCTCCCGCTGTGGAGTCAGTGGCGGCAAGGACTGCTAGACTGTCTTCATGTGTTGTCTTAAAAAAAAAAAGAAGAATGAGTTTATGAGTTTTTCTGAACTTTAAGTTAGGAGAAAAAAACCGAGAAGACTGGAGCCAGACAGGGGGGTTGCTGTGACTTTGGGATACCACTGGTTTCCATTCTATTGATGGATTGCATTTTTCTTATTATATTTCAGATAGTATTCTTCTATTCCAGATAATCTTTGCAACAGGGTGGTGTACATCTCCCCTCTCTTAGGGGTGTCTTCATGGAGTTGCAATAGCCAGGCCTTCCCTGCTGTGGTCAGGCTCCTGGGTCATAGAGAAGCCTATGCTAAGACATGGATGGGCGTCCTTACCTGTTTCCCCGAGCTCAGTGTTGCTTCGTTTACATCCACAGTTCCCTGGATTGTGCTGCTGATGTGGGATGCAGGCAAAGCCTGCCTTCCATTCTCCCCCTGTAGATTTAACCCTGTTGGCATCAGCATCCAAGGCCACAGACAGGAAGAAAATGCTAGCAGCTGCGTGTGAGTTCTGGGATCAGTTTCCTGGTCCACATCTCTCATGCTCTCAGTACTTCTCAAGGTCTCTGTAGGGTAGAGTACCCCTAGTTTCAGGACAAGACCACGGCCCTGGGTTCAGGGAGGAAGCCCAGTGTGGTGACTGCCAACCTTGTGGTGCTGGAGGTACACGAGTCCCTGGGGCTCCTTGGCAGGAGAGACTGGCTTTGGTCACACAGGTGGGTAGTGTCTGCTGGGCCCACTGTCAGCCTTCTGGAGGTTGAAGTTCCCTAATCTGAAAATCTGAAAGCTTGTTTCTTGTTGGTTTTGTTTGCTCATTATTTATTTATTTATTTATTTATTTTTGGTTTTTCGAGACAGGGTTTCTCTGTATAGCCCTGGCTGTCCTGGAACTCACTCTGTAAACCAGGCTGGCCTCAAACTCAGAAATCTGCCTGCCTCAGCCTCCCAAGTGATTGTTTGCTCCTTTTTGAGACAGGGTCTCACTATGTAGCTCTGGCCAACCTCAATTCCTTATGTTATAGACCAACCTGGATCTGAACTCACAGAGATTAGCCTATCTCTGCCTCCTGAGTGCTAGACCTAAAGGCATGCTCCACCGCTCCCTGTATAAAGATCTGAGATCAACATCTCTTCAGAAACCTGGCTGTTGTGTTTAGAAAACCAATGAACCCAGTTGTCCATGGGTGAATCTACATTACCAATACTGTTATTCACCTATGTTCAACTGTGTGTTCTATCTGCATGTGTCTGGCCACATGCATGTTGATGCTGACCTCTGGGCTCTGACCTGACCCATAGTGTTGTATGCTCATCAGCTCTTTGATAAGGAAACTTATATCTACTACTGGCTCTCATATTTGCTCTGCCAAAGAGGGCAGAACTGATGCCTGCAAGGAGCCAGGCCTGCTCAGGGCCACGGCTTCTACAGTTATGTGTGTCTGCCCGTGCTGTCTGTGTACCTTGGGTCCACTTCTGTTTGAGCTTCCTGGCCCAGTGCACTGCCATGCACACAGTCACAGTGCTGTCCCTCATAGGCTCCTGGCTCTCGCTCAGCTGGCGAGGGGCGTTTTCATTGTGCATAGTGACAGTCAGACTGTCTGTGGGTTTGGCACAGCACTGTCGTGTGTCCATTTCCCCAAGGCCACATCAAACAGCCTGCCATCCCACAAAGCCCAGAGCTACCCACTGTGGTCAGTTCTCTCCTGGTTCTCTAGCCCTTCCTTTTCTAGGATGTCACAGGAGTGTACTTACATGTTGCAGAACCTTCAGATCTGGCTTCTTTCACTTAGCAAATCACAGCTCAGCGTCCTTCCAGCTGTTGCATGTGTCAGCAGTCGGCGCCGTCCCTTGCTGAGTGGCACTCTGGCACAGCATGCTTGGCCGTTCTTTTGTTGCAGAGCAGCTGGGTGGTTTCCAGCTCGGGTGATGACGCATAGAGCTGCTGTCAACATGCGTGCGTAGCATTAGAGTGAATGCAGCTCTCAGATACACTTTGGAAGAGGCCCGAGTGAGACTTCTGAGTCCTTAAAGACAGTTGACAGAAAGGAAGGGGGTTCAAGATATGCTTTAGCGGCACCAGAATGGCACAAGACTGGCCATAGGTGCATGCCTCGGGGTCCACATTCTTAGTCTATTGAGTGTCCTGGCCTCAGGGCCCTGGGTACCAACCCAGATGTGAACACTGAGGGGAACCCCTCCTCACTGAGGCCTTCAGCATGGATGGTGTGGGGCTTACCTAGCTGTCTTCAGGGAACATGGCTACCTTCAGCATTGAGGGGCTAAGGACCAGATGCTGGTCCAAATTGGCACATAAATGTTTACAGTGTCTCACGGACTCCTCCCCTTGCCTTGTCAGCCAGGGTCGAGACCTGCGGCTGTGCCTGTGGGATTTGGCAGAGGGCAGGAACACCATCATGGACTCAGTTCAGCTGGACAGTGTGGGCTTCTGCAGGAGCTCCATCCTGGTCAGGGGACAGCAGTGTTGGATGCTTGCTGTGCCAGGGAAGGGCAGCGATGAGGTAAGGTCCAGCCCTTGGAGCCCCTCCCATACACTAACTGCACTGGCTTTGTCTTAACCCTTTGTCCAGTAAGGCCTGATCTGCCAGCGCCTAGTACTGCCATAGGACCCTGCCAGCTGCAGGTCTGTGGCTTACCTGCTTCACTGCAGCCGCAGCAGCCTCAGGCTGCTCATCTGTGATGCCGTACCTTTCCAGGGCAATGGTGAGAATCAGGAAGGGTTCAGGCAAACCTTCCTTGAGACTTAACATAACACTATTCCAGGAGGAGGGCCACTTAGGGCTCTGTCCAGGCCTGAGTGTATGTGTGCACACATAGACAAGCATACATATCTATTCACACATTCATGTATGTACATACACACACACACACACACACACACACACACACACATGACTCTCCAGAAACTGGGGCCTTGGTGCACTGCCAACCTGTTGGAGGAGGCACCAGAGATACCAATATAGTGACACAGTGAAGAAAACTGAAGCAACAGGGGAGTTTGCAATGGGGACAGAGCTATGATACAGTGAAAAATTCAGATTCTGGGGGCTGAATGAAGATGGGGATGGCCACAAACTTGGGGAAGGGAGGATAAAGTCTGAACTCAAAAGCCAGAATGGGAGCGAGTCTGGAGGTACTGAGGAGCTCTTGGACATCCAGGCCTCCTGTGAAACAAACTATTCTACAAACTCTGGTAAAAAGGAAAGGAACAGGTAAAAAGATATCTGAAAACTACAACCTAATAGCAATGAGGACAGAGTAATATGGAGTCCAGGAGATGGAGTCAGGCTGCAGCCCCAAGAGCCTCTGCTTTCTGTGAGAATAAACTAACCCTGTCTTTGTATAGAATCAGCCATCACCCTGTTGGCAGAGTTACGGGCACAAGGCGTGGGCAGTGATGAGCAGCCAAAAGGCCGGGACTATGCTCTGATCCAAACACTAAGGGTGAGGATGCTTCCCTCCACACATGTACAGTCTAGGGTGGGTAGTGCAGCAGCCTACAGACGCAGAAGTCAGAGATACACAATCTGCACAGGCCATGCCAGGAAGTCATGAGAAGCCCAGAAAGACCCCATTGTGGTAGCAGGGAGAGGGTGTATGGCAAGGGACCTTAGGCAGGAGCTGTTCAAATTTGTTCTCAGGATAAGAAGAGGGACAGCGAACCCAGGAACTGTCTAGGAGTCTGATCTGGGGTGTGTATTAAGAGTGTAGAGCATACAGCAACCATCCTATATCAGCAGGGCAGGCTCCCAAGGTCAGACCCAGGTCAGATACCTTGCCTTGCCTGGTTCTCCAGGCCTGGAGCTTCCCTGAGCATGGAGCCTCCTACAGACCCTGGAGCTTTCCACCTGGCACCCAACTCCAACTGTTTTTTTCCAGAAGGAAAAATGCTAGGTTTGAGCAAGTGTGGCCACCCAGACAGCCGTGAGGGGTGGGAGCATGCTCCCAGGCATTGTTTGGGCCTCAGCCATCTATGCTCTTCCCAGGACCCAGTTTAGGCAGATTCCAGGCTGACTGGAAAACAACCATTTGCCCAGGATGTGCTGGCTGCTACTGAAGATGCAGTGTCCGGCTGTTGAGATGGCTCAGTGGGTAAAGATGCCCACTGCTGAGGCTGACAGCCTGTGTTCAACTTCCAGACCCCACACAGTGAAGAGAGAAAGCTGATTCACAGAAGTTCACATACACACACACACACACACACACACACACACACACACACACACACATACTCACTCACTAATAAATAAATGTAATAAAAATTGTTTTGAAAATACAGCGCCACCTGCATGGGAGATGAGGGCCGGAAAGCTGTGTGACCTTCACAGAGAAAGACTATACTGGTCCATGGCCTGAGGGTGGCCAAGCCCTCTGAACCCTCAGAGTGGCATCTCTTGTGTCTGTGGCTTGGGATGACCTAGTACCACCTGCCTTGCTGTAGAGGAGGAAGCAATTCCCCTACCCCTCACATTAATAAAACTTAACAGGTTTTTGGCAAACTGGCAAGAAAAGTGTATGTAGCTCCTAATTAGTGATTTAAATGCAATCATGAACAAATAAATGCCTGTTACTATCTCATTATTTATGAACTAGATCTGCTTGGAGACAAAATGACTTTTCTTGGGCTGGAGCCAAGTCTAACCCAGTACACCGGCCTGATCTGCCAGCGCCATTAGGAGCTGCCTGCTCAGTGCTGCTGGCTGTGGAGAACCATGGCTGGGGGGGGGGGGGAAGGGCGGATGGACAGGAGCTGCTCCCTTCCTCTCTGCCTTCCAGCCTGGGAACAGCTCGGCCCTCCTACCCTGTTAGCCTCTGTCTTGGCTTCCTCCAAACATATCCCCATCCCTTACCACCTCCCACCGGTGGCCAAGGGTTCTTCAGACTCCAGTCTGTCTCCCAAAGGCCTGAGCATGTTTCTCTGCCACCACAAAGGCAGAGGCTATAAGACTCACCTACAGCAGATGGGACAGAGTGCTATGAACCATTTCTAGTATTCAATTTGGGTATTAGAAGTCCAGTCACTGGTGAGATTACCCTGCCAGAGAGCACTCTGGTCACCCATCTATCAGAAGTAGACATATCAGCAGGACTCTAACTGAAGGTGCAGGCTGTGTGCTCTGCATTCTGCACTGCTTGGAAGCTGCCCTGGACTCCGCTCCATAAGACTCAGGCAGCTGATATAGAATCATCTCTGTGGCTATGGCAGATAAGGTTCTATGTGGCATAGGTTGGAAAGGGCAAAACAGCTCTTACATGCCCAGGTTCTGGCTCCTCAGACATCGGCCTTAGTCTGGTCAGACCAGATATGTGCTGTCCAGTTGATGCCCTGCTCCCTTTGGAGCTCTGATGCCATGTGTGTGCACACTAGAGCATGCTAAGCAGGCTCTTATCTGGAGAAGCTCAGGGATTCCAGAACCCCCTCAGCCTCGTGACACCAGTGACAACAGTGCAGTAGAACCCCACACAGATAAAAGGCATAGGAAACATCTGGTAGATGCTAGGCTGTAACGTCATGTGGGGCACTTCTGTTCCCTGAGCTCACAAGAGAGGTGTCACATCCCCCCAAATGAATGTTAGCACCTTAGGTATGGGATGTCTGGGAACCCAATCCAGTCTGTTTCTTGGACCTTAGCTATCCACTAAGAATGATGCTAGCCAGCATATAAACGGTCTTCTTGGATTTCCATACCTACATGGGAAGGAAGCTGGACCATGTGGGCCATAAGGCCCATCTCAGCCTAGGCACGGGAAAGCCTGGACATCTTAGTAGTCTGAGTTGATAAGTCAGGTACTTGGGTACTAGGAAACCAGGATTCAGTGGGGCTGGCCTTGGCCCCGGGTAACATGCTGATTTCCTAGGTTGGTGGTCCCAGGCATTCTGCACATCATCCTACATGCCTGAGATTATTCAGAGAGGGCCCTTGAACATCCTACCCAGGCAAGACAGACAAGCAAAGGAGGGAGAATGACCAAAGTAAGCAGGACCAAGTAGCCCAGGATTGGCCCAGACGACAGGGTGGGGAAAGGTGGGTGCTAGCTACTTGCTGGTGGAAGGTTGGTCATTCAGGAATAATGTGAGCATTTGTTTTATAAGGACCCCAGGAGCATCTACGCTCTCTAACCTGTGCACACTAATTAGGAGGCTCTGCTCTCAGGTCCCTGCAGGGAGAGGGGCAGACAGAAACTCGCAGCAGCCTTGGCTAATCGCCTTAAATGTCTCTTGTTTGCATAGCATAGACCTGGCTTGGCATCAGCCCAAATCAGCTTGTTTTCTCACTGTCAGGTTCAGATTCTGGAGATGCCATCCAAGACGTCAGTGTGCACCCTGAAGCCGGAGGCCGATGCCAGGCCAGGCATGCCCATGTGCCTGGGGCTGTGGCAGGTAAGACAGCATGTGCCAGCCACACCCAACAGCCCTGAGTCATGCCCCACTCAGGGTTGGATTTGTCATCAAATCTACGGGCACTGTCCCTCAGAGACCACGTACCTGCTGTCCTCTGTGGCCCAAAGCTGACTGGACATGAGGTTCTCCTGAGCCGGTGCTTGGAAGGCACCGCAAGAGAAACACTGCAGAGAGAGCCCATACCCACCCTCCACAGAACCTGGCCAGTTGCCATACAGATGCCCGTATGTAGCTGTGAGGAGGGGACAGTGGGTCAGCTGTGGGACCCGCTCCCAGAACAGCATGCTCTTCTCCTCAGCACCTTGGTCCTTGGCTCTGCCGAGGCTGAGAGGAAAGCTAACTAATGCCAACAAGCCTGCATGGACCTCACTGTGCTAGGCATTAATTTTTTCCACTCCTCGACCTTATGGAGGTCCCAGGAACATTAGCGGGATGATTTCCCCATGGCCATTCCGTGGAGTTCTACCCTATAGCCATTTTCTTTGTTCTTGACTGTTTTTTTGTTTTTGTTTTTGTTTTTTTCTATTGGAGGGTCAGGTGCTATCTCCCAGGGCTGCTGCAAAAACTAGGACTCATGTAGATATCACAGCCTAAGGTCTGGAGTTGTGCCCTCCCCCACAACACACACACACACAGACACAGACACACACACACACACACACACACACATAGGCCCAGACCTTTCCAGTGTGAGGCTTTCCCTGGCCACATCCAAGTCAGCATTTTTACTTCCTGGGTCACTTATATTTATTGTTTATCTGCAAGGAATCCCAGAAGCCTCATTGTCGATGTCTTAACTGGTACAGACACGGCAGTGGGAAGGTCACGGGGCATTGCCTATTTTGAGAGAGATTGTAACCCTTTGGCTACTTTCTTAGTTCTCATTGGTAAGTTCTGCCTCATGTCTTGCTGCCTCTTTGAACTCTTCTAAAGTGAGATGAGATGGACTAGTTCAGTTTGGAATTGCCTGTGTGACCCACAAGAGGCATGGGAAGGGCACCTCTGTGCCTGCCCCAGGGATTCTGTCTGTCTGGATGGAACAAAGATTTCTGGCTTGCTTCCAGTTGGCTTTCTTTGCAGTTTCCTTTTAAATTTTTATCTTGTATGTATGGGTATTTCGGCTACATGAATATGTGTGTACCTCTTGTGTGCCTGGTGCCTATGAAGTCAAAGGATAGCTTCAGGTCCCTGTAAACTGGGTTGCAGATAGTTGTGAGCTGCCATGCAGGTGCTGATACCCAGACTACGGTCCTCCGCAAGAGCAGCCAGTGCTTTTAACCACTGTGCCATCCCTCTAGCTCCTTGTAGTTTCTTAACTGCAAGGGTTGGGTTAGATTTGGAGCGTTCAGTAAGCTGATCCCAGTGTGCTGCCTTTCTGTAATAGCTTCCTAGAGAGAAGCCTTGGCAGAGTCAGGGCAGACCCTGTCTGACAAAGCTCCTGGGGTCTATAAGTCTGCAGCCTGACTCTGGGCAGAGTTCTATAGTTCTTGCCTCAGTGTGTCCAGACACGGCTCCCCAAGAGTTTCTGGGCACTTCCTTGGGAAAATAAACGTACCCTCATCCTGCCCCCCAGCCGTACTCACACTGAGGTATCCAGGGAAGTAACCATGATATATGCAGGTCCTGGCAAAGGCTCCTGTGGCTGCACACTCCTATTCCATACCCTGGAAAACATGGGTCATTGCACAATCATGTAAAAATTCCATCAGAAAAAAAATGTGTAGAATGGGATGTATCAACTTGTTAAGGTAATTAATATAGTTGACAGAAGGACAAATCACCGCTTTGTTGGCGATACAGAGCCACGGGAAGCCCGCAGCTGCGAAAAGCCTTTGGTTATAAGAATGCTCTTTGTTTCTTCTAAATCCAGAAATCCTAGGGTATGAAATCTCTAATCTGAGTGTGGCACAGGATCCTGACTTGAGAGATTTCCTTCTGAAATACTTGGATCTATCTCTAGTTTGTGCCTTAATGTACCTGTGCTGCATTGCTACGATAATTATAGGATCGGTCAGGCTGTAAATCAGGCCTGAGCTAACATCGTCAGTACCCACCCTCAGAGAAGCTTCCCTGTCTGAGTCTTGGATCCTCTTTCGGGAGTTCTAGTGCACAGCTTTGGGGTTCCTTTGGCCCCTGGCCTGCTACCATCTTTCAGGTTGTACTTCAAAGGGCAGGAGAGGCTGCAGAGCCAGTTTTTGTCTCTGGGTCCCAACTGAGGGCAAGGGGAGCTGCTAAAGAGGGCAAGGCAGGGTGACTTAAGATCCTCTGCCCTGGGGCTGGTGAGATGGCTCAGTGGGTAAGAGCACCCGACTGCTCTTCCGAAGGTCTGGAGTTCAAATCCCAGCAACCACATGGTGGCTCACAACCAT
>NC_034601.1:14296650-14299960 GCF_900095145.1 Mus pahari
GGCTCACAACCATCCATAACAAGATCTGATGCCCTCTTCTGGAGTGTCTGAAGACAGCTACAGTGTACTTACATATAATAAATAAATAAGTCTTAAAAAAAAAAAAAAAAAAAAAGATCCTCTGCCCTGCAGCATCGAGGCTGTGACAACCAGAGGCCTTGTGGCTACAAGAACACTTGTCCAGCCTGTGGTGCCTGTCACTGGAAGATTGCAGAGACCAGGGTAGATTGAGTAAAGTGGCCAGGTACTGAGCTGTAGTGATGACTGGCAGGGGCTGAAATCCCAGGCGTACCTTCTGGGCCAGTCTGGCTCCTGCTCTGGCCACCATGGAAGAGGGGTCTTTGTACTAGCCCCTGAATAATCTATGTTGCTCAGAACTCATAGTCAGCAAGCATTGTGCATGGCAGCTAGAACTGATACCAGTGGTGATGGGGAGCTCTGGATTCCAAATCGAGGAAACAGCCTGGTGAAGAGAGGCCGCAGAGCCGTAGCTGTCGGAGTGTAGATGTCAGCACAGACCAGTGCTTAGGGCTCTATCCAAGGAGCCTGAGATCGTCCTCTCAAATGGGCTTCGGGTAGCTTCCACCAGGTAGCCATGCTGTGGGTGTGGAGTGAGAGTGGCAGTTGGCACGTGTTCCTGGTCAGGGTGCAAAGGGTTCTAGAATTCTTCCACCTGGTGCTGCCCCAATCCTGGCCCAACTCATACCTGCTTGCCTAAGCAGCCTGTCTGAAGGGGCTTTCCTGCCCATAGGGCACACAGTGTGGATCTGCACAAATCACTTCCAAGCAGATGACCTGAGAAACAGAAGCAGGGAGCTCATCCCTGTGATAAAGCTCAGGAACAGTGCAACAGGGCAGCCAGGGCCCCTACGGAGCTAGGTACACGCTCAGAGACCTGAGACAACCCTGCCTCTGCAGTTATGGTCAAAGTGCAGAGTGTGGGCTCTGGCCCTAGGGAGAAGGACTGAAGATGATGCTGAAAATAAATCACCCGAGAAAACACAGGAAGGAAGCTTCATGCCTCCGCCCAGGCATCTCACTCCTTCCTATTTTATGTGTGAACTTGGTCACCAACAGGACACAATCAGCTTACAAGCCATTTCTGGAGACAGTCAGAGACAACTGCACTGGCCACTCTGGCCTTGACAAGTTCACTGTACTTGCTGTAGAAAAAAAAAAAAGCCTGATAGTTGTGTCCTATTTCCTTGTTGTGGCCATCCCTCCACATGCTAGTCTCCAGTGAGCCCTGCCCTCCCCTCCCATTAAAGATGTCCTTCACCATACCCCAGCCACAGCTTGTGCTGACTCGAGCATCCTGGCCCTCATGCTGTTGGTTAGCTGCATGCCACAGCCCTCCAGCTAGCCTGGGCCTCCTTGCTCTGCCCTGTGCAGTTTCTCTCAGGCTGCTGTGCAGTGCAGGGACTGATGGCATGTCCCTGAGGGTGACTTGGAATCCTGCAGCACTCTTCTTTTGTAGTTGTTTCAGAGGCTAAATAAACGAGCGTCAGCCCAGGGCGCAGAGCCCTCTGACCCTCGCCCTCATCCATCATGACAGTGAGGGCCTCTCACATCAAGCTTCCAAGGGTGGGGGCTTCTGCAGCTCCATTAACAAAGCCTTCTCACTGAGCGTTCAGCTTTCCTGCCTGGTGGTTCTAGATGACTGGCCTCAACAAGGAGTGGCTTCAACGCTTACACCTGGGGCCGATGAGGAGGAAGGATGAGACCATTCGTAGCCGCCTCAGGGTGCTGGTGGGTGCCAGTGGGTATCTTGTCATCCCTGATTTGGACGGGATCCAGTGTAGGTAGAAATGCATGACTGAGGCCTCTGGACTCCACCTCTAGCTCCTCAGGTACTAAGCAGTGGCCCTAGGAGCCCCATGAGAGGGATATGGGAGGCTGTTAGGACACGGAACCTAGGCTGGTAGCTGTATGGGAAGCAAAGGAACTTTTCTCTGGCCCAACCCACTTCTGGGCATGGCCAGAAAAAAAGCTGTTCCCACAGCCCTAAAGCTCATTGAAGACAAGACCCTTTGGGAGCCAACCACTGTGCCATTCCCCACAGACTAACTCCAGTCTCCGCCCCCTCCTTCTGGCTGGCTATGAGGATGGATCGGTATCCCTGTGGGACATCTCAGAGCGGAAGGTGTGCAGCCAAATCACCTGCCATGAAGAGCCTGTCATGGGCCTCGACTTCGACTCTCAGAAGGCCAAGGGCATCTCTGGCTCTGCTGGGAAGGTGCTGGCTGTCTGGAGTCTGGACGATCAGCAGTCCCTGCAGGTCAGTGCACAGGCCCGGGTCTCATTTATCCTGCTCCGCACTAACAGTCTGATAGGCTGAAACAATATTTAGGCATGAAGAGGAGCCGCTGCAGTTCCCTAGCTAATTAATCACTCGGAGGCAGTAGGGGAGCAAGGGCCAGTGGGCGTGGGCTTGCCATTCACATGGTTTGGGTTTCTCCTAGACCTCAGGTTAACAGCCATCAAGTCTTGTCCATCTAGAGAAAAGGCACGTAGTGTCCAGGCAGACCAAACTCCTTTGTGAAAACTCGGAGGAATGTGGTCAGTAAGGAACTGATTAATCAAAGCGGGGGGAAAAAAAAGAAAAGAAAAGAAAAAGAAAAGAGAACTTGTGGAAAGCCCTGCAGAGCCATGGCCTAGGAGGATCTGTACGCTGGTCCTAGGGAGGCTGCTGGTCATGTGTAACAGGAGAGCCCACCAAGCAGGAAGGCCTTGGCTGAGCAGGGTTTGTTAGAGACAACCCCACAATGCTTCATGGACCATCCCAGTTGTTATGGCCCGAGGATTGCCTCTGTCCCTCAGAGTGCAGCATAAGGGGCCCAGCTGGCTTGGTCCCCATTTGGGGTTGTGGAAGATGTACCCAGACTTGGTTTTGTGCAGGCCTGCCAGGCAACAGGCTGCCAAGCCCCCAGAGGTGGCTTAGTTATACAGACTCAGGGTGGGAAAGGAGGCTGTTACCAGGAGTCTCAGAGATAAACCTAGCCTTAGAAACCACCGTAGTGGGAGAGCTACATGCTCTATGGAGTATGGTGTGGCCATAACCCAGTTCCCAGCCTCACTGGACTTAGCCAGAGCACCTAGGATAGAGCTTAGGAGGTGATGCCAACCCTTCTTTGGAAGCATGATGGTTCACGTTGCCTCCACCCAATAGGAGGCTTCACAAATCATTCCTGCCACCTCCCCAAAGTAGGAAGGAAGCCTCGCTCAGCAGCCTTACACTGCACAGCAGCCACACTGCTCAGCGGCCTCACACTGCACAGCAGCCTCACACTGCACAGCAGCCTCACACTGC
>NC_034601.1:14300525-14304983 GCF_900095145.1 Mus pahari
TGCTCAGTGGCCTCACATTGCACAGCAGCCACACTGCTCAGCAGCCTCACACTGCACATCAGCTACACTGCTCAGCAGCCTCACACTGCACAGCAACCTCACACTGCATAGCAGCATCACACTGCATAGCAGCGCCACACTGCACAGCAGCCTCACAGTGCTCAGCAGCCTCACACAACACAGAAGCCTCACACTGCACAGCAGCCTCATACTACACAGCAGCCACACTGCTCAGCAGCCTCACACTGCACAGCAGCCTCATACTGCATAGCAGCCACACTGCTCAGCAGCCTCACACTGCTCAGCAGCCTCACACTGCTCAGCAGCCTCACACTGCACATCAGCCACACTGCTCAGTGGCCTCAACTGCACAGCAGCCTCACACTGATCAGCAGCCTCACACTGATCAGCAGCCTCACACTGCACAGCAGCCACACTGCTCAGCAGCATCACACTGCACAGCAGCCTCACACTGATCAACAGCATCACACTGTACAGCAGCCTCACACTGCTCAGCAGCATCACACTGTACAGCAGCGCCACACTGCACAGCAGCCTCACACTGCTCAGCAGCATCACACAACACAGAAGCCACACTACTCAGTTCAGGCCTTGTGGCTGAGGATGGTGTTTGCTTTGAGCAGGTCAGGTCCAAGCCTAAGTGCCTCCTCCCAGCAATGCCTACTAAAAGCTCTTCCTAGGAAAGGAAGTTGGGCAGTGAGGCCCACTGGTAAGGCAGATTCTGAGCCAGGACTGTCATAAGGGCGTCACTAAACCCAGGTTATAAACCAGGGCCTTATCATGAGGCCATTCTGGGAAAGGGATTGGTTATAGGCAGTGGATAGAGGACCACTGGAAGTCCTAGAGCAGAAAGAGGCTAATGTGGAGTAGAACTATAAGAGAGGCCCCAAAAGGATGACATACCATAGCTTGGGGGCCTGGGGACAATGAAGTGACTAAGTAGGGACAGATCCAGGAGTACCCCACTGGGGAGCAGCGACAGCATAGCTAACCTGGCCTCCCCACCAGCAGTGCCTAGTAGGAAAAGGAGGTAGACCCATTGGTAAGGCAGGCTCCTCTGATCCACAGCTCTAAGCCAAGACCATTCCTGGAGGTCCAGTTGTGCTGGACACATAATGGACTCAGAATAAGACTGCTCTATATGTCAATCCATCCATCCTTCCCTCAGGGTCTGAGAGACCCACAGTTTCCTTGCTCTGAAGGGAGGGGCCTCCAACCTTCAGAAAAGTCCCTAACCCTCAGAACCATGGCCTGCATGTGAGCATGTGGGAGAGCACAGTACTCAGCCACTGGGTCTGTGTGCCCTGAGTCCCCCACCTCACAGGTGCTGAGCCCAGTGGGTAAGCTTGGGGCTCTCCTTCACTCACTGCCTCTGAAGCCTGGAAGAGAGCAGCAGCGTCCATCCCCTTAGTAGCTTGACTCTCATCAGCCAGAAGGCAGAGGGCTGACACCTGGGCAGGTTCTGCAAGAGCAGTGCAGCTCCTGCTCAGGCCCCTGGGGCTGCACCCAGGACGCAGCCCTTCCAGCCCAGATACTTGGAATCTCCCAACATGTTTGGGAAACAGCTGCTGGAACTTAAGACTTAATTTATGGGTATGTTCCAGTCCAGAGATGAACTTTTACTCTACTAATGATTTGAAAAGTTAAAGCAGAAGGGGAACTAGGAACTGCAGCCTGGAAGTAGTTGGGGTGAGGTGGGCAGGGCCTGGCTCAGCAGTACACATCAAAGGAGGTGGGGAGCCCCGGCCCCCTGCTGAGCTTGCCTTCCTGCCTGGGAGGGTGAGAATGACTCCGGGTTTGGTGAAGGCCAGGTCCTATTTTGCCCAGAGTCAGGGCCAGTGTTGGCCCTAGAGGCCCAAAGATCCTGGTTCTACACAGCCCAGGTCTCTGGGAAGGAAGCATCTGGTAATTTGCCTAGCAAGCTCTTTGAGATAATTCTTCACACCCGAGAGCCATTGAGGTGGCCTCCAGTCCACAGCATCCTCACTGGTACCATGGCACCACACCATAGCTGCCTGCCTGCCTTGGCCCAGGCCCCACATTGGTTCAGACGTGCCTTCCTCACATCCTCCTGCTAAAGCCTCCAAGGGGCCCAAATCAATCTCCAGCCACTTGGGACGCAGATCCCTGGCTGAGGCGCCCGCAGCCTAACATGGGTAATCAGAACCAGATGGCGCCGCGCCGAGCATTCCTGCCACCTGAGGTCATGAGTTGTGAGAGCCACTGGTGGCCAGAGATCCTTCTGGAGGGTCCCGAGCCCAGGCCAGAGCTCAGTCAGGGAGACAACCTACCCAAGAGTGCTTGGGGTACCTCTCCCTGAGGTGGCTCTGCTGCTAGCCACCAAGTTTGAGCCTCAGGCTTTGTCAGGTACAGGTGGTGCCCAGGCCCTGCTCCTGCCTCCACATGGAGTAGGGCCCGTAGCCTTGAAGCAGGGGACTGATTTACAGCCAATAGTATTTTAGGTCTCTGAGTAATAACAAGGCTCTCCCACCCCAGTGAACCCTGGGCCAGAGCAGCCCAGTTTGCTCAGCAGAAGAAACCCCAGGGCCATCTCGATGTGCGCCAAGAGCACCTATGCATACTGAAGCAGACATAGGGTTTGCAGTGGGGTTGTGGGCATGCTGCACACTTGTATTCATGTGAGGGATATAAGAGCACAGGGCCCACCCATTCCTCCATGTCCCAGTACTTTCTCACACTCATGAGCACAGCCCTCGGGTGGGCGCTGGTCTTTGTCCAATTTAAGTTCCTCGCAGGCTCCCAGTCTCTCACCTCCCTCAAGACCCAGTCCTCCAGCCAGGCCGACTCTACCTCACCTCCATGACCTGTTTCCAGGTGTGCTGGACATGAACTCACTCCTATCCCAGAGGACCATGGTTGGTCAGAGTTGGCAGACTGGCCCTCTCACATGGAGAACCAGTAGGAAGGCAGGGGAAGTGAGTGTGAGGGCTGCCCTTATCCCTGCACACCTCTGCCTCTGAGGATCAGTCGGGGCTCTGGTGGACCTCGCCAGCACAAGGAGTGCTTAGTAGCCAGGATTAGGGTTAAAAGCTGCTCTCACCTCTCTGGGAATTGACAGTGTTGACAAGTTCCTGGGACAAGGAGATAGCAAGGAAGTGTCCCTGAGACAGGGCTCTGAGTGGGTTCCAGTGGAGACTCTCTGTGCCCAACAGTCCCCTCTCTACCTCAGCCAAGCCAACATCCCCAGGGAGATGAGGATAAAACAGTGTCAATCCAGTCTGCTGCGCAGGTTCTCACCCCACCCCCACCTCCAGTTCCGCAGGACCACAGCACTCCAGGCTTGGGAGGGGCAACTGGTCCTGTCTGCAGGCATGGGCGGGCCCCACATCCTGCCCTGGAGCAGGCTTTGAGTGCAGCCTGTGTGTGGAGCCCAGTGAGGACAGACCATGTAAGAGGGGTGTCGAGGGTACATGTGAGCCAGCAGAGACTGCTGAGCTCACGCATAGCTGCACTCCACAGCCCTTCTAATGCTTGTGCCTGCACATGGGAGAAGCATTTAACATTAGAGCTGGGGCTCTGCTAGGTGTGAGCATCGAAGGTGGACACAGTATCCAGGACACACACAGGTAGGCTGGCCACAAGAGACAAGCAGAGGGGCAGGAAGAGGTGGTCAGGGCCAGTGAACACAGTGTCAGCAAGTCCATGAATTGGAGCCAAGCACTGGAGAAGCAGCTGGAAGGGCAGGGGAGGGCATAGCAACAATTAAGCTGGAGGACTGAGCTGCTGGTGGCACTAATTGTGACCCAGACCTGTCATATGTAAGCAGGTCACCTTGGATAGAACTGGGCAGGGAAACCATGTTTCCCATTGCACAGTGACAGGTTCTTATTGGGTGATGTTCCTTCTGTCTGTGTGGGAAGAACTGGATGGTGAGGCATGCTAGCTTTTGACAGATGTGTTTATTGCTTCTCTGACTGACACAGGTTTTCTTTTATTTGTATATGTGTGTTCATGTGTGTATAGGGGTGTGTGTGTGTGTGTGTGTGTGTGTGTGTGTGTGTGTGTGTGTTAGTTTGTGCAGGTACATGCTGGCCTCTGGTATCTTCATCAGTCACTCTCCACTCTATTATTGTTTAAGGTTCATCTTATTTTAAGGTGTGTGTATGTGCATGAGCAGAGGCCAGAAGAGGGTGTTGGATGTCCTAGAGTTGGAGGTACAGGCAGTTGTGAGCTACCTGACATTGCAGACACCATCTCTCCAACCCCATCCATACTCACTTTTTTTTTTTTTTTTGTTACCTTAGTTTAATTTTCTTTTTCTTTTCTTTTTTTTTTTTTATTATTTTCTTTATTTACATTTCAAATGCTATCCCGAAAGTTTCCTTCCCCCACCTCTGCTCCCCTACCCACCCACTCCCACTACTTGGCCCAGGCCTTGCCTTGTGCTGGGTCATATAAAGTTTGCAAGACCAAGGG
>NC_034601.1:14305993-14307454 GCF_900095145.1 Mus pahari
ATCTGCTGTCACCTGAATTTTTAATCTTAGCCATTCTGACTGGTGTGAGATGGAATCTCAGGGTTGTTTTGATTTGCATTTCCCTGATGGCTAAGGATGCCATACTCACTTTTTGAGAGAGTCTCTTACTGAACCTGGAACTCACCAGTTCACCTAGACTGTCTGCCAGGAAGCCCAGGAATCTCCACCTGGGATTACAGGCAAGCACCATTGCACTGGGCTTTTTATGTGGATGCTGGCAGTTCAAACTCAGGCAGACACTGCCAAAGGAGCCATCTCTACACCCTTGGGTTTTCTTCTTGACTGCAGATTTAGTAAATGCAATCGTTGCTTTCTCTTTAGTATTAAAGCAATGGCATAAAGCCTGTGATGGCAGTGTGTGCCTGTAGTGTCCGCTCTCCAGACGTCTGAGGCAAGCAGATCACTCCAGCCTAGGAATTAAAGACCACTGTGGCCAAATAATGAGACTCCATCTCAGAGAGCAATAGTTTCGAGCTAACTCACTGCACTGCATGCTTTCTGCATTGCTCGGCTGGGTCAGTTTGGGTCTGCTGGTTGACTGATACCTGCCTTTTCTACCACAAAGTTCTGCTGATGTGCTGAGGGGCTGGGAACTGCTGAACAAGCCCCTGCTCCTGCTCAGTGGCTACATCTGGGCTGTTTTACTACAGGGCTGGGAGTCCAGTGGAGGGAGACCTTGTCCTGAGTTGCTTCAGACTGGACTCTGCGTGCTGGGCTTGAGAAAGAGGTTGGGGGTGGGGGATATGTTTCTCTAGATTTTTAACATTAATCATGAAGACTTTGTAGTTGTTGGGGACAGATATGTGAATGTCAATGACATCCTTCTTCAATCCTGTCCCTGCCTTCTTTCTCTTCTTACTGTCCTGGGGCACACTCAGTCATTCCAGCTCACGTTGGACATGGCACCTGTCAGACCCAGTTCTTCTGCCTGTGTCCCCATAATGTAACCCTGTAGCTGGGCCTCACACGACCAGGTACCATCAGACCTCACTTCTACGTGAACCTTGAATTCATTTGTTCCCTGGCCTCTGAGCTGAGCTGATTGGAGTTCTTATGGTTCCCCACCCCAGAGCCCAGCTATCTTCTAGTTTTCAAATTCTAACTTAATTACGTTGTGGTCAGAGAACAAGGTCTGGATGATTTCAGTTCTCTGAAATGCAGAGAGCTGGTCCTGTTTGCACAAATGGACCACATGTGGCTGAGAAGAAAGGGGTCTCTTCTAGGTACACAGCTGTACCCTAGATGCCTGGTAGGAACATGTGCAGCCTAGGCCCATAGCAGAGAGCTGAGCTGGCCCTGCCCTTCCCCCTTCTCCATCCCCATTGTTTCTTGCTTTATGAATTTGAAAGCTAGCTCAAGAACAGCCAATAAGCCGGTCATGGTGGCGCACGCCTTTAATCCCAGCACTCGGGAGGCAGAGGCAGGCGGATTTCTGAGTTC
>NC_034601.1:14307526-14348945 GCF_900095145.1 Mus pahari
GGATTTCTGAGTTCGAGGCCAGCCTGGTCTACAAAGTGAGTTCCAGGACAGCCAGGGCTATACAGAGAAACCCTGTCTCGAAAAATCAAAAAACAAAACAAAACAAACAAACAAAAAAACAGCCAATAAAGTAATTACCTTCCTAGCTTTCTTCAGTCACTTTCTGGAAAAGAGGTCTATCAACCAGCTGTTAGTGTGGCTTAGACCAAGGTTTAGGTTTTCTTAATCCTTCCTGGCCCTTCAAGATGTAGGAGTGTCTCTTGTAGAGCCCCTTTGCCCTGCTGCAGTTGTTTCTGGCTTTCTTTTATTCTTTTTTTTTTTCATTCTTTAATTAATTTTATTTTAATATTTTAAAAAATATTTGTATTTTATGTGTGTGGGTGTTTTGTGTGTGTCTGTTAACCATGTGTGTACAGTGCCAGCAGAGGCCAGAAGAAGGTGTCAGATCCCCTGAAACTGTAGTTACAGATGGCTGGCAGGTAAACTGTGGGTGACAGGAATCAAATCTGGGTCCTTTAGAAGAACAGCAAGTGCTCTTAATGGCTGAGCCATCTTTCCAGCCCCCTTGTTTTTAATTTTTGAGACATTTCATGCAGCCCAAACTTCCCTCAGTCTTACTATGTAGCCAAGGATGACTGATCTCCTGACCCTGCCTCTGTCTCCTAAGTGCCAGGAAGACTTGTGCTGCCACACCAGCCCAGGGGGTTGTGTTTTATACAGTGAAGAATCCTGGGTTGTTTTGTTGTTGTTGTTGTTGTTGTTTTGTTTAGAGATATATGGTTTCTGTATATAGTCCTGGCTGTTTGGAAACTTGCTATTTGGACCACACTGGATCCAAACTCAGAGAACTACCTTCCTCTCCCTCCTGAGTGCTGAGATTAAAGTCCCGTGCCACAGTGCCCAGCATGCTGGGGCATTCATGAATTCATGAATGACCTATGGGGCCTCCCATAAATCGTGGCTATTTTCCAGTCCTCTGGTGGGATCTCAAGATGGCCAGTGTGGTGGCCTCTTAATATATGTGAGTGGTTTCTGATGTGCCTGTGCTCTGGAAAGGCCTTTGTGGGGCATATTCCTGGATCCTACCTGCATGGGCTGTTGACAGGTCAACCCCCAGCCTGCCTGCCTCTGCCTTCATGGTGCTAGGATTAAAGGTATACAGCACCACTGCCTAGCTTAGACAGTTTGGTTTTGTTTTTTAAACTTAAAACCATGGTATTTTTTAAAAGAGATTTGTTTTAAAATTTTTGTTTATGTTTTGTGTGTGAGTGTATACCTTGTATACAAGTGCCTGTGGAGACCAGAAGAAAGCATTGGATCACCTGGAGCTGAGGTGGTTGTGAGCCGCCATATGGGTGTTCCGAAGGAGCAGTCAGTGTGTTCTTCCTACCACCTGCGAGCACACACATGCACAGGCACAGGCACACAGGTACACATGCACACATGTACACAGGTGCATGCACACATGCACAGACACATGCAGAGTGTTTGATATTTATCAGCAATGGCCAGCTCTGGCACTTTTCCTGGATACCCAAGTCCTGCCTAGAGTTCAACCCTTTTATCTGGAAGAAGACTGTATGCATGTATGTATGTATATATGTATGTATGTATGTATGTATCTTGTATATGTGTGTGCATGGGTCCTAAAGATACAAACTCAGGTCTTCACACTTGGTGACATCTGCACAGCCCTTTTTCTTCCATAGACGTCTTTATTTGATGTTTGGCACCAGCACTGTTTGGGGACCCGCTTCTGTTGGACTTTCCCTTGACTACGGAGCCTGTTGCCCTGCCTTTCTGTGTGTCTAGTACATCCTATTGATGTGCTGGACATTGTAAATGGCATGTGATGACTACAGTAAACCCTGTCATTCTGAGCTGATGAGCGTCTGTCTTCTCTGGCGGTAGGTGTAGTGGCCGGCTGCTCACTTCGCACTTGTGTAGGCGTGACTTCATGCTGGGCTGGAGCAAGTCTGTGGAAAAGCCGCCTTCACTGTGGTGTCTCGGCCACCCCAGCTAGCCCCTCCCCCTCGGGCCTTGCCAGGCTTGGCTCCTGGCTTTGTTAGATGTCTAGAGCAGGCCTCACTCCTAGGCGGGGTCTTATTAATGTGAGGCCTGGTGGGGCTCGTCCCTCCTTAGTTCTCACTGGTGACCTTTCATAGCTGTTCCATCTTAAAGCCTTTCATCAGCTTCTTGCTGGTCAGCCTGTTATCTGCTCTGAGCGTACGTAGCCTAGCCCTCAAACAAGGTCTCCTGGAGAACCCATATCTAGTCCTCAGCCCGCAAAGCCACATCTCCCTCCATCCTAGCCTCACAGATCTCAACCTTCTACTTGCTGCAGATTTTGATGTGCTCCTCTGCTTAAATGTGACTACGATACTCCAGCTCGATTTTGTTCCTAGGCAGAGAATGCCAGGCCCCACCTCTGCCTGCTGTCCAGGGCCTGTAACAATTACTGTGTGTTTTGTTCACCTTCATGGTTGTTTCCAGCAAGGTGACTAGTTTAGGCATCAAACACTTGGTTGTAACCACTTTATGAAGGATGACCATATTTGCTAAACAGTCATAGCTCTTGAGTGTGGCCTGTGCCTTTGATCAGCGTTAGATACCAAGTTTTCACTTACTGCTTTGGGTTTGGAACCCAAATGATCTACTACGACTCTCACTTGTGTTCTGGCTTATCTGTTGTTTAACCCTTTGGGGTATCTTTCTACATAGCTTTGGGTGAAATGTAATCATAAAGTCAAAGCATATTTATTTCCTGGTATTATCATATACAGATATGCACATCAAATACCAGGAAAACAAGGTGTCTCCCATGAGGTGGGAGAAGAGAAGGAATATGCTGAGCTTCGGGGATCATGGCGGGGATTTATGGCGGGGATCAGATCACCTAGATGACCATGTCCTCAGCACCACCATCTTTCTCATTACCCACCCATGCCTCTGTTGGTTACATAACTGGTTTTCTAGCTATAATCCCCATGTCTGTGCCTAATCCTATAGGTAAGTACACACAGTGCCGTGTGCCAGACTGTTCACTGCACTGCTCCCGCCATCTCCTGCAAGACTGGAGTTAATCTTCTTGTTCTTCCAGAAGGACTTACGGGAGCAATGATCTTTCAGCTCTTACATGTTCGAAAATGTCTGTCTACTGTTTTCACAGCTGAGTGACACTTTGGCTGGATATATGACTCTTGGACCATACTCCCCTTCTGCCTGTATAAGTATTGCTCTGCTGTCTGTTGGCACACATGTAGCCCTGGAATTTTCTGGTGACAGCATCTACTGTGCCCTCGTCTTCCATGTGATTTGTGTGTGTGTGTGTGTGTGTGTGTGTGTATGTAAGCCTGGCTATCAGAAGGTCTTTCTTCACTCTTAGCCCCTAATAATTTTAGAGCATATCTTACTGTTGAATGCTCTTACAGCCTTTCTTAGGCTTAGATTCTAAAATTTCTATGTCAATAAATTAAAGTTGCCCCTCCATTGCCCTTCATGTTTTCTCTGGTCCATTTTAACTGCTTTGTTCTTGCTGGTGTAGTTTTTAATCATCCTACCTTCCACACCCCATCCTGCTTCATTCAAGTTCTCCACTGGTACTCTGTTCCCTTTATCACTCTTGTCTTCATCCTTCCCAAGCCCTACCAGCTTCCACAGTGATTGGCTGCCTGGCTTGGTTTAAGAATAACATACTTCATCACGTTGTGTTTTAATCATTTGTAGCTAAATTGCTCCGTGACCATTTCTGTTGACTTCAGTGAACGCTACCATTCATTTTTCCTATTTCTTTATTTTTCCTTGTGTCCCCCCTTCTTCCTTCCTTCCTTCTTTTCTTTTTAAGGCAGACTCTCATTTTGTAGCCCCGGTTGGCCTAGAACTCTCTGTATAGAGCAGTTTGGCTTCAAACTCACAGAGATTGCCTATTCCTCTTCCTCCAGAGCGCTAGGATTAAAGGCACAGGCCACTGTGCCCGGCCTCCTTGTCATCTTTGTGGAGGTGCATCCTTGTCTTGAAAGGGTGATGCAGCCCTACTAGAAGGCACTGAAGACAAGGGGAACAAACAGAAAGCTTGTTGTTCAGAGGCAGGCCACTCACAGGAACAGAGATGCCCAGGAGCCTGAACACTGCTGAGAGCTGTGTTCATTACTGGAACAAAGAGCCTAAGGCAGACTAACTCTATAAAGGCAATTTCATTTGCTTGAAGTTCTAGTGCTCTAAAGTTTGGATGGCCACGTTGTCTCGCATCGGCAGGGACACCGTGGGAATGGCACTGCAGAGAATATATAGAAGAATAAACACATTGACAGACAGAAAGCCAGAGAAATGGGGGTGTCCCAGAGTCAGTGGGGAGCACATCTGTGATTTCTTCTGCCTCCTCCAGTGTTGTCTCTCTCACCCTGTACCTTACTTACTCCATTTTCTGTTACAACAAAATGCCTAAGACTGCTAAGACTGGACAGTGTATAAAGAATAGAAGTTTGGGGCCAGAGAGATGGCTCAGTGGTTAAGAGCACTAGCTGTTCTTGCGGAGGACCCAAGTTCAATTCCCAGCACCCACATGGTCACTCTCAGGTCATCTGTCTGTATCTCCAGTCTCAAGGGATCCAGTGCCCTCTTCTGGCCTCTGTGGATGCTACATGCACATAGTGTACAGATACATGTGCAGACAAAACACGCAAACAAAAAAATACAAAGGAAGACAATTTTTATTCAAAAAATAAAGGTTCATCAGGCTACTAGTGCTGAAGTCCAGGAGACTCAAAGCCTGCATCTGCTGAGTGCTGGTCTCAGCATGGGAACTATCCCCAGACAAGACAGGACAGGCTGCCAGCTTAGGTCTCCTCCTAGAAAAAGCCACTAATAGGCCTTCTGATTTCACATAGCCCTAGTTCCCTGCCAAATACCCAATCTTAGATAGCATTAATAGGTGAATTTGAGAATTAAGTTTCTGCCTGTGAACTCTTACGGGACACATTCAAACCTTAGCACCCTGCCCTTCTCTTGGCTGTCTTGGAACCCCTCCCACATCCCCAAGTCTTTTTGCCTCTCGGTGTTATTTTTGCTGGAATTTGTGTCTCCCACATGCCAAAAGTTTCCATGGAGGTTTCTGCAGGAGAAACACTGACTCTGCTATGTCCTCCCCGTGGAGAACCCAGGATCTGGCCGCCCAGTCTCCTCCAGGGCTGGAGTTGTCCAAGCAGCCTGCGGAGCTGCACAGCACTGCCTGGTGGCCTTGGATTACTCAGGAAAGCCCCTCCTGTGACCATGGGGCTGAGGAGGAGGCCAGATCCACAAGAATGTGGAATATCACAAAGGCTGTGGCAGAGTGAGGGCGGGACAAGGGTTGCAGCAGACCCATGAACAGCCTTATTATTCTTGCTTGCTCTGCTTCCTCAAAGGTGAAGAAGACTCATGAACTCACCAATCCTGGGGTTGCCGAAGTCACCATCCGGCCAGACCACAAGATCTTAGCCACGGCAGGCTGGGACCATCGCATCCGTGTGTTTCACTGGAGGACAATGAAACCATTGGCTGTTCTGGCTTTCCACAGCGCTCCTGTGTACTGCGTGGCCTTTGCTGCTGATGGCTCGCTTGCTGCGGGATCCAAGGACCAGCGTATCAGCATCTGGTCACTCTACCCCTGCCCGTGACTTAGCTGTGGCACACTGCTGTTTCACTCCAGTCTTGACCCAGCCCCGTGGAAGCTCTTCAAGTCCCTCTGAGGACAGCAAATGGTGGCCAAAGGTCCGTGGGATCCACTTTCTTTATGAGGTTCCCTGTTCGTTTTGTGACTGTCATCCAGATGATGACACCTGGCACCTATAGCTTGGTAACAGGCATGGTTTAGACCTGGTAGGGTGGCCAGACTAAAGATATTTGACAATAAATTTCCCATTGCCAACCTGAAGCCTCAAGGTGGGAACTTCCCCCACAGATCTCTCTGTGTTCTGTCATAGAGTAGAGCATTCAGCCTGCCCAGCAGGCCCGTCATCAGCCTTACTCAGAAGCAGTGGTTCTGGGTACAGGTACTCAGCACTTGGCCTCGGGAGGCTGCCAATCCCACAGTGGTTATCTGCCATACCCTTTGGCACATTACCCCAGACATGTTCAGGGACTCCTGATATCCAGGACTCGGGTCAGCATGAGGAATGGATGAAACTGGGCTTCTTAAAGAGGGAGGCAAGAAAGAGTTAATAATGGGGTGACCAAGGTGGTCAGGGAAGGGAGAGATGTGTAGAATGCAGTATAAGGCCAGGAAAGGAGGCTCTAGCCTCTGACAGGATAAGGTAAAGGGATAGCCTGTCTTCAGTGAACATGCAGAAGAGAAGGGAAAGCGCCCGCGACAGGCCACAAGGCGGACCTTCTGTAGTGCCCAGGCTGCAAGCACAGCCGTGTGCTATATGGAGTAACAAGGCCTTGAGAGTCAGGAGTGAGCGCCTGTTGCCTCTTTTCATGTGGCCGACAGGGAAGCAGTCTCCGAGATAGTGCTGACCAGGGAAGTGGACTGTAAAGGTGATGATGCAGATAAGGAGCATGGACCTTGAACCTTTCTCCTTCCATCACTGCCAGAAAGAATCCTTTGCCCCGAAGAGCTGGGGTGCCCCCAAGTGCTGCCCTGCCAGGCACTGCTGACTTAGAATCCCTTTGGGCCTCTGGTCTGTAACTAAACACTACACATAGCCTGCTGAGGCTGAATGTGTTTATGTTGAAAGTGTCACAGTTCAGCCTGGTGTCCCCAAGCTGGGGAGCACAAGTAGAAGGCCAGGAAAGGAGTGTGTGGTCCAGGTGAAATACATACATCAAGAACTATGGCTCGCAGCCACAGCGCCAGGGCCCAAGAGAGCTGGTTGAATTGATGGTAAGTTAGTTAGACACAGTTGAAACGATGGGAACTGTGTCTAACTAATATGCGTGGGGAGCTGAGGAGCCAGGTGAAGGAAGGGATCCAGCAGTTGGAAGATTGGAATGTGGCCTGTTAGGGTTGAGTTGAGAGGATGTGCCTTTTGCCCCATACTGAGTTAGGCAGTTGCGGGGGAGCATCCTCAGAGGGCTTCGTGGTCGCGCCTCTCTGTACACCTGTGAAGGATAACGACTTGGTGGTAAGCACATGCACACAGGAGGCCCTGGCTCCAGCTAAGACCCTGGGTGTCACAACTGCAGCTCCCAGCTTGGGATCTCTAACTGGAGTGGGGATCACTAGCTGCCCTGGTGGGAGTGCTCCCCGTTATAGGCTATGAATTGGGAGCAGTCCTCAGCAGAACCTGACCAGGAGAGCTCTGTGACGAGCTGGCTTTCCTGGAGTCCCTAGAAATGGCATGGATCCACTTGGTCCACGTAGGCAGAAGCAGTAGCGAGCAGGTCAACCCAGGTCACAGGCTCAGGCTTCTTCAGTCCCTTTGAAGGAAGTATCACCCTGACACTGCTCATCCTTCTCTCAGAATCCCCCAGGGGGGCTGCCACCACCGAGTGCTCTATTTTATTACCCTGGGGCGGGGGCATGGGTAGGTTGGTTGAAGGGAAATTGGTGAGCCCATCTCTGAGTGGGAAAGATAACCGAGTTCTTGTCTGTACCCAAACCCTGGTGTGATATCCAGGCAGCACGGAGCAATGCTGTCCTGTGGAGTGCTCTAGTTGTCTTTTACCAACACTTTTGGAGATGACCTCAAGCCTGTGTAGATCAATGTGACTGCCTCAGGAAGCCCGGGACTGGAAGTGTCATCTCACACTAGCTCTGTCAAACCTTCCCCACCCCTTCCTTACCACACACCAGGAGGCCCCATCTGTACATGAGCTGGTGGTATATAGCTGTTTCCTCCACTGTGGACCATTCTCCCCTCCTTCCAAGGAAGGAGGCATGTAAGACTCAGTTCTGAGATTCTCAGGCCCCCTGCCCACAGTTACAAAAGGCAGTAACAATTGCTGGGGGGAGGAAGCTCTCCAGTGGACTGTCTGCAAGCTTAGCCAGGAGCTCCAGGGACACAGCTGCTGCGAGAGAACCCCAGGACTGACCTGGGTGACGTCAGATGCCTTAGAGCCACCTATGCTCCTGAAAGTTACCCAAATAAAGTCATTGGTTCACTACGCTAGACTTGATTTGTCGGGAGCGGGGGGACTGTCATCTGTGCCTTATCTGGGGTGTATGTCCATGTCTCCCCAGGAAGACATACAACATAAGGAATGGGACATGGGAGAACCACAGTGCCTTTATCTGCCTGTGTGATGCTCTGGGAGCCCCCTGTACCCAGCGCATGCATCACATGATGGGGCTGTGTGGATCCAACCCTGTGACTTCTCAGTGCCCAAATGCCGACTCAGGCAGCTTGAACTTCATTCTTTCTTCCGTTTCCTTTGGGAGTCATTTTAAATTGCACCGTCCACATTGGCTGAGCCATGAGGCCTCCGTGAAAGTTGTCCCTGTATCTGAATAAACAAGCAGCTTCCTGTCAGCTACAGTCACCCAGAAAGGAAGTGCGACCCAGAGGCAACACCTGAGCTTTTCCATGGACAAGCTGCTTATATTCCCAGAACAAGCCTGTGGGACCGTAGCTCCTTGCAGCAGCACACAGCCCTGACCAGTAGTCAAGGGTACTCATCCCCTTAGACATTTCGTAGACCAGCTGGCCAGTCACCCGAACGACAGAGCCCATTTGCTGCCTCTCCAGTGGCTGTCCACACACCCTTTCACATCACGGGAGGCCACTCAGAGCCAAAGAAAACTCGTGTTGGGGATAGTGGCAGGCAGCCCTGTGCTCAGTGCTGATTCTGAGTTCAGCCACAGCATCCTTTCCATTTTGTTTTTCTTTGCAGCCCAGGCTACCCTGGAACTTTATATCCTTCTCTGTGTGAAATTACCCAAGTCTTCCTCTGTACCTCACTGCCATATGTTCTTATTGGGTATTTCCTTGAGTCAGGAGCACAAGTATGAGAAGTAGCGGGAAGATCCTTTTCTGGTCCTGTCAGACCCTGTGGCTGCTGAGCAGGGCTCTGAACCCGTGGGGCTGCCCCAAGGCCTGTCCAAGTTCCTCTATCTAGCAGCCAGGACAGCCTTGAGAGTGTCTGCTTCGTTACTCTGGTAACTCAGTCTAAGGGTTGGAGGTAGAGCCTGTGAGCTCTACCAGAGATGCCCAGCAGCTCTGGCTGCTGCACTGGACCTGGAAGACTGATGTATGGCCACCTGAAGAGAGTTTTGCCTTTGAACCTCTCTATGCCCACTCTCTTCATAGCTACTCTGAGACAGCATTGATTATCATCCATTACGGGTAGTCAGCACCTACTCAGCCTGTGCTGCTAGCCGGGCCCCTGTAGGACAGGTGACCCTGCCTGTTCCTGGATAACGTAGTATGCTGGCTGACTGGTTGTTTTGTTTGTCAAGTTGACACTTCCATTTGGGATGAGGGGTTCTTAAACTGAGAAGCTGCCTGGCTTGTTCTTGATTAATGATTAATTCAGATGAGACCCCTGTTGTCCTAAGTTGTCTAAGAAAGCAGGCTGGGCAGGCCATGGGGAGCAAGCCAATAAGCAGCATCCTTCTTGGCCTCCGCCTCAGTTGCTGCCTGCAGGTGGGTTCCTGCCTTTTGAGTTCCTCCCCTGACTTCCCTCCATGAGAGATTGTACCATGAGAGTTACAAGATGAAATAAACCCTTTCTTCCCCACGCTGATTTTGGTCATGGTTTTATCCAACCAAAGGAAACTGTAAGACAGGATCACAGGTCGTATAGAACTCTGGCCTCTGGGGATAAGCTAGACAGGCTGCCTCTGGATTCAGCGCTGAATGCTGGGGGGTTATCAGATGCCCTGAGATCCAAAGACAACTCGCAGCGCAGTGTGCAGAGACCAGTGCCCAGGGCTGTGCTGAAGTGTGGTGCACGTCTCTGCTTCGCAGAAGTGAATGGAGTTCACCGAGGTGTTCCCCACTGTGTCTGCCAAAAAGCCACAGAGCTCCCTCTGCACAAAAGGACTGTTTGCACAAAGAGAAAATATCCCTCTGGGGCTCTTTAGAAATGCTTGATTCTCAACTAGGTATAACTTCATGCGGAACCCCACCGTGGCAAGCAGCAAGCTGGCATCGATGACACCATTAAAGCTAACTTGCTGCATGCTTATGTCTCACACAAACAAGGCGTAGACCCACCAACTCCACCAGCTTTAGGAAAAGCATGTTGCTGCAGGGTCTGCCAGGCCCGCCTCTGCTGTGAGGCCTCAGCCTGCAACTCCACCCCATCCCCCATAGGTGTTCAGCAGTTGCCTGAGGACTGGGGAAGTCTCAGCAGCTTGGCAGGTGAGTTCCCCTAATACTTTGTTGGCCTCCGAAAGTTAGCAAGCCATTCTGCAGGCCATTCTGGCCTTCAGGGAGACTCATGAGCAGAACAGGACGGCAGTGTCTGGGCAGGGTGGATAGATAGGTGGAAGGTGCAGATAGCTCATCTGGTAGACTGGTGGACTGTACAGGAAAGATTCCTCAGCTCTGCTCAAGGAACATGTAACTCCACGTGAGAGGGGCACTGTGCACTATTAGGGAACATGGTGTGGCTAATAGTATCAAGCCGGAATTAGTAGCAAGCACTCATTTCTGCTGAGTGTGGAAGCTTACATCCCTAGGAAACTAAGGCAGGAGGTTCACAATTTGAAGTGAGTCTGGGCTATGCAGCAAGATAATCCTGTCACCAGTGACAGACAGACAGACAGACAGACAGACAGACAGACAAAGTAATTAGCCAAGTATATGGCACATGCCTTTAATCCTAGCACTTGAGAGGCAAGTGAAGCTCTGCAAAGGCAACCATGACTACATAGTGAGTTTCAGGCCAACCAGGATTATATAAGACCCGGTACCCCAAAAAATAAAATAAAAAATGGGAACTCATGGGTTTTTGCCAGGCATTGTAGTACATGTCTGTGGTCCTGAGTTTGAAGCTACCCTGTTCTTCAGTAGAAAGTAAATGATGTCAAAAACTAAAATAAAATAAGCAACCTGCTTTCATGGCCCACCCTGCCAGGGAGGGGCCTGGGGGGAGCAACATGCCCAAACTCTGCTGCCTCCTGGGCACTGCCCACAGCCATCCTGTTTGTGGCTCACAGATGCCCTATGGTGTCCAACCAGGGATGACAAAGCCCAGAGCCACAGCCAGTGTTTACAGAGAACGCATATCAGCCTTCACTTCGAATACCCAGCCCTACTACATGCAGATGAAGAGGGCCCGGCTGTGGCTACCAAGCACACTGTTCCTCAATGACAGGGCATCTCTGGGGCTTCTGCATGGGCCTGAGGGGCCTGGGCACAGTCCAGATAGCAGATGGACGTGCTAGGAACTCTTTCACTCACATGGAAAAGTCTGACCTGCAGGAACGATAGTGGGACATTACCTAGGGCACAAGCCAGAGGTACTGCACTCAGTGTTTGTAAACACAGACTATTGCAGAATTGGATCATTTTCTCCGCCTGTCACTGTTGCTGAATAATAAACTGATGGGTGTAACAGCTGTCTGTTCACTGTGGTCAGGGGTCTAAGAGGAGCTTGGCCATGGGATTTCTCTCTGCCACAAAGCAGTCACATGGCTAGAGTATCTGCTCTTCCCTCCATGACCTCCAGCTTGTCGCGTCCCCTCTCGACCCCCAAGGAAGACGCAACCACCAGTTCTTCTCTCAGCATTTTTTTCAGGAGCCTTGAACAATCTTCATCATCTCCCTCTTCATCTCCCCCGAGCCCCAGGATACAAGCCCTTTTATACTCTTATCCACTCCAATTGCCTCACCAGGCGCGCGGCCTCAGCCAATCAGAAGAGCGGGAACATATCACCACCAAATATGAACCTGTTTACCACAAGCTCCATAGCCAACAGGTGCCATCTTTTAAGGTGCGGCTTCGGGTAGCCCAGGGGAGGGGCCGTGGCCTCCTACACAGCTTCAGGTATGTATCTGGCCCATTCACAGGCAGAGCCCCCAGAGGCTGGCGACAGGAGGATTGTACAAACCATGCCTTTCTTTCTCAGTGAAATCATCTCAGGAGAGTTAAATTTCTTACATGGAGTCTCCAAGCGCAAATCCAACAGGCCAGGAGTAACCCAGCACTCTCTAAGATATGTATGTGTGCTTCAGGACAGCCTGAGCTGTGTAAGATATTTGTCTTAGTCCCCCTTTTACTGCTGTGAAGAGACACCATATCCAAGGCAACAAGAAAGCATTGAACTGGGGGCTTGTTTACAGGTTCAGTGTCTTAGTTCATTATCATGGCAGGGAGCATGGTGCTGGAGCAGTAGCTAAGAGCTACACACACACACACACACACACACACACACACACACACACGCAGAGAGAGAGAGAGAGAGAGAGAGAGAGAGAGAGAGAGAGAGAGAAAGAGACTGAGACTGGAACTGGCTCGGGCTTTTGAAACCTTAAAGCCCACCCTTAGTGACACCCTTCCTCCAACAAGGCCACACCTCCTAATCCTTCTAAACCTTTCAAATGGTGACAAAGCATTCAAATCTATGAGCCTATGGGATCACTCTCATTCAAACCACAACATTCCATTCCCTGGCCCCCATAAGCTTATAACCATATCAATGCAAAAATGCATTCAGTTCAACTTCAAAAGTCCCCGTAGTCTGTGTCCCCGTAGTCTGTTACAGTCTCAACACTGTTTAAAAGTTCAAAATCGGGGGCTGGTGAGATGGCTCAGTGGGTAAGAGCACCCGACTGCTCTTCCGAAGGTCCGGAGTTCAAATCCCAGCAACCACATGGTGGCTCATAACCATCTGTAACAAGATCTGACGCCCTCTTCTGGAGTGTCTGAAGACAGCTACAGTGTACTTACATATAATAAATAAATAAATAAATAAATAAATAAAAAGGCTTTAAAAAAAAAGTTCAAAATCTCTTCTGAGACTCATGACAATCTGAAACCCACTGTAAAAAATCAAAATCAAAAAAGCAGGTCACATACTTCCAACATACACGGACACAGAATATACATGACCATTCAAAAGGGAAGCATAGAAGGACATATTGGACCAAAACAAGGCTAAAACCCAGGGCAAACTCCAAATTTTGTATCTCCATGTCTGATGTCAAGTGCTCCTCAGATCTCTTAACTTTTGTAAAATGAAATTCTCTCTGTGTGTCTCTCTCTGTCTCCCTCTCTCTCTCTCTCTCTCTCTCTCTCTCTCTCTTTCTGTGTATGTGTGTGTGTGTAGCTCTTCCCATCACAGGTGTCCCACGCCTAACTTCTCCAATGACTTGGGGTCTCTGGCATAATCCAGGCTTCACCGTCACAGCCTCACTAAGAGGCCTCTCTGGGCCTCTATGCCTGGACACCTCTGAAACACACCCGGCCTCGGTGCCCTTCCTTAGTCACAGAGAGGTACTTCACAGCCTCTTTCTTGTATCCTTGATTCTAAAGCCAGAACTATGTGACTGAATCTGCCAAGTTATGTGGCTTCATAGGGCCAAAAATTGGACCCCTTGTCCAATTACATATGCTGCAAAAGCTCTCTGTTGTTGATGGCTCCCTTCTCTGCTTAAGTTTTTTTTCCCTTCCTTTCCACAGGTTGGAATCTTAGCTGGGTGGGGTCTTGGCATGAGGTCACCACTTCCTTTATTCCAATTAGTATCAGGCTTTTCTTTAAGCATTTTATGTCTTGGAGCTCAACATTAGGCTCCAACAAAACATTTCCTGATGCCCCTTTCTCCTCAAACTTCTTTTTTGTCTGTACTTTTAGGGTTTTTTTGTACTTTACTCATCCAGCTTGCTCCTTTTCATTATAGATCTGCATAAGAGTGATTACCAAAAAAACCCAAAAAACCATAGACATAGTCAAAACTAAGCTATCTTGAAATCTCCTCTTCCAAAGCCATGAATTCAAAACTAATTTAACCTCAGGCAGATTTGTAGGGACTACCACAAAGAAAGCAGCCACATTCTTTGCCAAAATAGTCCATGAGTGGTCTTTAGGCCACTTACTGAAACTTCTTGTGCTGGGCCATTATAATTTACATTGTTCTCAGCACCACTGTCTTCAACGTTCCTACTAGTATGTCCCCCTAAGCTTCACTTAAAAGTATTCAATTACTTTCCTAATCCAGACTCTCAAAGTCCACATTGTGCCAACCAGCAGCATAGTCAGGCCTGTCACAGCCATACCCTGCTCCCCTGTACCAACTTCTGTCTTAGTCACTGTTCTGTTTCTGTGAAGAGACACCACGACTAATCTCAGTGAGTTTGAGGATAGTCTAGTCTACATATCGACTTCCAGACCAACCAGGTTTACAAAGAAAGACCCTGCCTCAAAAGAAGCAAGCAAACAAACAAACAAAAACCAGAAAAGAATAAGTCATGTTTGTTTCCAGTAATGTTTTCTGGGGATGAAGCTGAGGCAGGAGAATCTAACCAGCCTGCGTAGTAGCACCTACTGAGAGCTTTTGTTTGGGTATTTCTGATTGCTGCTTGGTTGGTAGGTTTTTCTATAGCGCAGGATCAAACTTGGAGCCTTATTATGGCAGACACCTGGGCACTCAGCTCCAGCCACATCCTGTACATGTGCTTCAATGTCAGGGCAGTTTACTGTCTTACATCCATAGCACTTGGACGTGAACACTCCACTGTGTCAGCCCATAGTTGGATAGAGGGCTCCTAATCATACAACGTACATTCTCCTAACCCAGGGCACTTATTGAATGACTGTCTGCCATGGTATGAATGAGATGCCACCCATAGCCTTAGGCATTTGAATACTTGGTCCCTTAGCTATCTTACCTATCTTCAGTGTTAAACAAAGGCTTCACCCACAGTCCCCTTTCAGTAGCTTGTCCTTTTAGCTCTACCAGCCCTGAGATATGGAAAGGTTGGCACTTGGTTAAGTGGTAGAGAGAAGCCCTGCTCAGCATTCCTCAGGCTTTGGGTTTAATCCTTTGCACAACAACAACATCTTCAACAAGTAATAATAATGATAATATCCCAAGTCTATGCTAAACACACCATGCACCTCAAGTCAAGGGCCTGGGAGGATGAGGAATGGCTTGGTTCATTTTCTGTTGCTGTAACAAAATAGTAGAGACAAGGTTATGTAGGGACTGGAGAGATGACTTGGCAGTTAAGAACACTGGCTGCTGTTCCAGAGGACCCAGGTTCACTTCTCAGCACCCACAGGGCAGCTCACAACTGCCTGTAACTCCTATTCCAAGGGATCTGACACCCTCATACAGACATATATACAGTCAAAACAGCAATGTATGTAAAATTAAAAATATATATATTAAAAACTAAAAGACAGGTTATGTAGAAAAGAGGCTGACAAATCCAAGATTGTATAGCTACCTCTAGCTGGTCTTGTATTACTTCAAGTCACGGCACAGGGTAGACGGGTGGAGCAGTGCGCCAGAGGCAGAGCACACTGCAGCTTCCCATCCCCGCTGCTGCCCACTCCTGCGAAGAGCACCAATCTTCCCAGCGCATGAGCTGCCCACGGCAGCGGGATGCCTGTCAGGTTGGGGAGGGAGACAAACGATGTTCATCTTACAGCAGGGAGAGGATGAAAAGGAGATGCATCAGCAAGAGGCTGAAATGAGAGGGAGAGGCCCAGCAAGTTCTTATGCACGAGAGAAATGGCATTTCACCCTCTCTTACCATCCAGTTTGTGAGTTTTGACGTGTGTTGTGTGTGTGTGTGTGTGTGTGTGCGCGCGCGCGCGTGCGCATGTGTGTTATGGACTCATGTTGGTTAAAGTCCAGAAACCACATCTGGTCTCTTCCTCAGTCACCTCCTATCTTACGTTTTGAGCAGCACAGTCTTTCCCTGAACCCTGATCTCATGGAGTCAGTCACACTGGCCAGCCAGAGTCCCAGGGCTCGTCCTGTCTCCATGTCCACCGGTGCTGGGGGGTCCAGGCATGTGCTGCTGCTTTCCACTTGGGTTCTGGGGCTCCAATTCTACCTGTGCTGCAAGCATTTTATTGACTGAGCCATTGCCCCAGTTTTGACAAGGTTTTAACAAAAGTTCCATTACCTAATCAAATCCTCCCGCCCTGTCCTGGCTGGCCTTCCCTCGCCTGCAGTCCTTGGCACAAGCTGTTCCTCCCCGTGGCTTTGCCCTTTCCGTGTGACATGTAAGTGGAGTCCTGCAGCAGATGCCATCCGGGCCTGACTCCTTGACTCAGCACCATGACTGTAGCCTCCTGGAGTCGCACCCATCGGCGTCAGCACTTGCTGGCTGAGTTGTTCTCTCTCACAGTCACTGCGCTGCTACCATGGGTTTGGCCCTGGGTAGGACAGGGGCTACTCTTGCCATTGAGCACATATTTCTGCATGTCTGTCCTCCCTCTTTGTAGACATACTTGCTCCAAGTCTCAACTGCTGTGCAACTTGCCAGCTGTCCCTAATCTGATGTGAACCTCAGATGTGGGAGCAACCATCCCTACCCATTCCTCCATCCTTCCAGCCCACCGTGGCCGAGATAAGTGAATATTACCTCTCCTCATGGACACACGTGGCTCCTCAGAGCAGAAGCTGTGACTCCTGACACTGTCATTGTGTGAAAGGCCCCATGCTCCAGTTTTGCCAGCTCCCTGCCAGGGCAGACTGGAGTGTCACTGGTCCACTTAGGGTCCTGCATTAGCTATGATGCTCAATGCTGCAGGAGGGAAGTGAGAACCTGACACTGCCAGGCCTCAAGTGGTCAGGAGCTGAGGCATGCACGGGAGTTTTACCTGCATGTATGTACATACACAGCTAGTGTATCTGGTATTCACAGAGGTCAGAAGAGGACCTCAGATCCCCTGGCATTGAATTACAGATGGTTGTGAGACACCATGTGGGTGTTGGGATCCCCTGGGGGAGTACCCAGTGTTCCTAACCACTGAACCATCTCTCCGGACCTCGGATTGCCTCTGATTCCTGGCATCACATAGTACTTGTCTAATCATTGGCCTGTTTGCTCCAAACAAAACAAAACAAAACAAAACAAAATAAAACTGTCAAGATTCATCTGTGCTGTCACAGATGTCAGAGTCCCCTTCCCTTTGGGGACTGGGTACTGCTCCGTGGGTGGATGAACCACAGTTAGCTTATTTACCCACCTCCCAAAGGTCATGGGAGTTGCTTCCATCTCTTGGTGTTTGTGAATGATACAGCTATGAACATGGCTGTGCACAGACTGGTTGGAGCCCCTCTCTCAGTTGTTTTGAGGGTGTCCTAGGGAGTGGACTTGTTAGAGTCATACTGAAGCTATGCCCTCCCCACAGCTGCTCTCTGGACTCCTGCACCTGACAATCAGGAGAGCTGCAACCCCTGGGCTACTTCATCTCCCGTTACTTATTTATTTATTTATTTTTTTAGAAAGATTTATTTATTTATTATATGTAAGTACACTGTAGCTGTCCTCAGACACTCCAGAAGAGGGCGTCAGATCTTGTTACAGATGATTATGAGCCACCATGTGGTTGCTGGGATTTGAACTCTGGACCTTTGGAAGAGCAGTTGGGTGCTCTTACCCACTGAGTCATGTCACCAGCCCCCCACCAGTTACTTCTTTATTTTACTTATTCATTTTTTTTTGACAGAGTCTCACTATGTAGCCCAGGTTGGCCTCAGCCTTGTGTCAATCCTTCCGCCTCAGCCTTGTGAATTGGAATTACAGGTGTGAGCCACCACAGCTGGCTTTTTGGGTTTGTTTTTGTTTTTTGCAGAACCGGGCATTGAAGTCACCTGGGTATTGTCTCACAGGTATCAGGCATGGGTTCACCACTGATCTACACTCTCAGCTGCAGTTGCTATTTTGTTTGTTTTTAAGAATATCAGTCTTGGGGCTGGAGGGATGGCTCAGCAGTTAAGAACACTGGCTGCTTCTCCAGAGGTCCTGAGTTCAATTCCCAGCAACTTCATGGTGACTCACAACCATCTGTAATGGGATCCAGTGCCCTTTTTTGGTGTGTCTGATTTATTTAAAGATTTATTTGTTTGTTTGTTTGTTTAATGTATATGAGTACGCTGTAGCTGTGCAGATGGTTGTGAGCCATCATGTGGTTGCTGGGATTTGAACTCAGGACTTCTGGAAGATCAGTCAGTGCTCTTAACTGCTGAGCCATCTCTCCAGCCCAAATAAACAAATCTTTTGTTTGTTTGTTTTTTCGAGACCGGGTTTCTCTGTGTAGCCCTGGCTGTCCTGGAACTCTGTAGACCAGGCTGGCCTCAAACTCAAAAATCCGCCTGCCTCTGCCTCCCATGTGCTGGGATTAAAGGCATGCGCCACCACGCCCAGCCCAAATAAACAAATCTTAAGAGAAAAGAAAAAAAGAATATCAGTCTTAAGCTGGATGGTGGTGGCACACACCTTTTAACCCCCAGCACTCGGGAGGCAGAGGCACTCTTGAGTTCAAGGCCAGCCTGGTCTACAGAGTGAGTTCCAGGACAGCCAAGGCTACCCAGAGAAATCCTGTCTCAAAAAACCAAACCAAACAAACAAGAATAGCCGACTTGGTGTGTGAGACAGCCTAGCTGTCTGTTACTGCACGCCAGTCTTCAGTGATTGGGAGACTGCCTTCCAGACTATTAGTCTGGAGAGAGGCAAGACACTACTAGACTAGGAATGAGCTGAACCAGTGCTGGAGGGAAACCCAGGCACCAAGAACTGGGGACAGCCTGAGATTGAGCAGTTCATAGGCCACAGGCAGGAGCCAGAGGCCATCATAATGCAGAACCTAATCCTCTGGAGGCCACACCTTCTGGAGGTGTGGGCAGCAGCCATGTGGGAACAGTGCTGGCTGTGCATGGCCTCCAGGTAGAAGCCCTGTGATAGCTTCTGGGGCCAGGAGAGATACAGCCAGTCCCTGTGAGGTGGCCTCTGACTGTGGGCTTGACTCCTCCTGTGAAGACTCTCACCTCAGAAAAGCTAGCCCACCCCGAGGGAGGGGCCTTCACCACAAGAGATCAGGAGGACCAGAAGCTGACAGGACAGGAGCAACAGGGTCAGTCAGGATTTATGTCCCTGAGTGTAGCAGGCTGTTTCTCTCCACTAGAACAGCCCACCAATCTCAACTGTACAGGAAAGGATTCTTCTATTGTATTCCCTTGGAGCAGAACCAGGGTCTCAGGGTGACTGTCTAATTCGGCCATCTCAGGAGCCAGGGACGCTGCCATCAGATGCGGCCATTGACAGCCTTGCTGTATGATAACACGAGAGGAACTGTCTGAGCGGACCTAAGAGTTTATTATATTATTATAATATTATTATTATATTATATTATTATATTATATATTATATTATTATTATACAAGGTAGGTGTGGAAGGCAGGTTGCTGCCATGAGCCAGAGCCAGAAAGGCGGGAAGAGTAGGGAATATGGGGTATGTGCAGGGAGAGGCTGATAGAAGACATAAGCCTGTGTCACATCTCAGGCAGGTGGGAACATTGTGGGGCTGAAGCATGATGGGGTCTGCAGGGGAGGCGCTGGGCTGGCCCAAAGTCCAGGGATGGAGCAGGGTGGTGGAAAGGGAGTGGAATTAGTACCTATGAGAGGCAAAAGAGAACTGATAAAGGATGTGGCACCGCCATCCCTCACAATTAGGAGGACAGCTTAATTCCTGCTGTGAGAGCTTAGCGTCTCCCTCCCCCCCTCTGGGCTGCTGTTAGCACAATACCTTTGCCTCTGCTGCTTCCCACACACAGACCTGGCAGCGGTACACAGACATGGAGTCTCCAGACTTCATCTGAGGAGCCCATCTGGTTTGAAGTAATACAACAAGCAGGAAGGGGAACAGAATCAAAGCCTTGATGTGTGGTTAGGGGAAGGCAAAGAACGTGAGACTCACTGCCAGAGGAGGAAGGTCCCATCAGCCTGCAGGGCCAGGGGCCCAGTCTCTACTTGCTCTGGGCTAGACCCACAGAAGGATGTGAGGTGGCTGGAGAGAGAGAGAGGAGGAGGGGGTGGAGTGGAGTGAACTCCTTGGCCAAACCTAGCTGGACCCTCAAGAAACACACAGAGAAGAGAAAACATAAAACACGAGTGTCCCAGAGTCCACATGTACCCTACATTCACATCCAGCGTCACCATAGCAGAAAGGGGAAACTGAGGCACACAGCCCCATCCCAAGCAGCCTATCCTGCCTAGGCTGACCTCATGCCTCTTGCCTGCCAAGGCCACGCTGGCCCTGCTCCCTCTCACCCCCCACTTTGATCTGTAGTTTACCTAGAGGCGGGGAGTCTCGTCCTCCACACTCATCACAGAAATCTGGACTTCCCCGCTGGGCCTGGGGGCTGGAGTTGCAGACCAGCCGGGGTCTCTGCCTGTCAGCACCACTCTAGGCACCCCTCGGCAGCCCCCTAACCCCCTGCCTCTGCATGCCAAATGTTTCCCTGGGGAAAGGCCTAAGGCAGCTGGTGCTCCCACTCTCCCTTAGGCAAGGCCACCATTGCAGAGCTCCTAGCTGGGCCTGTGGCTCTGGCCATCTTCTCCTCTCCCCTAGGTGGTCTAGCTCTCCTGTTGGGTGTTTATTCTATTTCTGAAGTATTCTGAGACCTGGATTGGAGCCTAGACTATCTGTACTATCTAGGGATCCCTAGGAACAGCACAGGGGAGGGCTCAACAAGCAGAGTGTGGGTAACTAAGAAGATGCAGGTAAAATAATACACTCTGTCCCCACATAGGCCAGCACAGTCAACTCTAACTCATTACCGCCAAAAGACGACTGGTTTACAGCAGCAGACATTACTCCTTTTGTGAGGGAGGGTCTTTGTAACTCTGACTGTCCTGGAACTCTTATGTAGACCAGGCTGACCTAGAACTCACAAAGAACCACCTGCCTTCTGAGGGCTAGAATTAAAAGGTGTGCTTATTTCTCTTAGTTCTGGGGGCTGGAAGTGCAAGGTCAGGGTGATGGAATGGTCTGTGCTCATAAGAGCTGTGCATGGCCTCATTCTTGAGTCTTCCTACAACAGAAAAGTGAGGGGTCCCTTTGAAAGTTTTTTTTTTTTTTTTTTTTTTATTTTATGAGTGTTTTGCCTTTGCACCATGTGTGTGCAGTGCCCATGAAGGCCAGAGGAAGGCATCTGTTGCAAACCTCCATGCTGTGCTGAGAACTGGACTCCAGGCCTGTGGAAGGGCAGCCGGTGTTCTGTCTCTTTGGAGCTTGTGTCTTTTATACAGGTACTAATCCTTCTCAGCGGATCCTTGGGCACCTGCTCCTCCCACCACCCCCACCCCCAACACCATTCCCACCCCTGATGTGTCACACTCTTAAGGCTCTACCTCCAAATACCATCGTATTCAGGCGTGTGAAGTCTGAACTGGAGAATGTACACATTCAGAAAACAAGGCAAGGCATGGTGACACATTCCTTGAATCGTAGCCCTCATGAGGCAGAGACAGGCAGGCAGATCTCTGTGAGTTTGAGGCCAGTCTGATCTACATAGTGAATTCCAGGACAACCACAGTCAGTGCTGCATAGTGAACCTTGTCTATATATATATATATATATATATATATATATATATATATATATATGTGTGTGTGTGTGTGTGTGTGTGTGTATGTGTGTGTGTATATATATATATATATATATATATATATATATATATATATATATATATATATATGTGTGTGTGTGTGTGTGTGTGTGTGTATGTGTGTGATTTGAACCAATCAAGAAAACCAGATGGACAGATGAGATCGGCCATCACAGAAAAGGAAAAGCCATTTCTTATATGGCAGCCAAGGGCTGTTTGGAGGCAGCTGCCCATAGGGAGGTCAGCTCCATGGGATCAGCCCATGACAGGACAGCGGTGTGCCCCTGCCCAGCCTCCTGTTTACAAGATGTGTTAAGGTTCATCCCTGGGACAGAGAGGAGAAGTCCTGGACTTTGAGAGTCCCTTCCTCTGCTGCTTCTGGTCGACACTCAGTGCCTGAGCACCTAGCACTAGGAATCACACCAGTGAGTGTGGGCACAGCAGTGGCCCAGCTCTCCTTATGAATGAGCCAGCTCTGGGAGCAGGGATATTTTAAGGTCAGTGAATTGCACTTAGGGTCTCTGCTCTCTGTGTGTGTTCCACCCCTGCTTACAAAAACCGGGTGCTGCGACAACTCACTTCAGCTTAAATAACACAAACATGGAGGTTCTAATGAAACAGCTCTGCCCCATATCCCTGGCATGTTAAAAGAATGTGAAACGGCTGCATTCCGAGGGAGAGGGGCAGCCTGAAGCTGACCATTGCCCTCTGCAGGACAAACCCCAGGCTACTACTCCAGTAGACATGGATTGTCTTTGGATTCCCAGGGACAAAAGTATGAGGTCAGTGTGGAACAGCTGGCCTTGAGCAGAACCCACTGTCACCTATAGAAAGAAGCTTGCATTTGAAGGAAGGTTAGGGGCAGAAGTTGAGAATGAATGTCCATAGATGTACTCAAGGGAGTGTCCCTACAGCTTTGTCCCCTCTGGTCATATAGACTAGATGCTCTTGGAAGAAAGGGGGTGACCACCCAACCTGAGACAGGTCAGACATGAGACAAAGTTGAACTGACTTGGGGTTGACATGTGGAAATGCTGGAGAAGGCATGTCTCTGATGGCAACAAGTGCGATGAACACACTGAAACAGAGGCCAGGGACAGAACCTGACATTTCCCATTTATTTGAGGCATAAGCCAGCCTTAACTCTGGCTGGCCTTCAGTTGGCCCTTCCTGCTGGGGCTCAGGAAGGGAGGGATCAAAGGGTTCCTTTGGCCACTTGGATGGTGTTGAGTTAATGGGGAGTCAGGTCACCCAGCCACCTGGCCTGGGAAAAATTGCTTCACACGGGAGTTTCAAGATGACTCATGACCACTGTCATTGTGCACCCCCCCCCCAATCACTCTGTGGGGACATTCAGTGAATAAAGTCAATAAACAGGGGGAAACGCAATTCTGGGCTGGTGCCAGGCCAGGGCAAAGCTGGAAGAGCCAAGCCCGCCGCTTGTTTCTGTCTTTCCGCATGTCATCCGAGACCGGATGGACAGTGTCCTGTCCCGAACATCATTCCCGGCTTTCATGGAAAAACTTATAGGTCTAGTCCGGTAAACAGGTCAACGTTCAGGCCCAAATCCTGCAACCGCAGCTGCAGGTGTGGAGAGTTGAAGTGAAAGCCGCAGCCTGCTCCGGAAAACCCGCGCGCTCAGCCTGTAGTGGACCCAAGGAGCTGCGGGAGGGAGGCAGCGACCCCAAGGGGAAGGGAGGGGCGGTTAGAGCTGGGGAGACTCTCACTCCACGCCCACACCAGTGACCAGGGCTGGGAAGACTAAGTCCCTGTGTCCCAAAGACGCCCAGCCCAATCGAATTAAATGCAAAAGAATAGCCACACCGGCAATTTCCAAAAGAGGCGAAACCGTTTATGAAATCGGCGCCGGTGCAGTATCTACAGTATCTACACATATCTACACGTATCTACACCGCCCGCAGGCGGGGCTCTCTCGGTCGTCTACACTGCAATTGCCGGCCGGGCCGGAGGCGACGAAGTCTCGCGGAGAACAATAAATACCACTTCCTTCCGCCTCGGACGGGGGGCTTTGGCACTGGCGGGCGGGAAGCCCGCATGGCTCCCCACCCAGATGGGGAGCGCGTCCTTGGATGGCCCTCGGGGCCCGCGTGCGGGCGCACTATCTGGGGCAGTAGTCGTAGGCACCGGGCGGCGCGGCCGCCGACGAGTACACGTTGGCTGCTGCGGCAGCAGCGGCGGCGGCGGCCGGGTTCACCGCGGGGTGGTGGTGGTGGTGCGGGTGCGCGTGCGGGTGCGCGTGTGGGTGGTAGCCGTGGCCGCGCAGGCCTGGCAGCGGGTAGGGCGCTGGCCGGCTCTTGGCCCCGAGGTAGTGGTCGTAGGCGGCGGCCGGGTACTTGTAGGGATGGTGGTGCAGCGGCTCGGACGCGCCCGGCGCCTCCAGGCGCAGATCAGCGTGCGGGGGACTGTGGCGGCCTCCGGATCCGCCGGGTAGCGGGACGAGGCCGCCAGGCCCAGGCAGTGCGGGGCTCAGCACGCGCGCCAGCAGCTGCGGCGGGTGCGTAGCGTCGCCGAGCGCTGCGGGTACGGAGTCACGATCGAACTCGCGCCGGACTTCTGCCGCGTCTGCGGGGAGAGCTGGGGGTGAGCGCAGGGCAGGGACCGTCGGGGCGCACCTGCCGAGCCACAGCCCCCACCTCCACCCCGGCCCGCGCCGTCCGGGGAGCGGCGGGCGGGAGAGCGAGTGCCCGCTTGCCCGCTCGTCGCCTCCTTGTGCAACTCTGAAGCCGTGACGCCCAGGAGTGTGGGCGAGGCCGGGTGCGGCGGCAGACCCAGGCGAAGCGAGTGCGCACGGGCTGCGGCCGCGATCCCACAACCTTAGGTCCTACCTTTGTCTGCGCCGTTGGGCTGCGTGGGGGAAGCCACGGGATTCCGAGAGCGAGCAAAAGCACTCACAAGCGGCAGCGCTCCGGGCCGGTGGTTCCGGGGCCTGAGGAAGGGGAGTGGGTCACGTCACCTTGGCATCCAGAGCAAGCACCCTGGCCCTTGCCTTTTCTTCTGAGGGCACTCACCAGTCCTCTGGGTCGCAATCCCGGAAGCCTTTGGCGAAGGGGTTGCTGGCAATCTTAAGCTGCGTGATCTGCGGGGAAGTTGGTGTGAGCTACCCGCGCTCGCCGCCCGACCTCGGCAGCGGCGGGCGGGATGGTTTCTAGGCCTTCTGCACTATCTGGAAGAGAAGGGACCCACAACTGCCCCTGCCCCAGCACGATGCGCCTTCTCTCATCAGACCTACCGTTGCCTCTCCAAATAAAGGTAGAAGACTCACGTCCCTGCCTGGGATGGGAATGTGATCACCTCCGCCCTCCTTAGCCCCCCAGCACAAAGAGGGCAACTGAGCTGGCGCCCTAGGAATCTGGATAAACCTCAGATCAGGCCTCTGATGGGGAGTTTCCGGAATGGTTTGGAAAACAAACTTTCAGGCTGCAGTGACAGTTGCCGAGATACAGAGGTCAAGCTGATATAGGAGGCTGGGCAGGCCTGTGGAGGGAGGAGGCCTGTCTCCGGGACCCCCCAGCAGACCCTCACCCGGTGATTCTGGTAGGCAGTGACTGCAGTGAAGCGTGTCTCCTCAAATACAAAAGTTTTGAAGTTCTCCTCTGCATACTTCTCACTGTCTTTTCGAGGGTCCACATAGACAACATGGAATCGGGGCTGATATCTGTGCATGGAGTTGAGAATAATCTGGAAGACAAGGATGGTGGGTCAGCTCCAGCCATGAGGCTGGAGGAGGATTCAGGACAGAATCATGAAGTCTACATGAACTTTCCTTAGCTAATGTGGGCAAACCCTCTCATTCTTGCAACTCATTTAGGATCTCCAGGAAAAGATGCTTCTTCAACTGGCAAATGATGGGATTGCAGATCTTCTTTACTTAGGACCCCAGGGATTGGCCCAGGCCTGGACAGGGTGGCAGTGGTGGAGCAGAGTTCCGCCCAGCAGGAACCCCCTCCCCCAGGCTGGGATTCCAAAGGACTCCTGCCCTTTTCTCACAAAGGGATCCCCTTCTAATTAAAGAGCCCCCCCCCACCTGAGCTCAGAGGGGGGAAGGGAAGGAAGGTGACCTCCTCAGACAGAGGCCAGCACATCAGAAGCCTGCCACCCAGTGTTACCCCAGTACTGCCTCTGTCTCTAGTCTAGGGACTCTGGAAGGCCTACAACAGGGGACAGCTGCTCATAAGCCAGAGAAGGTTCACCTACATGGCCATTGTCATCCAGCAGGTTATTGGTCAGCTTCAGCTTGTCGAAAGACACAATTTGCTTCATCCACTGTGCGCCCTTAGCCGGGGAGTCTGGGTGGTAGTGTACTCGGCCAGGTGTGGCAGGATCTGCCTTGCCGGCCACCAGCCAGGAGGAACTATGGAAAGCATACCTAGGGCAACATTGTGGGAGGGGGGTCATGCAATATAGGGTAAACCAGAAGACCTCCCCCCCCAACCCCCGTCCATGTGCAGAAGAATCCTGGGAGAGCTTTAGAGTTGTTTGTGCTCTTGATGAAATCAAGATTCCCAAGAGAGGGGACTGTGGATAAACTAGAAAACTTCCCAGGGCCCCAGCACACAAAAGATGAGGGAAATCTAGGTGCAGAAAGAGAGGAAGTCGGTCCCCTCCTTCCATTTCGCTGCAAGCGGGTCTGCCTGCCCCAGGGCCCAGAAGGTCGGAGACTGGATTTGGCGTCACTAGCTGGTGGCTTTAGGCACAGGGCGACCAGTGTTCCCTTTATTAATTACTGTTAATTGTCCAAGCAGCCTGGGCCCACCCTGCACAATCTTTACCAGCCACCCCACCTTTCCGGCCCAGCTCTGGAACTGAAGGTTCTCTAGAAATGGGGCAAAGGGACACAGGACTGTCACCAGAAGACAAGGGTAAAGTGGCTGACTGCACAGGCCAAGGCATCTGAGCTGCCCGTTGCCAGAAGCTCAGGAGGTTATACCAGTGAGTGAGTTTCCGAGGCAGCTCAGAATGTATAGGGTGGAATCTGAGTTAGGCGGGACGGAGCAGGCCAGGAGCAGTCTGTGGAGCAGCCAGTACAGGAGGACCAAGTCATGAGAGAGTTACTCAGCTTGGGTGGGTGACATTTGAATTCTGTCAGCAGGAAGGATACCCCCACCCTGTCCCCTGAACACACAGCTTGTCTCTGTGGTCCCAAGGACTGGCTCACCGGTAGCGCTTGTCATCTACAGGCACAAAGTCCATGAGCAGCATGTAGTCGGCCATGGGATCCATTCCAAAAAGCTTCACTTGGAACGTGGGGAACATTCGTCTGGGGGTGGGGTAAGGAGGTCAGGTCACCTCAGGTAGGGGAGTACAAAACCCGCTCTCTGCTTTAACTTCTCTGGCCAGGCAGCCCCCCTAGCTCAGCCCTTCCTTCAGGTCTCTCTTTAAGCTGCTTTCTTGGCTCTCTAACCTCAAGTAGGCCCTTATCCAACCCTGGGCAAGGCAGCAACAGGTCAGACCTCAGGTCCCTCTCTGAAACACAGAAATGGCTAACCAAGTGCCGAGCTGCAGAATTCCAAAGCCTGTTCTGTCTTCTTGGCTTACAAAGACAGTCTTGCCCCAGGAATTCCGGAACTTTCTGGACCTTGCCTCAGCCAGCAGCAGGATACCTAAGATATGGGCCCTGGGGGCTTGTCTCCCCTTCTCAGAGCCTCCCTGGCTTTGTCCAACAAAGTGAAAGAATTCCCGGGTCCAACAAAGTGAAACCGGTGCTGTAGTGATCCCAAACATCCTCCCCCCAAGTCACACGGACACCCCAGCACTCTAGCCTTCAACTCTCAAGACCTGGCCAGAGCCTTCTCCAAGAACCTGTTTGCAAAAGGCTCAGCGTATGTTTTCCTGTTTCCTCCCTCTCCTCTAAACCCCTCCAGTGACAATCAAGGCCCTCGTTCGCCTGCCCGGACCAGAAGGCCAAACCGCTGTCTTTAGTAGGCTGTGCCCGGCGGTACGGACAGCTAAAGAGCCTGGAGAAAATCCACAGAGCAGCAGCAAAGGACAGGCCTAAGTTCTCCGGGGAGGGCTGCACAGCAGGGAAACAGAAACCTCGAGAAGGCTTTGCAAACAGGCCCTGAGCCTCCTTGGCCACGGAGCTGGTGTGTACATTAGACACAACCCAGCACCCGCCTTTGTCTACTGGTCAAATCGGGAGCATCTGCAATTGTTCCTTTTCCCTCTCGGCCCTGAAAGCAAATAACCAGGCGACTGGCACGGATACCCTGCCAGGCTTGTGAAGAACTGGGCCCACAAGCGGCCAAAATTGAGGCCCAAGAAAACCAGGTCTCGAGTTCCCGGAAAATGAGCGCACTGGCTTTTAAGGGTCTTAACTCTTTCCTAAAATTATCCATACAACTAGGGGGTGTTTGCTCTTGAGATTGCCGTACAGACCGAACGAAACCCACGCGGGAGTTTCCTAGGTGGCAGCTGCCTAACCGCCGCAGTCGGACGCACTTTTGGCCCACAGATTTCCCTCAAATTCGAAGAGTCCCAGGACTCGCGGTTGGTGCTCCACGGGTTGTCGCTGGAGCCGGGTCAGCAGAGAGGCCAGAGGGACTCGCAGGTGGCCCGGCTGCACCTCCATCCGCTTTTCAGCCCGGCTCCCGCGCATCCCTTGGACAAGCAGTCAGAGGCACGGCACGCACGTGGGCAGGGGCGCGGGGAAGGGGCGCCTGACCTGCCTGCCTTGGTGACGATCATCTCGGTGCCCAGCTGATTGAACTCGTCCCACAGCGCCTTCATCTCCAGCTGCACGCTCACGCTGGCCACCTTCGGGTTCTTCTTCACCGGAGCCTTGGCCGCGGCCGCGCGGCTAGCCCCGGGACCCTCGGACTCCGCCGCCGAGCTGCCAGCCGCCCCGGGGGCGGGCGCGAAAGGGTAGGCGCGCGGCGGCGGCGGGCCCGGGGCACCGGGGACGGCAGCGCACGGATCGTAGCGCGGTGGCGGCGGCTCGCGAGGGCCGAACGGGTCGGCGCCTGGCGACGGGGCTCCCAGGCCGCTCAGACTGCTGGCCGCGAAGGCTGCAACGTCGCAGAAGTGCGAGAGCTGCGTGAGCCACGGACTGGACACGGCGGAGATCATGACCCGAAGGCCACCCACCGCCGATCAGAGCGCCGTCCCGCGCGGCGGGCCGAGTGGCGGGCGCTGCGCCGCACGCGCCCCGGGCCGCACCGCCCCACCCCGCGGAGCCCCCCCGCCCCCCCCCGCCGAGACAATAGCCCGTGCCCCTCCCCCCGCCCCTCCCCCGCCGAGGCTCCGCGGGCCCGGGCCCCCCGACCGCTCCGACCGGCTCCGGGGACGACGGGGCCGGTGCGCGGCCCTCCCCGCCGCCAGCGCGCGCTGGCTTTTCTTCTGTGCCAGACGCTCCCCAAGTTCTCGCTCCTCTACCTTTTGTGTCCCTGGTTTCAACTTCTCACATTCTGTCTCCTTTCTCTCGCTACAGCTTCTTCTTAACCCCACTGCCTCTCTCTTTTCTCGGTGTCACTCTCTCCAATTTCAAAATTTCACGTCTTCCCTACCGTCTAACTTCTATCTCTTATTTTTGTGTGTTCTCTACTATTCGTCTTTGCCCTTTCAAACGTAAATGAATCTCTTGTACTTTAATGAAGTTACATTTCTGTCTCAAGCTATCCTATCCTATCCTTCATTTTCTCTTTCGTTATCTTTATTTCCTTTGCGTGTGTCTGACTTTCTCACCTTTGTCATATTTTCTGTTTTCTCCTTTTTTTCCCTCTTGGTTGCTCTCATTGATTTGTGTCTTGGGGGATTTTGTTTGTTTGTTTGTTTGTTTTTGTTCCCCCGCCCCCTCCTTTTACTGCGTTCCCCACTTCTCTAATCATCTTTGCTTCTTCCAGCTCAAAGACTCCCCTGCTGTCCTCTCTTTAGAAGACTTCTCGGTCCTAGAGGTTGGAGTCCTAGGATGGTGGGTGGACTGACTTTGGGGAATGCCGCCCTTTCTTCCTGTCCCAGAGTCCCAGCTTCAAGGTTGGAGCCCACCCGGCCTAGAGCTCCTTTCCACCCGCTGGGCCGCAGGGCCTCACAGCAGGGGGCCGGCGGGCGGCCTGACAGTATAGACGCGGACAGAAGGCTCACCTTCCATGTCCCTGGTGACTGTGCTGAAGTGCATCCCGGCTGGGGATCCTGGTAGCCGGCGAAGTTTCGCCCGGTCCGAGGGCCTGGGGCCCCGGTGGGCGGTGCCCTCCGAGGCCTCGGCTGCAACAAGAGAGGCGATGCTGAACGCGCTGGCCCGGGCAGACAGCGGGCTCCGCGCGTCCATAGGCGCCCGGGCCTGACCGGCGCCGCCTCCGACTGCGTACGCCCAGCCGCACCGCGCCCAGCCCAGCGCAGGGGGCCCGGGGGCGGGGGCCTGTGGTGCCACTCACAGCCGCCGGTCCAGGGCCCAAGGGATTATGGCGTCATGAGACCCCCCCATTTTCAGCCAATATTAGCCCAGGAGTCCGAACATTTGGAGCACCCTGGAAATTCAGGGCCCTCCTGCCTTGCAAGCTCTCTGGCCCTGGTCTCTCCTCCCGGGGCCCTGTGTGACCAACGCCCCTTGAACATCCTGCAGCTTTTGCGGAGGTTGGGCGTCCCCTCTATTCGGCGAAGCCACCACCAGAGTCTACAGCCCCAAAAGAGAAGCTTCTATGTCTCGAACACTCAGTCCCAGTGTGGGATGGCAGGGCACTGGCGAGGCACTGAGGAGCTGCCGGAGTCTAGCCCTGCCCTTGCTTGGCCCCACCTGCCTCCACCTCCTCCCCAGCGGCCCCTGCACCTGGGTAAGAGAGCTCCGGCTCTCGCACAGGCCACGGGCAGATAGCCCCAGGGCTGCGGAGTCCTTCGTCCCTCCGTGCCGCAGAGCTGGACCTCACCAGCAATTGCCCCTACAGGCCCCTTGGGTCAGCTTGCTTTCGTGGTGGGGAAGCGAGCTGTGGGCCGCCGCCCAGGCCGCACAAGACCTGGAGCCCCAGCGTCACGCGCACCCCGCGCGCACCGCCCGCCTCTGGCCAGGACGCTTTTACATCCGGAGGGTGGGCAGTGCCCGCTCCTCCGACCTCCCTGCGCACCAGCGGGGCGCAGGGAGGACCGGGGGCGGGGCCTGGCCGGCCGAGGGAGCTGAGGACACGTCGGAGAAATTCAGACCGCATGGTGGGGTGCTGTCCCCTCTTCACCCTGCAGCCCACAGGAAAGGCCTAGCTGCTAAGGTGCAGGACCAGGCCTCAGCGTTCGGGCTTCAAGACACGATTACATCAATCCCCCACTTCTCCTGTATCTTCTCTTCGCCTACTATCTCGGGGGGCCTCTCTGGCCCGTTCAGTATACCTATGCCCTTTGTGCACAGGATATGAAGCCCAGAACCTTCTAGATTCTACTAAAGACTGGTAGACAAGGCCCAGTTTCTGAGGACTTTCTGTCAAGGACTTAGTAGGCCTTCTGCTGAACTCAGGATGTAGCTTGCAGCCTCTCTTAGGGTTTTGACAGTCTCAGGCCTCCATCTCCGGGCTGTAGCAGCTACTAAGTGGAAGGATCAAGGCCAGGAGAGCAGGGAGTAGGTATCTGGGACTAGTATGATAGATTGGGGTGTGGGAGGGGTGGTGTGTGTAACTGGACTGGTACCCTAGCCTGCCCCTGAAAGGTTAAGGACAGCTAAGAACGGGAGGTTGTCAGGAGGTCGTTCCTTGGGCCCTAAATGGCTGGCCATCCAGGGGACTGACAATGACAGTGACCCGTGCCACTGGCTTAGGGCAGGTCTAAGGAGGGTGATGTGGAGATTAGGTGGGCCACAGGGTCTTCCCCCCTTTCCTGAGCAGGGATAGCTCATTGTCTTCTGCCGGGATAGGAGAGCCCAGTCTTGGGCAGGTGCATAAGGTCGCAGTAGTGATGCAGAGATACAGCAGCATCAAAGATAGTCCAGAGCCTCTATGAGTTGAGTCTCACGCGAGGATGTAGGGGCAGGGCTCTGGCAGGTGATTTTGCATTGTAGGGATGTACCTCATCCCAGGGTGGAGTAGCTGAGGTCTTCCCCCGTACCCCAGCTCCCAACCCGCCAGGGCTGCAGCCACATCCTGGACCTCAGTGTGGCTAATACTGAGAAGTGAAAGTGAAAAACTTCTGGAACTCCTGGTTGCTCTGGGTCAGCTCTGGGGTCCGTCCTGACGCCCCCAGCGTCACCTACAGTGACAGGGGAAGTCTTCCTGCTGTGGCTGCACTTGCAAGCTACAGTTGGGACAGTAAACACTTCACAGCAAACAATGCCCCTGAGCAGAGGCTGGGAATGTGTCACGGCCCCCGCTTAGCATGTTCTGTGAGTGGTTAGCTCGCTCCACTTGCATGGGTCACCCTCATCCTTCCTCCACAACTCCCCGCCCCCACTAGCCATTACTGTAGAAAATTGGAACCCCTAGGAAGACTAGCTTAAGAAACTCGAAACCCTGCAAGTGCCGGTCCACCCAAGCCTCCCTCCTGCTGTAGAGCAACCGCCTCTACTCACTAGAGGACCCGACTCTTAGGACCGCCCTTTCCCTGGGCACAGCTCCGAAACTGTGAGGTCGATGCCTGGTCGCCCAGTAACTGGCCTGCGCTCCTCTCCTCCTGACACTGCCTCACGACCCGTTCTTGCCCGGAGCGCTAAGGAATGAACCCACTCGGTAGTCCTACACCCTACGCGCGAAGGTTCAGAACGGACACAGAGCCTTATCCCGGGGAAATGCTCCTCCCTCACCTGCACCGGCCGCCGCTCCCTTCCGCCTCGCTCCCCCTGCCGGCGACGCTTCCATCACAGCGGTAAGGGGCTTGACTGTGAACCAGTGGTTTGCGCGCAGGGGTCATGAGCTACATCTCTTAGTCCTGAGAGCGCAGTGCATGGTGGGGGCCTGGGCTGCACCCTCTTCTCCTCCACATGCCACGCAAAGTGAAAAGACTTGCAATGTTCCAAGGTTTGAGGCAGGAGGTTGGCGTCCCTGACTAGACCATTTTACAGGCCCTATAACTGAGGTTTAACGTTGAGACTGACTGCTGGTAGGAAAGGAGTGGGGCTCAGAGGCTTGACTTTGGGGGAGCAGAATGGGGCTAAGAAGCTGCAAAACTTGTTTTTTATTTTATTTTATTTTCCTTGAAACTTGGGCTTTGTGGCTGGCGGTATGAGCTCCTGGCTGCACCCAGCGCCTCGCTGGATTCTGTAGCAATTCACACACTCCTTGGTCGGCCATCTGCAGGGTTGGACGCGAAACCAGTAGAATTCCTGAAGTTCCCAGTGAGAAGGGAGGCAGACCCCTAGAGAATCCTGCCTACCTCGCTCTGACTCGGCTCCGCCTCCCTTGGGTACACGTGGCTGCCCCAGGGGAGCACACCACCAGCCCCACTCCTCACTCCCTGTCTTTTGTAAAGACAAGGAGTCTGAGAACAGAGCTTGGCTGCTAGCCGCAGATGTTCCTGCGCACCTTCGTCTCCGGCGGCCTGACAGCCCACGGATCTTAGGCCTTACTGGCTCCCCGAACAAAGTGCGCGGGCCTAGAGGGCTCCCAGCATTGATTCCTGGCTACTTGGAGCAAAAATGCATACAGGTGGGCCCGCGCAGAGATCGGGGCGCAGGGGTCCCCACCTCCAGAAATCAGAACATGGAGGGCAGACTCGGGCTATGTCCCCAAAGGCGTTTAGGGAGGCTCGGAGAGAGGTTGGGCTTTACGTGACCCAGTGATTCAGGATTGATAGGCTGGAAATTGCCTCCATCTCCTGCCTGCACGCGGCCCCAAGCACTCAAAGGAAGCCGGCGGCTATGCCAGGAACAACTTCCCCGACTTCTGGGTTGACGTCGGCGGCTCTGCCTCGGCGTCCGGGACAAGGACCCGCGGAAGTCTCCGAGGAGCGTGGGTTCAACCTTCGCCGGAGCGGGGAGCCGGGAGCCGTGGGCTTGCGGGAGGCTCTCTGCACTCTTTCCCTCTCCCAGCCCCCTGGCGGCTGCCTCCGCAGGAACCCAGGCCCCTCGGGCGCGCTGCGTTGTCAGTCTGTCCACACACGTGATTGGCCCGAGTCTGTAACCGAGCCATTCTGGGTGACCCTGCGGGACAAGGGCAGATCAGGAGACACCCCTTCCCCCAGCTCTGGAGGCACGCAGGTAAGAACCGTGCCTCACAGTAGCTGGGGCTGAATGACGCCCCCCCTGGTCCCCAGCCGCCAAACCTTGGGAAGTTTTGTGGGATAAGTTGTACTGGTGCTGCGGTGGCTCCTGGTTCAGGAGGGACACTGCCCAGAGGTGGTGTATCCTAAGGCTTAGCTAGCTCTCTCCTCCCCTCCCCTCCCCTCCCCTTCCCTCCCCTCCCCTTCCCTTCCCCTCCCCTCCCAGGGTCTTACTATGAAGCCCTGACTGTCCTGGAAGACCAGGCTATTCTCCAATGCAGAGATCCTCCTGCCTCTGCTTCCAGAGTGCTGGGATTAAAGGACTGCACCACTACAGCCCAGCTGACCTCTTTCTTAACTCAAGTCCCCCTGTTGGTCAATGACCTTTTCCTTTCTTGGTACCTCCCTACTCTTAAACCCATCAAGCCCACCCCATATGCCCTACCCTAGTATAAGGCCTTCTCCGACACTAGAATGAACTAGGGATCTGTGGAGTATGGCAGACTGCAGCAAGCAGGGTTTCTGGAAATCAGGGATAGTACCCTAGACCTACAGGGTGTCCCAGAGGAGGATCAGGAGATTCAGGGAGTCATCTTGGTGGCCTGGTTAGGTGCCCCTGAACAGGCTTTTGGCCAGAGTGAGGAACAGCTTCCTGTGTGCAGCCTGTAGTTTGCTAGGGCCTGGTGGTTTGAGTTATTTGAGTTACTTGCTGCCTCCATCTTCCCCTGAAACTCTTCCTGTTCCCCTGAGACTCTTGTTGCACCTCAGAGCCACCTGGCTCTTGCTCAAGGCAAATGCTGACCCATTGTGACCCCTGGAATGTCTAGTCCTGGGGCACTGATGACTTCAGGGTGCACATAGACAAATGGAGACAGAAGATACAGTCAGTCACAGGTGAGGTAAAGACAGGGCCCTCACTTCAGCTAAGAGGACAGCCTCACACTGATGGTCTCCTGCCCCCATCTGCCTCCCATACAAACAGTATGGCTGCTGTGTTCTGGGTCCAGGAAGATGTCCTGAGAGGATTTGGGGAAAAGGATGGTCAGACTGGATGGGCAATAGTGTCCTCCCAGGTCACCAGGGCCCCCTGCAGGCTAGAAGTCCCCACAACTCTAGAACAAACAAACAAACAGACGGACTGATGGACAGCTAGGGTCTGAGCCTGTTGATTTAGCTGCCCACTTGGCGGAAGAAGCCAGCCACATGGGGAGTCCGCTGTCCATCTTCTAGCCATAAGAGCCCCTTACCCCAGGTACTGTCAGGCAGAGGTGTGGTACAGGGCCTCTGAGGGCCTAGGCTCAGCCTAGATGGTGGCAGAAGGTGGCCTGTGGAGCAGGCAGCTGAGGAAAACACCCTCTTCCCCTCCCCTCTTTGGCCACAGCAGGAGGTTCTGTGCTGTCCAAAGAAGGAGCCAGCCAGCTCTAAGGAGGTGTGCTAACTCAGGGTGAGCGCCAGAAGATTGCCAAAACCCCTTCAAGATTCCTCTTGTCTGCCGAACAGCCCAACAATACACATACTGCCACAACACACAGGAACACTTGGGAGCACTTATTTGAACATGAATACATATATGGGCATGCATGCTCACACATGTGAGCATGCCACGACATATGCCATCATTGGCCTAACTGTCTTCATGTACAGAACTGGACAGGAACAAAGACACATGAGCACAGGGACATATACACAATTCATGTTGTACATGCAGACACTTGCCCAGAGTACATACATACAGATCTGGTCACACATGCAGGCTTACCACCCACGTAGGTTGCTGTAACTGCTCTTCACTGGTGTTGACACACATTTTGGAAATTTAAGTGGACTTTTGATTAACAACCCCCTCGTAGGACCCATTGCTGTGCAGTAAGGGAAGAATTAAGTGTTAATCCATTCACATCTGCTGTTTGCTAAACGTAACAGTCAAGTGACGTGCTGTGGAGGAATGGCTTATTGTCCAGGTCGGTGTCCTGAACACTATGTACTAGAAGAGTATCCCAGGGGAACATATCAGTAAATATGACCCTTTTCAATGAATCCACCTGGAAGGCACTGTTCATGCTAAACTGCTAGCCCTGAGTCTGGCATGTTGGTAAATAAGCCAGTTATGAAGGCCTAGGATCCCCCGTGATCATTCCATATGTTGTTTTTCTTATAGATACCTAAAGTAAAACAAACATAGGGAGAATATTTTTCAATAGACTTAGTCTATTTATGTACATGCATGTGTGTCTTTGTGTGTTTGTGTGAGCCATGCACACAGTACCCGTGCAGGTCAGAGAGTGGATCAGATCTTCTGCAGCAGTTGTACTTCCAAGGAGCCGCCATGTGGTTTCTAGGATTTGAACTCAGGCTTCTCTGCCAAAGCAGCAAGTCTTAAACACTGAGCATCTTCCTGAGCATCTTCCTGGCCCCAACAAGAGAATGCTTTGGGTGTTTTTGAGGCAGGGGCTCACTGTGAAACCATCGTGACCTTGAACTCTCATACCTGCCTCCATCACCGGAATGCTGGAATTGTAGGTGTGATCCACATGTCCAGGGAAACTTGGATTTGTGTGTGTGTGTGTGAAGTGGGCAGTTAATTCACATCTTCCTACTCATTGCAACAGTAGAGCTGAGCTGCTTAGAGAAATTCTTTAATTTGTGGTGAAACTTTTTCTCATAAGGACTTTTCTTACTCCTCTCTGTCCTGTGCCTCCAGTGCCTTCCCCACTGGCATAGGCTTTGGCCAGAAATTTGGTCTGATGTTTTGAGCCCATGTGCCCAGAGCCCATGAAGGCAAACCTCCTTCCTCTGGCTCCACTTTCTCAGGAAACTCCCACTAGCTCAGAGATTAAGCTGTCCAGCCTGTCACAGGCACAGAGATGCCACTGTCACATAACAGGGAGGATAAAAGAGCAGAGGAATCTGATGGGCAAGAAGTATGGAGTCCCTTTGTCACAGGCCGGAGGGGAGCCCAAGCCACCCGGGACTGATAGGGACAGAGGCTTGGATACAGCATGAGCGATACGGTCCTGCCCCTTAACCATCAGCTGAGAATGGCAGGAGTCTGCGCGGTCAGTGAACAGGATTCAGGACAGGGACAGACAGCTACTGGTGGCTGCCTGGGCTGAGGTATCTTGGTAGGTGGCTGGGGCTTGTATGGTGGGGGGTGGCCTGGAGCTTGTATGGCCTGGCTTCATGTGGAGGTGACTCAAGACAGCCATCAGGTGGCAGTGGTGTTGGGTCCTCAGCAGAACAGGGTTTAGAGGCTCTGTGGGAATGTGGGGGTGGGAAAGATGGGTTGGGGGAGGGGCTACAGATCTGGGGGGCTGGGGCCAGGGCAGGCTATCGGGAGGGGGCTCTTGCCAGGTGGTCTTAATCTCTTCAGTGAAATAGGAGTCCTGGGGCGGGTGGGGGAGATGGGAACTGAGACAGCTGTGGGACAGGGAACTGGCCTGACAGCCCAGGGGCCCCAGGCCACAGCCAGGCTGCAGCGCCAGTACTAGTACCCTGGATCATCCCCGGGCTAAGCTGGTTCTGCCTTCTCCACCACACATTTTGTTACAATGATTTTCTCAGCTGGGAAGACCTGTCACGCAACCATGTACAGGGGTCTTCAAGGCAGGCTAGGGACTAGGTCCATTCTGCTTTGGTAGAAGCCACTATCCCATGTGGGTCCCCATTAAACTGTTGAAGCTCTGAGGTGGTATGAGGTTGACATACAGAGGGGGAGGAGCCTCTGGTCAGGCATGGACCCCCTCAGGTTCCCCCAGCCAGCTCAACACTGGGATTAGGATGGAGGGGAGAGTCCATCCTACTTAGATTGTCTTTTCCCCAGGGGAATCCTCTGAGAGATGGGAAACTGAGGCTGAAAGGAGGTGGATAGGGCTGGCTAGATGGTAGGGAAGGAAGGTCACCGGAAGCATGGAGGCCCTATCCTTACCAGCTGTCCCAGGAAGACAGACAGATGGACAGGAGCCTTTATTGATGCCCTGAAGACGGTCCAGCCCCTCCCTCCATGGTGACTGCCAGGACCCTGTGACCAGAAGCCACCTCAGAGTGTGTGGGCGGGCGGGCGCCAGGCTGTCTCATGCTTCACTGGAAACAAGCAGGCCCCAAGGCTTTTGGGAGCAACCACAGTGCCCACTGAAGCCAGAGGTCAAGGGGCACCTGGAGAAACTGAGGTAGCATTCCTTGATAGGTCAGTGAGGAGCAGGCTAGGCATGAGCTCCTGGATGACATCATGTGGGCTTTCTGTGTTTGCTTTGGTCCCGAGTCCCATGTGGACTAAGGCCCTGGCACTATGCCCCCCTCTGGGTTCTCTGACCTGTCTTGGGATTGTACCCCTGTGGCTGAGGGGCCTTGGGCTCTGTTCTCGTGATCTGCTCCCTGGGACTCTCAGGTCACACAGCATTTGCCAGTAGTGTTTCACTCTTCCGTTCGGGCTAGCTCAAGGTCCCCAAGATACCAAGCCTAGGAACCTGACTCACCTCTCAGGAGTGTGCAAAAGGAACTGGATATCTCAGTGAGTGGCTCCTGAGGCCAGTTAAGGCAATTCTTATGCAGTAGAGCTGGGACCATGTGGCCTGTAGATGCAGGGAGTCACCCAGTACAGGAGAGAGGCCTCAGTGTAGCTTTTGTTGCTCCCACTGGACCTCTGCGTGGCCACTTGGATGTCTGTCACACCCACCTCACAGGCTCTTTTGCAACTGCGTGCTTTCAGGACATTTGCTCTGAGCAGCTGGAGTTTATTATTTTATTTTTTTACTTATTTATTTATTTTACTTTTAGAGTGTTCAAACTTATTTACTGTTTAAATCTAAGGGTAAGATTGCACGTGTTTTTCATATGCAGTACAGCTCACTGAGGTATGCATGTGCACACTGTGGAAACTGTCAGATGCAGACAGCAAAGGCACGACCTTGAAGAGTTACATGATGCTTCTAGGACACTTAAATATCTGCTCTTGTGGCATTCTTCAAGAATATGATGTATGAGCTATAGTTACCCCAAAGTACTTTGCTACCTGAAGGGTTCTTCCCCTCTCCTGTCTGACTGTAACCACGTGTCCTGATCAGTGTCTCTCGAGCTCCCCGTCAGCTCCCCCGAGTCCTGACAGCCTGCATTCTACTCTAGAAGATAATCGTTTAGACTGTCTGTGAGTGAGAACATGTAGAACCTGTCTTCCTGTGCTGGCTTGTCCCTTGATAGGGTATTTCCTATCATTCTACTCTGGCAAATGGAGATTGTGTTTCTTGTTTATTGTGTGTGTGTGTGTGTGTGTGTGTGTGTGTGTGTGTATGTGTGCATGTGTTCACGGGTGCACATCCATGTGTGCATGTGAGTGTGTGTGTGTATGTGTGTGTGTGTGTGTGTGTGTGTGTGTGAATGTCAGTGCCAGAGGCCAACCTCAGGCATGTCCCTCAAGAGCCACCCATCTCATTGTTTGACATAGGGTCTCTCACAGGACCTGGAGCTTGCAAATTAGGATAGGTTGGCTTGTCACTGAGGTCTAAAAATTCTGCTGTTTCCATTTCTCCAGCACCCACTTTATAAAATTTTGAGTGTTGGGAATGAACTCAGATCTTCATGTTTGCACAGCCAAGATTTAACCGATTGAACTATCTGTCCAGCCAGCCCAGTGTATTATGAGATAGGGTCTCAAGTACTGCATGCTGTCCTTGAACTGCCTGTATAGCTGGCAATGACCGTGAGCTATGACTATTTTGTCTCCATATCCCAAGTGTTGGCCAACACCACAAGTGCACCCCAGATCTCAATGTTTTTAATGGTTGGGCTGTATAGCACTGCATTTTCTTTTTACATTCATTATTTGTGGATACTCAGGTTGTTGCTATATTTGGGCCATCACGGACAGTGCTGTCATAAATATGAGCATGCAGACAACACCTCTTTCATTTCCTTTGTTATAGACTGCTGACTTAAATCGGAGTTTAATTCTTTATTTTTAAGGAAACTTCAGACTGTTTCCCCTAATGGATAGACTTTTTTTTTTTTCACCCCCAGACAGTGTTTCTCTGTGTTGCCCCTGGCTGTTCTGGAACTCATTCTGCAGATCAGGCTGGCCTTGAACTCATAGAGCTGCCTGACTCTGCCTCCTGAGAGTTGGGACTAAAAGCATACATATACCATCAATGCCCAACTAGACTACACTTCACTCTGGTCAGGAATATATATAAGGGAATCCTTTCTCCTTTCTCCACTCCATCTCTCTCTCTCTCTCTCTCTCTCTTTTTTGGAGACAGGGTTTCTCTGTATAGCTCTGGCTGTCCTGGAACTCACTTTGTAGACCAGGCTAGCCTCAAACTCAGAAANGAACTCACTTTGTAGACCAGGCTAGCCTCAAACTCAGAAATCCGCCTGCCTCTGCCTCCCGAGTGCTGGGATTAAAGGCGTGCGCCACCACGCCCGGCACATCTTTTTTTTTTTTTTTTTTTTTTGAGTGCTAGAGATACTGGCCACGTTTGTCTTACTTGAGAAGTATCTAGTCAGCAGGTTTGTTTGTTTGTTTGTTTAAGACAGGACCTCTTCTGTATCAGGCTGGTGTAGAACTTGCTATGTAACTAAGGATGATGACATGGATCTTCCAATTCCCCTTGTTCCCACCTCCCATGTGTTGGGTTTTAGCTGTGTCAGTTGAGTCTGGTTCCACTGCAGTCCTTTAATTTGGTACCTGGGGCTTCATGCATGCTAGGGAGATGCTCTACACACTGAGCCACATTCCCACCCCTCTCTTTTGCCTTCCAAGGGGATTTTAGAGGGCTAGTGGAGGGTTTGGGTGGCAGTTTGGTTTTGCTGTTGAGCCCTTTGGGCTCTGCCCCCTCCATGGAGAAGTGCAGGTACCCTGTGTTTTGCTCCAGGCTCCGTATATGAACAGACACCTTTAGCTTGGTAAACATCCCCCCCCTCCCCATCCACTTTTGCTGCCTATGCTTTTGACAATAGTTCTTAACTTGGCAAGATGAAGCACGGTAGACACCTACAGAGCTATCATAAGGCTCCTTTCATGTCAATCAAAGCAGTCCATGTCGAGGAGAAGAATGTTCTGGAAGATTTGCATGATGAGGTATGCTCCCTGAAAGCCCTCCTTCCCTGTGGGCAGTAGGACACAAAGTCATAGGGGATAAGGGAACAGGCATCGTCCTGACTCCAGCCCTTCCTGGATTTGCATCCTAGCAACAGAACCAGCTAGAGGACACTAGTCCAACTCTGGTCCAGATTTCAGCATCTGCCTCAGGAGCAGAGACTCATCAACACCTGCCAAGATGCTGTGGACTCTGGGTCTCATCTTTACTGAACATAGACTGTCCTTGGTAGCTCAGAACTGGCAGTGTGTAGTATGATCACATGAAGGGACTAAGGGCGATTTTCAATTTTGCAATGGAAAAAAAGAAAGGAAGGAAGGAAGGAAGGAAAGAAGGAAGGAAGGAAGGAAGGAAGGAAGGAAGGAAGGAAGGAAGGAAGGAAGGAAGGATGATAGAACATCCAAGGTTGGACCCAGAAATGGGAGCCTGTATCCCTGGCTTTCCCGGGGCCTGGGCTGAAAGTTACTTGAGCCTAGAAGCTCAACATCAGACCAGGTGACACAGTAAGATTCCATCTTAAACAACAACAACAAACAACCCTCAGCTCCCCACATATGTCCATGTATGTTGTGCACGCACACACACACCACCCCCAGCCTATGGTTCAACAACCATTTCAACAACAAACAAACTGCAGGCTAGAGAACTGCTCTGCAGTTAAGAGAACTTGCTGTTCTTGCAAAGGACCAGAGTTGGGTTCCCAGCACCAAATGGCAT
>NC_034601.1:14350565-14396577 GCF_900095145.1 Mus pahari
GCCTGGGCTGACTTGTCTCCTGAACTAGCTGCCTACAAAGTGTCTAGTTCCACGTCAACCCCTCTGCCCTCAGCGCAGCGATGGAGACCTTACTGTACAGCCGGGCGAACTGAAGACTGACAATCTGGCAGGAAGTGCACAGGCCCGGGCTGAGGTGGGCACCCGTGCTCCAGAGCCCCTGTCTCAGGCAGCCCTTCCCCCATCTTCTGATCATGCTGGGCTCAGAGTCTTCCGGTTCTGACGGCTGGTCACCTGTAGGAGCCCAAGGGACCCACCCCCATCCCCACTTCCCAGCCCGTACATCCAGGCCACCCAGCTGGTGACTGGCTGGAGAGGAAGGGGCAGCTGCAGCCAGGCCTCTGACCCCCCCACTGCCCAGCTCCACCGTGGCAGTCTGGCCCAGAGGAAGCTTCTGAGACCCCCTACTTCCTGAAACTCAGAGGGTAGGGAGGCCACTTCCGGCAAGAGCCCTTGGCCCTGCCCTCAATGCCTTCTGCATGGTCTGTGGTCCCACAGTCCCCCAGTGATGTGTTTCCTGTGATGAGGGCAGAGAGTTAAGGCTGGGACCCAGACATTCATTCAGATCCTGGGTCAACAGGGCAGGAAGCTGGAGAGAGGGGGAGGACTGAGCTTTGAGCAGCAACCCCCTAAGCTGGAACGGACAGTTGAGCAGGATGGTGGTCTCCGACCAGATCTGTGAGTTCAAGGCGAAGAGAGAGCAGACTGTACAGCTGGTGCGTTCATAGGTGGCCAGACTCAGGAGAGCAGAGCCCACGGGTCTCTAGGAGACAGACTGCTTTAATGACAACTTGTCATAAATTAGAATTATTTGAGCAGGGTGTGGTCACTCAGGCCTTTAATCCAAGTATGGCAGAGGCAGAGGCAGAGGCAGAGGCAGGCAGATCCAGGTCTACACAGAGAAACCCTGTCCAACAAATAAATAAATAAATAAATAAATAGGCAGAGGCAGGCAGATCCGGCAGATCCAGGTCTACACAGAGAAACCCTGTCCAATAAATGAATGAATGAATGAATGAATAAATACATAAATAGGCAGAGGCAGGTAGATCCAGGTCTACACAGAGAAACCCCGTCCAATAAATAAATAGATAAATAAATAGATAAATAAATAAATAAATAGAATCATTTGAGTAGGACGCCCCACCTGAAGAACTTAACAGTTCAGATGACTTGAATAGACGTGGGAAGACCTGCCTCCCCAGTGTGGGTGGTGCCTTCTGCTAGCAAAGCTTCCCCACCTACTGCTCAGTATCTCCATCTCCCCAGAGTGGATTTGCCCTGCTGCTGCTGCTGCTTCCTCTCCTGATGGCAGACTGGTGTTCCCAGGACTAAGGACCAGCAGCTCTTCTGGAAGTTTCCAGGTTAGCAACCTCAGACTAGGACTGCTGAGGTGCCTGGTCTCCTGAACCAAGGACAGACTACCAGGTTGTCACCCTCTCCAGTGTGTGACAGCCACTGCTCCCTCTGCTGGGGCACCTAACCTCTCAGGTGTGGAACAGCTGTTGTTACTATTTTGAAGTAATCTGATTTAATAAACAGTAAATTCATTTATTAAACTATAGATGCATAAACATATATTCATTCAATCCGTTCTGCTCCTCTACAGAGCAGTGACAGATGATTCCAGAGCTGGGCATGTGTGCGGGAGTACAGCAGATAGCTAGGAACCCAGCACAGGAACCCAATCATATCCCATCTGCCTGGGCTGTATAGCAAGATGAAGAGGTCTTACAGAAGCCCTCTGTGTGAGTCTTCAGAGTCCTATGTGGTGATAGGACACACTGCTCCTCCGTGCTGGCACGGGGGCAGGAAACCTGAGGTCTGGCTCAGGCTGGCACAATAGAGTCAGATCTAAGGCTCAAATATCAAGGAGTATCCGTGTGCACCAGCAGAGGCGATGTGGCTTGTGAGGACCACTTCCTGCCTCGTAGCATCCTATGAGACAGACTGGAGAAGGGCCTGGGGCTCAGGGTCCCCCTGAAAGGGTGCAGGGAGCTGCAGGAGAGAACAGTTGTGCTGTCTGTCCAGCCCCTGGCCTGGGCCTCCTAGCTCCCCAGTTTTGCTGGGCCCCCTGGATTTTCCACAGCCCTCATGCCCACGCTCCATGTGTGAATTGGAGCCCAGTCCCTGCTCCAGCCTTACTTTCCCGCATGTCCTACAGCCAGAGCCCAGGCCTCTCTCCTTCCACCAGCTATGGAACAGAGTATGAGGTGCTGGGGACCAGCCGTGCAGGCAGTAACCAGGCCTCAGCCCTCTCCCTGAGCCACCAGGCCAGGCTTGGGCAGTCAGCCCAGTCCAGCTGCCCCTGCTCTGGGCCCCAAGAGGGGGTCAGGAGCTCAGCACCACCCCTGTGGCCTAAATATAACCCGAGCAGGCGGCTGGCCTGGAATAGAGACCTCTGTCAGCCACGAGCAGGTGTGGTGGGAGGATAGTCATTGTGATTGGCAGCAGGGTGGGTGGGCGGGCAGGCAGCCAGTCACAGGTCATGTGAGTGTCCGGTGGCAAGCCTGAGGGTGGAGCCTTGTGTCCTCACAGGACTGCCTGGTGCCCATGCCCCATGTCTAGGCTGCTGACAGGTTCTCAGGAAGGATGGACACCCAGCACACCAATCTGGCCTGGGCTGACCACTGTGGCTGGCCACATTCTGGTCTCATGGGGGCAGACCTGGCCAACCAGTCAAGTGCTACCACTGAGCATATTTGAAGTCCTATCTCTGGCACTTTCCAGTGTCCCTCTGTCCTTGACTCTGAAGCTTTCTGACCCCTTTACCCTCAAGACCCCTGCTACCCTGTCATTTTTGTCCTTCTCCTCTTCCATGGCAGCTCCCTACAGCCCCTGCTTCTCTTAGACTCCCTGAGCCCCTTGGCCACCTCCACTGCTTGGCCAGCTTACGTGGACTTGTGCTACAGCCTCCAGCCTGGAGGTAAGGTCTTCTGAGCTCTGTGTCACTGGAGTAGGAGTGGGGCTCTAAAGCAGTGCAGTTCAGCCCACTCATGTCCACTCTCAGACGGCATCCTGGAGTCTGGGTCTTGTCAGGACCTGCCACCCAAGCCCAGCACATGCCCATCCATGTCTTCAGTTCCACATCTCCCCAGCACGGGCCTTCTCTCCTCTTGTCTGTAGCTCAGACTAACAGATGCACTGAAAATCACCCACTCGGATCTGGAAGAAACAGAACCTTCCAGATTTCTAAGTGTGCCAAGACCCTGGCGCAGTGATGGCAGCCACGGGGGCAGAGACGGAGGCAGCCCAAAGCATAGCGGGGTCTAAAGGTCTCAATTGACTCGTCAGGAGCAAATGCAGATGGCAAGAGCAGGCTGAGGCAAGAGTCACTCGGTGTGCCCTAGACTGCTCGGAATGGTTTCTTTATTGAGTAACGGGTGTTTGTCCAGTCTCTATAGTGTGCCTAGCCCTATACTCACCATGTGTCTGAATGCCAAAATTCAGCCTTAGGAAGGAGCCACAGGGACTGTGGTCTGAGAAGAATCTTGAAGAGTTGGCCCTGTTTGTCTAGCTTCAGCGACATTCTGACATCTCTTGGACAGCCCTGCGATGAGCAGCTCCCTCCCAAGAGACGAACTGGGGACCGTGTAGACAAGCCGCGCCTGCTTTCCAGAACACTATCCTGAAGAAGAGTGAGCAGGGGGCTCGGCACGGCTAGACAGGGGCTGACAGGTAGTCAGTCCCTCTCACTAGGTTCCTGGGACCCCAAAAGGAGGAACCCCAGCTCCTGGCCCTGCCCATACAGGCCTGGGTAGGGGCTGTGGTATGAGCTTGTTTGTTCTTTGGCCCGTCTTTCCAGTTTGGAGTCTGGGTGTACAAGTGGGGCCAGGGGCCTAGACACAAGGGAAGGGGCTCTGACAGGGTGTGGGTGGGGAAGGGTGGGGCTGGGTGCTGCGCTTGCCTGCTACCCTCACCTACCACTCTGAGCTATTTGTTTCACAATGGTGCCCTGGATGCAGGGTCTCTGGGAGAGTCCCAAGTCTGGGAGCCGTCTGACCTTAGGAGTCCTAATTAATTCGGTCTCCTTTGCTTGGTGCCTGGGGGGCTCTGGGCCTCTGTGTTCCTCTGAAGGGGACCCCAAGAGAGTCCCTCTTCCTCCTCCTAGACCCCCCCAAGTCCTATACTCTGTGTTTTCTTCCCACCACAACTACAACTTCTTAGGTACCTCTCTTCCTTCCAACAGTATCCTGCCCTTTGCTAAATATATGTGGAGAAACCAAGGCCCAAAGAATGGAAGATGTGGAGGAAGGCGGTGTCAGGGGCAGCTGTGGCTGCTGGAGGGACACCTGGGGCTCTGGAGGAGTAAGCTCCTGTGGGCACTTTCCTGGCTCCAGATTGTCAGAGGTATGACTGCAGACACCACCACGAAGTTCTGGCCTGTGAAAAACTCAAGGCCCTGTGTAACTGGCTGGACCAGAGTCTATGAACAGCATCTGTCCCCGGGGAAGTGAACAGGGCAGCCGAGGCTGATGTGAGTGCTGCCCCCACCTTCCTGCCAGGGACCTTTCCACCAGTTTCAGAACTGGGAACCCCGAGGCCCAGGGGCCCCACACAGCATGCATTCTCACAGCAAGGCAATGATGGTGGCAGGCCTGTCCTGGCTAAGGACACAGGAAGACGGTGTAGTAATGGTCAAGCGTGGCGGGTTGTGAAAACCGTAAAAGGAGGGCAGCAGAGCTAACAAGTGATAGCCCCAGGTCAGCGGTGATGTCCGCCAGGCTTGTGGGGAAGCTGAGTTCAGACTGACCAGGAGCCCCACAGGCAGGTGCCAATGCTAGGCGTCTCTCCAGGGTGTGCTCTACTCTACCCCAGCCATCCAGGGCCCTGCCCTGTCTGCAGGCCATGGGTCAGAGCAGAGAGTTAAGGTGAGAATACAGCTAGGTTGGCTTGGGGTCCCAGGAAGACTGCCCCTTTCTTTCTGGGCCTCAGTTTCTCCATCTGTAAAATGGTGAAAATTGCCCAAGAAGAGCTGTGACAAGGCTCGTGACTTAAGGGTAAGAGTGTGAGCAAGCTGTGCCAATCAAGAAAACCAGATCTGGCCAGGCGTGGTGGCGCACGCCTTTAATCCCAGAGCTCCAGAGGCAGAGAGGCAGGTGGAGATTTGTGAGTTCCAGGCCAGCCTGACCCACATAGTGAGACCCTTTCTCAAACAAACAAACAAACAAACAAACAAAGGTTAGACTCTTAGGTTTTGACTGCCCCAGCACAGCTCCATCTGCCTTGCCACGCACTGCCCTCCTTCCAGTATATTATGTTCTAACCTTTCAAGGCTGACTGGAGGGAAGGTGAACTGGGGGCAGGGGGTGTGGGGGACAGAAGTTTGGAGCCAAGACAAATTTTCATGGCCCTCTCTCACCCAGGCCATGACGGGAAGAATCCTGTTCTGTGTTTCTGTCACTGTGGATCAGGAAGCAGCACACAGGTCACCACTTTCATGTCTGTAACCCCAATAGACATCACCACCGGTGGATCTCAGATCTCTTTCCTTACTGGATGGAAAGGCTCAGCTCAAGTTCCTCAGCTCAAAATCAGACCCTGGACATGGATGTGCTCACCCTGATGGTGTCTAGGTAGGGTAGCTGGTTGTCTATTTGGTCTTGGTCCGGAATGGGTTCAAGACTTTTGATGGTCTTACCTGAGTGTGGAGACCTGGGAGAGGCACCGTCAGGTTGCAAGCCCCACAGGTATCCTTCCCCTGTGCTCAAGGAGTGGCTTGCACTCCTGTAACTCCCTGCGGTCAGAAACTGCCACCCAGGGAACAGAGCAGCAGGTGGGGGTCTGCTCTTCTGTGCTGGCCCTGCCCCCATGAGGCTGAATGGGCGCCTTGGTGCAGCTCAGGGCCCCAGAAACATTTGCTTTAAGTCTTAAAATATCAGGTTCCCGAATGGCGGGACTTCCCTGGGGGCTGGCAGCAGGCAGGAGGGATTTTGAGAGTAAGATTCCCCTCTGGCTCCGCCCCATTGGCCTCCACTGAAGCCAGGCAAAGGACTGAGCTCCCATTCTCCTGCTGGAGGGAGCCTCCTACTCAAGCATCCATCTCAGCTTCTCCGATGCCCCTCCATCCCCTTCACAATGTTTGCCCTGGTGGAGGCCTGGCCCTGACAGCCTCCATACCAAGCCTCATAGCTAAGGCTTGATTCTACAGGACCCAATAACATCTTCAGCTAAAGATGGTTTAGATGAAGTACTGTGTACCCTAAGCCTGTGTGTAGTTTTCTCTCAGACAAGAGGAACTAGAAAGAAATGATACAGGGCTGATATGGGGCTTAGTATTCCCAGTGGCTTCAAGCAATAGGTATAATTGCACAGGGTCTTGAAGGGTGAGTTGGAGCTTCAGGATGGCTCAGGTGGAGAGGCTCATTGGCTCAAAGATCTGGGTGGTACTAGCTGGCATCTGGTTCATGAAATAGAAGGGAGGCTCTGTGGGTACAGCCAGGGACAGAGGGATGTTCAATCCACTTCTTAGAACATAGAGGAGATTGGCACAGGTGCCAGCTGAGAATGTGATGGAGAGCTATTAGAGATTCAGGTACTAGAAGCAGGGAGACCTGCTGCACACAAGCTGGGGGGTGGGAGAGTCTCCCCAACAGCTTGTTCTGTCCCTCAGCATGAAAGCAACTTCCTCCTACTCCTGATGCCCCAGGGACCACTGCCAGGAGGAAGGCACAGCCCCCACACATCTCCGCTCCCTCTCAGACAGACCACCAGCCTTGGCCCCAGGGACTCTCTTCCATGCAGAGCGGGGAATTGGAGCCAGGCTGCAACAGCTGGGTCCACTCCTGCCCGCCCCCCCACCCCCAGGCCTACCACTTTCATTCCCAGGCCCCCAGCCCAAGCCATTCCCAGGCTGTATCTGCCCCCAAACACACTGCCTGGGATGTGGTCCCACCGGGCTTCTAGAAGACCACCAGTCAGGGTGTTGCCTTGTTTTCACCAAGGTAAGCTATAAAGAACAGAGGTCCCCTAGGGGACTCAACAGCTCCCCCAGAGATAGCAAGAGGGAGGAGGGACAGAAGGAAAAGGAGAGGGAGGGAGAGGGAAAGGGAGAGAGAATACATCATTCAAGGTATACAAGACCTTCAACAGTTCATTCTGGAAGCAGCTGCCCATAGATTCATGTGTGTATTGAAACAGCCAGTCCTGGTTCCAACTGGTGGGTTCCACCAACCACAGAATAAAAATATTTTAAAAGGTAAAACATGATGTTACAGGACTGTAATCCCAGCATCAGCATTGGCTGAGACGGGAGGATCTCACATTCCAGGCCAGCCTGCACATGTACTGAGGCTCTGTGTAAAAAAAAAAAAACAAATGCTGGGGGTATAATTAGTGATAGAGGACAAACACGGAGCCATAGGTTCGAGCCCCAGCCTCCCCAAAAGGAAATAGTAAACCAGCCCCTGTGCTAAACACGGGGGTTTGTCTGTTCTCATTAGCCCACAAACAACTATCTATAGAGAAATGACACTGTCAACTGTTAGAAGTGAGCAGAGCCTGGTTTCAGGTATGCAGAGAGGAGCCAGGGATGAGCATCCTTGGGGCTAGGCATCATGGGGTAGCTGGGATCCAAAATGACTTGGATGCTGGGTGCTGAGGGACATCTGTGTCTGAATTCGATAGCTGCTGTCATCTCAGGAGCACGGACAGGTCTCACTAGGAGCTACTCTGGGAGCTTTAGACGTCATGCTCCTGTCCTAACCTGACTAACAATTGGGGATCTTAACTTGCATAGGCAGCCAATTGCACTCAGACACCACAGAGGGCTGCTGAGGGCCACAGCACCACGCCCGGGCTGGCTGCCTTCCTCAGGTCTGGGGGTTTTCTCTCAGCTGCCATCTCTGTGACATTGGCTGGACGTCTTTAGCTGCTGCCTAGGACCGGGCTAGGAGCTCTGTCTACTCAGTCTCTCTCGACACCTCCCCAGTTCGGACAAGGTTCACAGGCAGGGAAACTGAGGCAGAGAGGTTGTAGAGATGAGGTTGTGGAGATGGCCAAACCTGCAGGGGTAGAGGCGGAGATGGCCAAACCTGCAGGGGTAGAGGCGATAGGTATCCCGTGCTTGCCCATCGTGGCTGCCCAGTGACTCAGAGGCATGGCAGAGGGATGGGGATAGAGTAGGGACCAGAGATTGGCCCTGGAGACCTATACTTCAACCATACTGGACTTTCCTGGCTAGGACCTGAGGAAGCAGAGGCTGAAGTAGCTTTCTCAGTCCCGAGGAACCAGGCTCAGTATCTTGGGGCGGGTCAGAGCCTTGCAGAGGATTAGGAGGTCATTGGTGCCCCTGCAACTTGAGCTGCCGCCAGCTCTGGGAATGGGCTTCTGACTCTCTACAGCCTTCTGGATCCCAGAGAAAATCCTGGAGGCCAGAGTTAATACCAAGACCAATTTTTATTTCAACAAAGTTAATTCTCAACAATGTGACACAGAGGCAGGGGGATTAACCTGCTGAGGGGGACGGGGGTCCAACAGGACACCGCCTCTCCCCGCTCCTCCCCCCCCACAGCTGTCTCCAGCCAGAGGAGGAGCAGTTCAGACAACCCACAGAGCCCTGACAAAGGCTGGTCAAGATCTCTTCTGCCTCCTGGGCAAGCAGCACTCAAGAGGGCCACACCCACAGGGGCTACCCTGTGTCTGCCTACTTCTTGGGATGCAGTGGCCAGCCTGGGAGGAAACGTTATGGTCAAGATTCAGGGTCTGTGAGGCATGGCGATGCCTCATATACAGAGATGGCCTCTTCAGACCTGTCTAGCCACTATGAAGACCCTGAAGAGTGGAAGAAGGGAGAAGTTATATATAAAAGGAGTGTGCCTCTCACTCAACCCCATTGACCCTGGCTGAGCACAGGCCTGACCAGGAAGCTTTTCCTGAAGCCTGGAAATAAATGATCTGGTGGCCAGGGACTAAGGGAGGGTCTGGAGCCCTGTCAGAAATTCCCGCTGACAATGAGCACATGAGTGTTGTGTGGGGCCAGGTCCCGTCCGGCTGCTTGCCTCCCTCTGTTCAGGTCTATTTGATCCTCTGTCTTACCCAGCTTCCCTTGGTCTGGGTGAGCACTACTTAGTACAGCAGACGAGCCCTTGGCTTCTGCTAGGCTCGCGCCATCTCATCATCCTGTAAACTTGAGCCAACGCCCAGTGTCAGTAGGTGGGCACTTCTGAGGGGGGCCATAATGAGGGGACAAGCACGATGGGCGGACAGAGAGGGCAGTGACTAGAAGGGTATTGAGGCTCTCTGCGTGTGCCCACACCAGTCCCCAGTCTCGCTCATGGGCACTGCTTGAGGAGATGAGTGGGGGCCCAAGGGTACTCGCCGACAGACCAAAGTCAAACCAGATGGGCCAGGGGCCCCGTGGGGCAGGCGGGCCATTCGTCACCGTTATCTGCCCCGCCGCCAAAATCACAAACACATTTTTTAGTGAAGGACCGGCTGCCACTGGCCTTCGGGCCCTGATGCCGCCCAGCTGTGGCCACTCTGGGCCGGGAGCCCAAGGGAGGAGTACCCAGTCCTGGGACCTGCATCCCCAAACTGTGCTCTGTACTTAGAAGGAAGGACAGAGGGACCCTAGGTGGGAGGTGGGGTTCCTCCTCCGGAGGCTAGTGGCCCAGGGATCATCTCACCAGTGGCGCAGGGGTGGGGGGGGGGAGACCCAGAAACAGAGTTAGAGGCAGTGGAGATGGAAACTATCACCTGTCTCTAGACACCTCTCTCTGCTCCACGACTGTGGTCCTCCCACAGACCCGCCGTGTGTCCCACCACACCAACAGGACCCTAAGCTACCTCTTGGCTGGGCCTGGTTATGTGGCCTTGGGCCACCCTTAACACTTCTCATGCCCGTAGGTAACCATAATGCTCTCTTTCCATCTGTCTGTCACCTCAGAGGGTTAGTCCTGCCCTGTGCTGACATCCTGTGCAGTTCAGCACCCTAAATCCCTGGGCAGGCCCCTGGGGCAAGGGGTACCAGGAGAAATGGCCTGTGACGGGGTGGGCGTCCCCAGGAAAGCAAACAGTGTCAGCAGCTAATGAGCGGGAACCAGGCCTGGGGCCGAGGGCCTGGGGAGGGGCCCTGGCCATCGCTCATCCTGACAGCAGGCGGTGCAGGGGGGTGGGAGGGTTGAGCTAGGACCAGAGATGGGGAGCCTGAGAGCTGACAAAAGATCCCTTAGAGACCCAACCCTACTCACAGATGGATGGACACACAGGCAGACAGACAGTCAGAGGGGAAGCAGCCAGGCTCCTGCAACCCTCCAGCTGTGGACTCTCAGGGTCTGGCTAGCTCCATCATCTCCCTGTTTCCTCCTTAAACCAAGCAGCCACCCTACCCCAGATATGCCAAGACAAAGAGGGTGTCCGAACTCACGAACTTCACATTACATTCTGAAGAGCAGAAATCCCAGTCTCTAGGCGCTACTCCCCATGCCTGTACAGCCTTGAACCTGCTGCTGCTAGGCCTCAGTCTACCCATATTGCCAAGGCAGGGCAGATGTGCAAAAAACCCTCTCTGTGCTGTCTATACCACCACCTCTCCTCTTGGTGCAATCTCAGCTGCTGTCAATGACCCTGACCCTGTCCCCAGTTCTCACCCAAATGGCCCTGTTTCCAGCAGGCCCTGCAGTGTGCAGTGGGCAGACTCAAAGCCCAGGGAAGACAGTCTGTCACATGTGCTGTATTTGGGGGCCCTGACACTGCTCCCCATCTCCTTCGTGGAAGACAGAGGAGAGATGGGAAAAGTGGAAAAGACATCTGCAGCAGACAAGGCTCCTGCGTGGTGGACTGCTTCAGCCTTTAGCTATCCCCAGGCAGAACTGACCTGGCCTCTCATTGACTCTGAACACCCCAAGATTTCTGTTTCTGAGCTAGGCCTGACCTTGTGTAAGTTCCAGAGCCTCCAGGCCCACTCTTAATAACACCCAAGAAAGCCCAATAGTATGGCCTGGAGGTGTGTCTGCACTGGAGGTGTCCCAGCCTGGAGGTTCAGCCATAAATTCACACCACCAGCCGCTGAAGGGATAAATGTGTCATCAACTGTAGGATTTACGATCACACCCCTGGCCCACAAGGCAGAGAAAACAAGAGTATACATACACATGGTGTGCTGGATGGCTGCTGCCTGAGGAGGACACTGTGGCAAGGTAGTGCCTGCTGGATGTAGTGGAGATGGGTGTGTGTGCACAGGGACACACGCTCAGCATGGTGTGGGGGTCCGAATGCATTCACCCACATCCTGACACGTAGTGAGTGTTGGTGCTTACACATTTTAAAATAGTAGCCCAGCCAAACATGTTTGGGGACATAGAGGCTTGCCATCCAGAGCATGTTCAGCTAACTGCATGGCTTTGACCCACCCTCAGAGATGTGATCTTTCCCAGAGAAGCTAAAAGAGGGAAGGTGGCTCTCTAAAGGCTGTGTGTGCACATATGTGTGCTTAAGATCCCTACTACCAAGACAGGCCTCAAGGAGGGTGGTAGGAGATGAGAGGAGATACTGCACGGGAGACAAAGCAGAGGTAGAAGAACATGGGTGTCAAGACCATGACAGGCAAGACAAGGGTAGGTGATATCTCAGACCTGCGGTTTGGAGATCTTCATCCTTGGGGCCTGACTAGCACTGGAGGTGAGGGAGGCAGGCAAGCCAGCCTTGTCAGTTGGTCATTGAATAGACAATAGCAAGAGATCAGAGCTCTCATTCGGCCTGGCCCCTTTGTGGGTAGCTTCCAGGACCGCTGCATGCCAGGTCATGGAATAGCTCCCAGCTTGTAGTTCTGCTGCCACCAACAGATGTCTCTGTCCTTGTCATTTGCTGCTACTGAGCCAAGTACGGATACCCAGTCCTGAGGACTCGAGGAGGGCTTCAAGGACCCTCTGGGAGGACCCCAGGAGGACCGGGGAAGGATTCAGAGAGTGATCCTGAGAAGTGGGTGAGTAGGCCAAGGCTCTTTCTCTTCATGAGCGTTGGTCTGCACTCCCTCAGGAACCGGGGGCTCATGTTTCTCATACTTTGGCCAGTCTTCCTGATTTTGCCCCAAGAGGCTTCTTTTGGAGGCATTCTGGTGAATGTGTTGGCTAATGTCCAGGAGTAAATACAGAATAATCATGGCACCCCCAAATAAGGAGACAAGGGTTTTTGACTCCCAGACTGGAAACTCTGAAACAGGTACTTGCCAAAGGTAGGTTTGCTCAGTAGGAATTTCTGGACTAGACACAGAAACTAGGATCCACAGACCAGGGGTCCCTAACCAGGGTCCCACAGAGCAGAGGCCCACAAAGTAGGGAACCCTTAAACAGAGAGCTCAAGGCTATCTCAAAGGTCTTGCCGCACATCTTCCACAGGTGAGATCCATGGTTTCCTGTGTTCTCCCAGCCCACCACAGGGAGCTGGCCTGGGTTTTCCTCCCCCAGGCCCCCAACCTGTACTCCTGAAGGAAGGTGACAGTCTACGTGTTCAGGTACCCTCAGCGAGTGTAATCCTTAATACAGTCAACAGCAGGCGAGCTGAGACAGGTGCTGTTAGTGCTCCGCCCCGATCCTGCTCAGACAGAAGCCTCCTTCCCGTGTCTGTGAAGACTGGCAGGAATTCTTCCAGAGCATCTTTAAATAAACAAAGCACAAAGCAAAGCAAACTCCAGAGCATCAAACCCCAACTCTTCACAATAGATTCCAACACCAGGCAGAGTTTGCCTTTGGCCTGCCTGCAGGCACCTTCTCAAAATAGAAGCTCCAAGCCCTTCCCTGGGCCACCGGTGCCTTGGACAGCTCCACTGGCCAGAGCTGCTTGGGGGTCCTGCCTCTATCTCACCAAATCTCCTCAGCTCCCACATGGTTTTCCTTCAAGGAATGGCTCCTGAGGTTTACCCATACAAATCAGCTGCTGTAGGGAGTTATTTCTCTGACTCTGGGAGTCCTCTGGGCAAGCTAGCATGGTCACCTTTTAGCCCTTCAAGTGTTCTGTTACCCACTTGGTGGGCTCAGGAACCTCGTGGAGCTGGTCCCAGGTCTGTGTGATACAGAAGGAGACGAGGCCACACCCTGAGTGGAGAGGGTACAGGTTGGCGTCTGTGGAAGATGCCCTTGCACCCTTCTGCCGTACATGGATCAGCGGGGTCCAGAGCTCCTGATGCATTTGGTATACTTAGACAAACACAGCAAGGTGAGCCCCCTGGATGACTGCAGTGAGAGCTACCCCAGCAGAAGGAGGAGCTGGCCATGAGGGATGGAGCAGGGATCTTCACTTAGTTTAAGGCCAAAAACAAAACAAAACAAAAATAAACCCAAAACAACAACAAAACAAAACAAACCCTGAGCCCCAGCTCTAACTTCCAGTCTCAACCTCCACTGTCCTTCTTCTGAGACGTGTCTGAGGGTCACACCCCAGGCCAGCCCCAGGCCATACAGTGTCTCTTGGGCACAGTCTTAAGGGTTCTTAGGATCTTTTCAGGAGGAGCCCCTTGGATACCTCCAGCCCCATTTCAGAGACAAGTTACAGGGGAAATCTGTTTTGGTTTTAGTGCACACATGACCTTGACTCCACACAGAGGAGAGCTCTGTGCCAGCTAGGGGAATGGGCAGTGGAGCTAGGAATATGCCCTGCAGGGAGGGCTCATAGCCTGGCCTTCGACTCTCATCAGGCTTCTCCTCCTGCAACTGACTTCAGCACTCTCTCTCTCTCTCTCTCTCTCTCTCTCTCTCTCTCTCTCTCTCTCTCTCTCTCTCTCTNTCTCTCTCTCTCTCTCTCTCTCTCTCTCTCTCTCTCCTCTCTCTCTCTCTCTCGCGCGTGTGTGTGTGTGTGTGTGTGTGTGTGTGTGTGTGTGTGCTCGAGTGTCTCACACCTGGGAGCACCTTGACTCATCTCTCAGCACTCCTTGTCCAGCCAGCCCTATGCACTCTGGGTAGAGTAGGTGACAGGAAGACAGAATGGAAGGAGGCACAGACAGCATTTTCTTGGACACAGCCGAACCCTAGAGACAGCTTCACTGGGGAGGACCTGATGATCCTCACAGTTCCTGTGGGACCAGGGGCAGACCGGCCCCCAGGGGTTCTCCTAAGGAGAGCACAGTAGGCCTTGTAATTTTTGTCTTGTCTTTGAGAAAAGAAGTCAGAAAGCATGTGCAGCCATTCTAGAGAGTAGACGGTATGGAGGACTCCAGGCCAGACAATACTGTCCAGAAAGGGCTGGGGGGCTGGGAGGTCCCATAAGAGCTGTTTAAGAAGGGAGAGACACAGCCAAGGCCAGGCCCAGTCACTAGGATCAGTGACCCCCAAAGACCCTCACTCTACTGGGGACACTACTCCAAGTGCCCCCTGCTGATTTATGGTCCTCTCAGAGGAGCTGAAGTTTGCTGCGGGAGGCACTGCACACACCTCAAGTTGGGGGTCAGTGTGGTGGGATGGTTCTCAGCTGGTTTCCAGATGGGCTTTATGGAAAGGGTACCTGGGGATCTCAGACACCCCAGCAAGGAACTGGCTGGTGTCAGAGGGCCTCTGGCTCTAGCCTGTCTCCTGTCTCTGTCACAGGCCTTGTCTCTGTGACACACAGCCCTCACTGCCCTTCTTGCCCACCAGTTAGCCCTGGGTGGGTGGGAGTGGGAGCTGGTGATTTATCACTTGCCGCCTGTCTTCCATCGGAAACGCTGGGGGTGGGCGCAGACGCTGCAGTGAGCTATGGGCCACCCACCCCAATGTTGTTGCTCTGTCTGGGTAGCGGGTGCGGGCCTCCCCCTCCTAAGTGACTAGTCTGGGCCCCCCCACCCCCACCTTTCCCTGGGCGTCCTCCTTGTGATGGCCTCAAGCAGCTCAGCCCAGTTTCAAGGCTTCTCCAGGCCGTAGAAGACTTATGGAGAACCCCATTGCTACCCTGGTGACCAGGGTGGCCTAGAGATGTTGGAGCCTCTTTTTCTGAGTCTTCGGGCTTTCCCCTCATAGAAATGATGGGAGTCCAGCGCTGGTTGTCGTCAGCCCCACCCCCTCACAATGCACACAGCGGGGGTCAATGAATGTTTACGGAGCAAACATGGGGTGGGGAGCGCACCTGGATTGGCCCACGTCAGGCGGAAGAGGTCCTTATCTTTGCGGTTGACCGGTTGTCAGTGTGCCAAAGGATAGGAAGAAGGAGGACTGCACTCATCTTCTTCGCGTCTGTCAGCGACCTCGCAGTGCCCTCCTCTCCATCCCCAGAGGGAATGACCTGCCAACCCCTCTCAGTGCACTCTGGGCAGTCTGGATGGTCCCTGCACTCTTTCTCTAGGGACTGCTGGGCCGTCCCTCGTTGCCTACTGCGTGACGAGCTCTGAGTCTTTTACGGATCGCTAGCGCCCTCTGGTGCCAGTCGGAGGTTATGGTGCTTGAGGGGAAAGCAGGGCTAAACAACCGGCAGTTTAAAACAAGAGGGCCAAAGACCCCCATCTCCCGCAGCAGCACGTATCTATTTCACAATGAGATAGAGGCTCTCTGCGGGAGGTCACTACTCTGTCTATGCCAAGCCTGGTGATCTTGTGTAGCCTTACTGGAACTCCATCTATTCAGCTCCTTGGCCATCTTTAGCTGGATGGCTGTACAGGCTGCCCAGGTGGCTTGACCTCTCTAAATGTACCACTGTGCCCTGTGCTAGCCTAGCTGAGGCAGGAAATCTCTTAGTTTGAATGAGGTCTTGAATAAGGATGAAAGCCACAGGAGCAAGGGCAGACCCGCTGTGGTGGGCATGGGTGGGCAGTGTGGTGTAGTCACCTCTGACTTCTGAGCTCCCTCAGTAGGACTCAGAATCAACCAGCCCCGGGGCCCTGTCTGTGTAGCTATATGGGCCATGTGGCTTATGCTCATCTGGAAGGAGGCGCAGACCCCAGAGGGGATGAGTAGGGGGCTGGGGAGGAGACTCCAGGGCAGGTGTGTTGTCTCTGAAGTGGATGACAATGGTGGAGGCTGGGTTGAGGAGGTGGAGTGTGCATTCAGGAGCACTGAGCTGGGACCATCCACTTCCCCACATTTGTTGGAGGCTGAGACCCCAGGCTAAGCACGTGGAGGGTCAGCTTAGGGTCAGGAGTTAGAATTGGAGAAGAAATTCCCAAGCCACTAGGAGAGCCAGACACCGAGGCCAGGCTTGGCACCAGGTCTTGGCACCAGCCAGTCTGGCAAGAGGGGTCTCCTGGACAAACCAGCAAGCGGGACATCCACCCTTCTGTCTGAATACAGTGATGCCAGATGCGTTTCTTTGCTAGCAGAGCTGTTCCTCTTTAGGACAGGGACGGAAAGACAGTGGCTCCTGCCCTTCAGGATTCCCAAACCCAGACACTGGTCCTGGAGCCTTCAAGCCCTGTGAGCAGTGTGAACTGAGCCTGAGCTCCTTCCTACAGCTCCTGCTAGGCCCTGGCACTGTCCACTAAAGGAGGAGGAGCGTGGGGACCCAGGGAACCTGTCTCAGCTCTGTTCCCTCTGTTATAGCCACAGAAAGGGATAGGAGCTTGACACCTGGTTTGCTTCTCTGAAAAGCAGAGGGGATGCCCCTCCCCATACTGTGTTCAGCTGACTTTAAGGTGTTACCTGTGTACCTCAACCAGGGCTTCTGGGGTGACAGGCCACCCCTGGGGAGGGTGAACAAAGAGGACCACTGTCCCTGTCCCTGATGCATTGATAAAGCCGGATGGACAAGTTCACAGTTCCCTGCAACCCACAATGGGCCGGATGCCCTGCCCCTGCCCACAAAGGAGGGGGTGGCTTATGCCTCAAGTCTGACTGGCAGCCTCTAGATAGCATCAGCCTACTGGAGGGTCATCTGTCTTGTCCCACAAAGGCCAAGACAAAGGCCGTGTCAGCTACAGCCTCCCGACCTGGTCAGCGGTGGTCAGAGGAGGCCTAGTGCTTTCCTGTGCCCAGACCCATGTTTCTTCATTGGGATCATCAGGATCAGGATTGTCAGGAACAAAAGCGTCCAGTATGTATAGAGGCAGTCGGGTGGGACTCACATCAAGCCTGGTACCCAGGAGGGGCTCCAGTGTTGGGGGAGGTGCCATTCTGCTTCTTTGGGTACCCAGGGAGGAAACTGTTTTTCAGCTCCAGAGTAGGAGCTGGGAAGTGTTGTCTGTCCTGAGCTGTGAGGTAGGGGACTTGCTGGAGAACCTTGAACCAGGTTAGAAATAGCATATGTAAAGGCCTGGGCCAGTGTGGGGTAATTCATTCGTGGTGACTGTTCTGTCAGTCAGGGAGAACTCTCAGGAGGGTTGAGACTGCTGGGACTGTCAGTGGTGAGATGGGACAGGAAGATCTGAGAACACTTGGAGGGTCCGGGGTTGTGGGAGGAGGCCTGACTCACTCCACAGCACATTTCAGAGACTCTGCTTAAACTCATCCCTGCAGCCCCTTAGGTCATGTCCTTGTCACTTGGCCTTCCCTACCCTTCAGAGTTCATGGCCCATGGAGTCCCCACTGGGCCACAGGCTACAGTCACCTGGTTTTGAGTCACCCCAACTCCCATCTGTCTCTGGGCGCTCTAACAGCTGCCCACACAGCAGGGTCACCTCAACTCCTAAGCTGTCCTTGGAAGGTTCTCATGGCCCGGGTTGTCCACACAACCCAACCGTCTGAGGACCAAGCTGCCTGCCTGTGCTGTTTCGAGCTTCCTCAGTGCCAGAGGGACCTCTCTATTCACAGCATTCACACTGCGAATGAACTCGGAGACAGCTGGGTAGAGGGAGTTTTATCCATTGACTCCTGCTTGCCCTAGGCCAGTTTGGCAGTGTGTGAAGAAGTGATTATGTCCCTTTTAACAACATTCCCTCAGGCCCTTTCTAGAATTTGGCAAAGTCGGGTGGTACAGAAACCGCCAAATGAGGAGAAAGGTTTATTCAGTGCCGAGTCTGGCAGGAGACTGGGCTGTTCCACCACTCTAGGCTCTTAAGACTCAAGGTTGCTTCACTCTGGTAGTACTGGAATCAGTTTGGCACCATGTTGATTCAGGCTTGCAGAACTTGGGTCTGGGAGGTTGGGCAAGGGTAGAGGCCAAGGCAGATCCAGGTGAAGGCGAGGGTCCTCTGGCAGGGACCTGTAAAGTTTGCAGGTCCTTGTTGCTCAGCGCCTGTCCTTTCTTAGGATGCACCACCTCCGGCCGACTCGGCCACCAGCGGGGCTGTGAGAGAGAACTCTTGGTTGGAGCGTGCGCGCGCGCGCGCGCGCAGCCTCCGCAGGCGACCCAGTAGGAGTGCCAGCAGCAGCGCGTGTAGCAGCCCGAGGACCAGCAGCGCTAGCTGGGCCACCAGAGCTCCCCAGCAGAGTAGGCCGGGTGCGCACGCGGCCCGCAGCTCATCCTCCGCCACGTAGGGCAGCAAGCGGCCGCGCAGCGCCGGGGGCGCGACACAGCGCAGGTCGCGGTAGGGCGCGCGCTCCGGGCGGCCGGCCAGCCAGGCGCGCAGCGGCAATAGGCGGCAGTCGCAGCGCCAGGGGTTGGCGCCCAGGTGTGCTGCGCGCAGAGCAGGCAACGCGTCCAGAAGCCCGGGCGGCAGCGCCGTCAGGTTGTTGCCGGTCAGCACCAATTCCGTGGTGTCCGGAGGGAAGGCAGCCGGCAGCGACGCCCAGGTCAGCCCGCGGCGCCCACAGTCCACGAGCGTCCCTGCGCAGCTGCATGGCGCGGGGCAGCCAGAGGCTGGGCGGCTGGGAGACGCTAGCAACAGAAGCAGCAGGCTCAGCGCCCCACGGGGCCCTGAAAGAGAAGCGCTAGGATGAGGCGGGAGCATCCTTGGGACCGTTGGCGCTGCTCCTGCCAACTCCTAGGGCCAGCATCCCAGGAGTCCGCAGGTGCCTCCACCCCGGCCACCCTGGGCGCTGGCTGGAGTTTCCCTCCACCTCTGATCCAAGACTTTGCCCATTGATGCCCAAACTAGAACACCTCCTGACCGTGGCTCTTCCCAGAAAGCTGCAGACCCAACCCCAGAACTCACGGGAGCCCATGGCGAGAGGATGGCGGCCTACTTCGTTCTGGAGAGGCGTTGACCCGAGAGCCTGCCTGAATCTACAGCAACAGACCTCAGTTCTGCCGCCTGGCCAGAAATAACTCGGAGCCGGCGTTCAACGGCGTTGCGGAGGCAGATAGGGTACTATCGCCTGGGGCCCGCAGGCAGCCCGGGCTTCCGCCCCCTCCCCCGCCCTCTCCCAGGGGCTCATGGAACACTCGGACACTCGGTGCTATGTTCACCAACTTTGTTCTCCTGTCACCAGGACAGGACGCGGCATTCACAACTGAACAAAACGGAACATGGGGTGTGTGGGGAGGAATCATGCGGGTGGAGATATGGAGGAGGCCAAGGGATGGAATCCTTGCGCAGCAGAGCTGCTGGGAAGAAAAGACCTTGACCTATGGATGGACGAAAATAGTCTAGGTTCTACCGCCCTGGGAGTCCTTCAGGTAGACCCAGGAAGGGGCTCGAGCGTCTAGCGCATCGTGGCCCCGCCTTCCTCCCAGAAACCTCTAGATCTGGGGTCTTCTTAAAGGCCTCAGCCTCCAAACCCCTCCGGCTCCGATCCTGAACAGCGTGGTTAGGGAGTAAGGGAAGAACCCGCCTACTTCCGCGCTCAGTAGGACATTAGCATATGCTTCGTAGCCCCCTGGAATCGGCAGAGCGGGGGGGGGGGGCTCCCAACTCCACTCTGCAGCACTAGCTTGGGTAATAGGCCCGAGATCCTGCATCCACGCCTCTCCTCTGCCCTGCTTTATTGGCCCGCCCGCTGGGGGCAGTGATCTTCTAGGAAGGGAGATCTTGGAGGTTGTGCACAACTTGTTCCCTTAAGACAGACGGGGAGGTGCGGGGTGGGATGGGGGCAGGAGTTTGGGGAGGGGCTGTGGTTCAGACCACTCGGAAGCAGATACAAATGACCGGGAAGGGTGGATGCCAAGAATAAATTAGGGTCATCTGGGGGCTGTGGCTCTGTGGCTCCAGGTGTGAACAGTCTGGTCAAAGCCACTTTGGATTAGGGTGAGGTCCAGGCCTTCTGAGATCCAGATGAACCCAGGGTGGAATCCAGGACAGTCTGGGATCCAGGGGTAGGAGGGGCCAGCCCGGAAACCGGCCGTCTATCCTTGTCGACGCGGCGCTGGGGTGGGTGTCACTGATCTTGCATTTGCTGTTTCATCTTCTGCAACATCTCCTGCATGCGCCTTAGCTGGTGGTGGGGGCGACCCAAGTCAGAGTGAGAAAAGGCAGGAGAGGTGTAGCTCTGCCCTCTGCTCCACCTCCCTACCCGTTCACCATCTCGGCCCTACTCCTGATATCCACCCACCTCTTCATCCTTCATCCTGATGAGCTTCTCCGTCTCTGCATCCGGTGTGGGTAGTGGGAGGATAGGGATGGGGCTCTCCATGCGGCTGTCCTGTGTGAGTTTGCTGTGGGATGAGAGGGCTGTGCTTGTTGGGAGGTTCGGATTAGGAGGGGGGGGGCGCCTGGCCCGCTCCGGCGGGGGTGGCCTACCTGGTCATCTGCTGGATGCAGTGGGCACGGTAGTTCTCATAGTGCACGTCGCACGTCACATCTTTGAGGTCGTGCATGTGAGTGCGGATGAGCATGTTGCGGAGCTTCACGAAGTCGCAGTGTGCCTGATTCTCCACTGTGGGCAGGAGCGACGATGAGTCGGTGTCAGTCTAGGGGAGCCTCCCACCCCTCACCCAGCCTCCTGCCTCATCTCACCTTCGACGATCCCCCAGGGGTACAGTCGCCCCCGGACCCGCTGCCCCTTGGCCTCCACCACAGTGTTGCTGCCGATAACGGCGAAGGGTGCACTTTCCTGGGGAAGGGGAGCAAGGACCCAGCCCAGCCTAGTCTGTAAGAGCAGCTGGCTCAGAGGCTGAGGCCATTCCAGCACTGCCATTCCAGCACATGCCATTCCCTCCCTCCCATGGCACGGTCCCTTTTCGGGTGTCTTTGCTACCCACGAAAGCCACAAAGCCTACAAGGCTAATGGCCTTGGGGCTTCTGCCATGCCGTGCACTTCTCTGGCACTGGATGCTTCTAGGAGCTTCCTCCACGGTTCAAGTCAGAGTCAAGACCATGCTTACTAGGAGATGGCTCTGCCATCTGCTTCTGGCCCAAAGGCCCTAGTTCCTGGCTTAGCACTCTGGCCTCTGGGGTATTCAAAGCCACCACCCTCCGGAGCTCTATATCTAGGATTCTAGAACTTGCCACATCTCTGGGCCACTGGGCTGATTCTTGGAAAGCAGGTCAGAATGGTACTGATAAGTGCTCAGGTAAGCACCCAGGGCAGGGTCACATGACCCGCCACATGTGGCAGGGTCACATGACCCGCCACAGACCAGACAGGGATACCAGGGACTTCCTTATCCTGTAACCCTTGAGAATGAGCACAGACCCTCTTCTCTCATCATGTTGCACCTGGGTGCTCAGTTCCCCCCCCCCCACACACCCGGGTTTGCGTGGCGTCCAGTGCTCTGCCCCAGCTACCTCCCTGCCCCCACCCCTCCTGGTTAAATGCTCACCTTCAGTTCCCGGTCCTGTTGCTTGAAGTCTTCATCTTCATCCGAGTCACATTCTGGAAACTGGTACACGTGGATCCCAAACTTGTCGATCTCCTCACGTATCTGCAGCAGGAGGGAGAGAGAGAGAGGGGGAGAGAGAGAGAGAGAGAGAGAGAGAGAGAGAGAGAGAGAGAAGAGAAGAGAAGAGAAGAGAAGAGAAGAGAAGAGAAGAGAAGAGAAGAGAAGAAGGGAAGGAGGGAGGGGGAGAGAGAGAGAGAGCACTCGACTTGGCACGGCCAGCTCCCCGGGTGTTTTGGCCACGCCCCCTTGGCTGACTACAGAAGACTCACCCTGTCCTTCAGCTTCCGGATCTCACTGGGGACCAGGCAGTCAGCTTTGGCGATAAGTGGGACGATGTTCACCTTCTCATGCAGCGCCTTCATGAAGCCTACATCCACTGGCCTCAGTCTGCAGAGAGAGGGAGGGGGTAGGGTGGGCACTGTTGCGGGGAGGGGGCAGTGATGCAGTGATAGGAACATCCACCCTGAGCACCAGGCACCTGGACGGCCACACACCCGTGTCCGAACGGGGAGATGAAGTACAGGCAACAGTGCACCCGGTTGTCCTGGATGTTCTTGCGGTTCAGGCCGCTTTCATCACGGAAATACTGCTCAAACTGCTGGTCCACGTAGTCAGTGATGGGCTTCCAACTAGAGGCGGAGGAGGGGGAAGGAAGCTTAGCTAGCTCTCAGAGCTGCCTGCTAGGTCGCGGCACTTGGGGGCAGGGATCCCGTTCCTCACCACTCAGAGTTGTTGACCGCGTCCCCAAAGCCGGGGGTGTCCACAATGGTGAGCTTTAACTTGACCCCCTTCTCCTCAATGTCTACGGTGTGTTTCAGGATCTCTACCGTCTGGTTGATGCGTTCTGTAGAGGAAGGGGTGGGAGTGTTTGCAGGCCATCGCCTCCTTTTCTCTGGGCAGCAAGGAGCCCTGTTCTTATCCACCCTGGTGTCTTGGCCTCAGTCTCCATCTGACTGTATACACTGGGCCATTCCTCCTTACCCCCAGTCAGGGACCCTTGCCTCTGGCAGTGGCAGAGTGCGGGTGCCCTCTGAGGTTTCTCAGGGCAGGGTCGGGCAAGTGGATCTGTGACTTCATGAAGGCTACTCACCCTCAGCACTCAGCAGTTTCCGGTCCTTATACAGGTCGGTCAGAAAGAGGCTATGGACAAGGGTGGACTTCCCCAGGCCGGACTCACCTGGCCACAGGAACAGTCAAAGAGCTGGATTAGAGTGGGGCTGAGACAATCTGGCCCACGGGCTCCACCTACAAGTTTGGCCACTCACCAGCCACCATGAGTGTGAAGTCGAAACCTTTCTTGACTGACTTGCGGTGCACCTGGTTAGGCAGTGTGGCGAAGCCAACGTACTGCTTGTCGATGTCCTGAGGGCAGAGGTGGTTGGGGGCAGGTCAGTGGCATAGCCTTATCTCTGGTGGAAGCCCAAGGCCCCATCTCTTATGCTGCTCAGACAGCAGAAAGCACAGCCCCTAGCAAGGGGCATTTCATCAACAAAAATGGGGTGAGGGCTGTAGAGCAGAGGCTGGAAGGAGGAAGGTATGTGAGGGGGTAGCAGGAAAAGGCACCTCACTCTAGCTTCAGCAGAAACCCAAGACTGGGTGGGGAATGAGGAATGTCAGCCCCACAGGGGCATCCTCTGAGGTGGGTGGTGGGACCCACTGAGACCCCTTAGACACATTCAAGGACCTCTATGGGTGGAAATAGCCAGCCCTCAGCACAAATTCATCCCCGGAGTATCCAGAGGTGGGTGGCTTGTCTGGCCCAGATCCAAGCTTGGGGGTGGTGGTTCCTGAAGCAGCCTCCGAGCGAGGGCTATTTATAGACTGTGGTACCGAGCCTCCCTCACCAAAGGTCTGTGTTGCCTGCAGTGGACATCTGCCCTAGGAGCCCCTGCCACCTTCTGTGGTAGCCGGAGGGTCTTGGCCAAGCAAGACTGAATACATGACCCAGATTCCACCCTCTCTCTACACACACAGACACACACACACACACACACCTTCAGTCGCCTCTGGGCCTGGGTGCGCGGCGACAGCAGCTGCTCCACCAGGCGGTCCTGGGGTGCTGCCAGTGAGTCCATCGTGGTGACCCCGCGGGCCCTGACAGCCTCGTTCTGACCCTACACCAGGGTCAGGCCTGTCGGAGCCAGCGATCTCGAGCGACTCTGCGCTGGATAAATCTGCTCTTAAACCCTCTTCTGCCTCGGGTTTTGAAGACGCGAGAACTGAGCCCCGGAGAGGGAGCGTCGCCCACCTGGTAGGCCGCTGACTTCAGAAGTCGTGCGAGCCATTCCCTTGCTTCTGCGTGGGGGGGGGCGCGAGCTGTGGCCGCGTCGAGGCTCAGCAGCGGCTCCAGTGCGAGCACGAGGCGGGGCTTCGCGGGCCCACGGCTGCGGCGGAGGGGACCGCCCCGCCCGCCGTCGCCGGGAAACGGTCGCCTGGAAATTGGGCCGCAGGCGGAGCCTCGAGAAAACGGCTGCGATGGGCAGGGCCCGGCCGAGGCTCTCGGGCGGGGGCGCCGCGTGGAGCCGGAGCGCAGCCGTGGCACCCGAGGCCGCGTCCGGACCGTCCGTAGGCGGGCGGCGAGGTGTCTGCGGTCGCGGAACTCTGCCTCTGGGACGTCGCGCCGCTGCCGCCCACAAGAGGGCGCTGCGGAACGCTCCGGACTCACGCGCAACCGCGGGGGAAGCGGCCCCCAGCCAACACCTTGCTCTCCTTGCTCTTCACCCGAAAACCCTGAACCATGCCTCGGCGACCAAACTACCCACAGACACACCCCTCTCTACTCCTTGGGGCTCACTCTTTCCAACCAGCCCCCTGCGTTTGTGCAAGTGCGGGTGATTGGGGCAATTCCTTCCCCGCGTGGCATCTTCATATGCCCTGAGGACAGAGTGCATCTCCCTTACTAAGCCCTGATGTGGGTGAGGGGAACAGGCAGAGAAGCGCAGGTCTTTAATCTCAGCACTTGAGAGGCAGAGGCAGAGGCAGGCGGATGTCCCTGAGTTTTGGGCCAGCCTGGTCTACATAGGGAGGTCCAGAACAGCCTACATTGTTAGACTCTATCTCAAGAAACAAATTAAGGGTGCGAGGGATGCAGTGGCCAGAGCTCAGATGGCCGGCTTCCTTCAGAGCTTGGAAGCTCTGGCCAGCTCTCAGCTAGGCAAAACTGCTGCCCACAACATGCCACCACGTTAGGTACCAGATGTTCCAGGAACCACAGGGTTCTGATGAATTGGGAAGCCATTGGCTGTGAGCCACCAAACTTTTCCTTATTCCTCATTTCTAACTCCACCAGAATCAGAGCTCCAGCCCCAGGGTGCAAGAAACTAGACAAGCCACTGTCCAGAGTGGGCAAAGGACCAGGAGACCTCCCTCCCCCATGCAGGTATCACCCCTCCTCCATGAAGCCTCACCGTCTTGGCTCCCCGGAGGGGCCTCCACCTTGGGTCTTGCTATGGGGCCCCCCCCTCAGGGTGACTAGCACCTGGGGAGCAGCCTGAGCCCATAGCTGCAACAGGAGAGCCATTCATCCCAGGGCTGAAAAGAAGCCTTCTACACAGCCTCCCAGTTCTGGCTCCCAGAAAGTAGCTACTGGTTCCTGCCTGACCTACATGAAGCCTTTAGACTGAGTCCCACCCCTCATCCCCCAGCCCCCACTCCACCCCAACCACTGCAAACACAGCTCTCAGCCCAGCATCACCTACCTAGCAGCATCTCCAACCTAGGTCGGGCATCTCTGGAAGACCATACAGATGCCCTGATGAAGAACAGACCTAGTAGGTCTTAGAATGACTGCCTTTCAACGTGTTCATTGGGAAGGTACATGCTTAGGGGACGTCCCAGTCAAACAGCCCGTCTAAGTATCGCCCAAGCAGGCCATCATAGCCTGTTTATTCCCTGGAGAGGCCCTAGGGGAGGGGCCTTGCACCCCCTTTTTCTAGTCCGGGAGGCTCAACCAATATTCCTCAGGGATATGAAGCCGTACACAGCAAAACCCACCTCTTCGAGAGAATGAGCCTGTTGAGGCTTCCCATCTTTAGAATTATGACTAAGCAGCAGGCACAACCAAGAAAGTTCTCATCACTGCCTGAGAAGAGGTACAGGTGCAAAGGGTAGACAGACACCTCCTTCTACACAGACTGCTGCTCTACCACCCCCTCCCCCAGTTAGAGTCAGAAAGAGGCCTGGTTAAGCCCGGCTCTGTGCAGCCATATTGGGAACCAAGGTATTCTGCACTGTTCCCCCCCCCCCCCAGGCCCACAAGGTCCCAGCTCGGACACCAGAACTCTGGCACTGTTCTGGGGCTCACTCCACCTGCCTTCACTCGTTCTCTTCCCTCAGGCCTGGGGATAGGGAGTCTGCCTTCACCCGTTCTCTTCCCTCAGGCCTGGGGATAGGGAGTGGTGTAAGGCTGGCTCCTAACTAACCAGAGGATGGGCAGATGCAGGCCTGAAGGACTCATACTTCATCAGGAAGGGGAGGGGTCTCTATCCTAGCAGCAACAGACAGGAGAACTAAGCAGCAAGTACCCAAGTGCTAAGCAGCAAGTACCCAAGCCAGGTGACTTGGAAGCTTCCAGAGGCCGAGGAGAAGCCTGGGTCCCTGCCTTCCCAGCCTCTGGCCCCCCTCTCCGTCACACAATAGCTGGGCAGGCAGCATGCGTCCCCATCGGGCTTTGTCTGGCTTACTGGGAATGGGGAGGCAGTTCTCCTGGGGGAGCCCCTCCCAGTGAGCCTCATCCGTCTTGGGCGGGGCATGTCCCTGCCAGGAGACTGTGACTCTCCAGCTCACCCCATCTGCCAGCTGCTTTTGCTCTGCCTGATGTACTCTGGTCTAGTACTCTGGGGTCCAATGCTAGGTGTGATTGTCCATCCCCAGTGAGGCTTGCCAAAGCATTCTGGTGCCAGAATTGGGCCTTCCCCCCACCCCACCCCCCGCCCCATCTTCAAACAGGGCCTAGCTCAAGACATCCCCTTTGGTCACCCACTTCCACAGCACTCTGATTTCACAACTCTCAGCTCCTTTGGATTTTCACAGGTTACCCAGTAGACTGGCACTCTCCCTGGGGTGGGGAAATCAGGCTAGCCCCTCTGGAAGGACACAGCCTGGCTGTACTCAAGGTTTGGAAGTCTAGTGCTAGGATGACTCAGATGGGGAGAGCCTTGCAAGTTCCAGGTCTTGGAAGATGCTCTGCCAAAGACTAGTGAGCATAAATTTAGGCGCAGAAGAGACACACAAAGGTGCATAGGCATGAAGCAGAGGCCCCACGGTATTGCTCAGGAGACTGGTGGACCCTTCCCCCCCCCACCCCGTTCCTGGCCTGTCATAACTACAGCCTCACCCAGGACCCCCAACACGAGGCCTTCCGGTCAGGTTAAGAAAAGGATGCTGGCCCTGGACTGGAGGAGAGAGGCCCTCATCCCAGCTTTTCTGGGGAGGTGCCTAGGCCGCTGCTATACAGGTCAGGGAACCAAGCGCGGTGCCTACTCTTCCCCTTGTAGCCCCAGGAGCGGCGGCGCTGCCCCTACAGACAATCGATTAACACCAAAGGGCTGGGTGACGGCCGGCGGGGGCGGGGTCACGCCTGGGCGCCACCAGCATCGGTGCCACAATGGGTGACAGCCGGCCGGATCTCACCACCGGCCGAGCGGCGCAACGCCAGTACCTGTTTGTCCTCTGCATGGTCCGGGTCGTGGTCCGGGTGCGGGCGGGTCCGGGAGGGTCCGGGCCGGCGGGCAGGGGAGAGACGGAGACAGACGGTGAGAGGCGGGCGGGCGGCGGGGACAAAGGCGCGCGGGCACGCGGACAGGCTCTGGGCTCACCTGGGGTCGCCAGCTTGCTCTTGTACCTCAGTCCTGTGCTCATGGTGGCCGCCGGCGGGGGGACGTGTGGCGGCGGGCGCGCGGGCGGGGCGCGGCGACCAGCGGTGGAGGCCGAGGCCGGCTGAGGGGTGACCCGCCCCTCCGCGCCGCCACCACCCGCCCCGCCCGCGCGCCCGCCAGCCAATCGGCGCCCGCCGCGCCCACGCGCGACCCGGAGAGGCCGGTGGGGGCGGGGACTGAGACGTCCCGCTGTGGTTCCCCCCAGGCCTTTGGTTCTCCCGGGCTGCGCGAATGCAGCCGGGCTATTCCCACGGCCTCGTCCGGAACGCCCCCTCCCCTTCCTGTCATCTAGCCCAGGCCCAGACTCTGTTCTCCCTTGGCTGTAGCTGGAAGCCAGTTGGTTCCTGGGCCTCTGACCTTCCATCGAGTGGCCATTCTATAAAGCATGTCCCAGGACTGTGCTTCATGCAGTCGATGAATGAGTTCAGGGGACATAAAGACCGCTCTTCACCCCATCAAGAAGCATTTGGAAGGGGCAGACCTGGAGCCCTGCTCTTGGTACGTTGGGCCGAAGTCCAGAACCCGAGTCTCCTGCAGTCTGCTGGGTGCTGGGCACTCTACACTGGACACACACACACACACACGCGCGCGCGCACACACACACACACACACACACACACAAACACACGCGCCTGGGCAAGATGGAAAGCACCGGGCAGGCAGGGTGTGGTTGCAAGATGGGAGTACTTGAGGTGTATGACGAGAAGGACACAATCTGAAGGCCACCTAAGCCCTCCTTGCTCCAGCTCTGGTCCTGGTTTTCTGTGATCTGTGCTCTCCCCAGCCATCTCCCTGGAGAGGAGTTGAAGGGGGCTGAGGGGCACATAAAGACAGATCCATGCGGAGAGCCACATTTTTGCATGAAGATGCTGTGACTCTGTATCTTCAAAAAAAAAAAAAAGTTGATAGGACTAAGTGACCCACGGTGTGAATAACTTCTATGTTACTGTCACATCCCAGGTGGTGGCCTAAACCTCACCAGAGAGTCTGTGACCAGGGTAGGGATGTTCCATTGTCCAAATCTTTCATCTACAGCCTAAGGATCAGATGGGGTATGTGACACACTGTGGTGTGTCTTTGGAATCTAGAGAGGGCACCAACATGCGACCAAATGTTAATCATTTTGTGTATGAAACAATGGTTTAATGACTCTAGTAAAAGTGTCTACACATCTTTTAGGTTTGGCTTTACCAGTGGCTTTTTTCATGGCGTTCTTGGGGGGAATTTGGAACTCTGTTAAAGGAATATGTGCAGTCTGAGGCAGGGATAGAAACACAATGTTGGGACTTCTGAGCTTACCAGTTCTGAGTCTGGAGAAACCCATGAAGGGAAGTTAGGACATCAAGCATGAGCTGACTGCTACTGTCACTCAAAGGGCAGAAAGTGAGGGAAAAAAAGGAAGAATTTTCCCTGGGGCACTGATGGGAGGGACACTCCTGATCTCCTCTAGCTAGGGGGTTGTGCTTGGCCGCCTTGGCCAGGAGGGAAGCTTAGGAGAGGGGAAAGAGGCTTATGTATAGAAGAGGAATAAATTATAAAGTAATTCTGATGAGTCCTCGACATGGATAAACCGGCTGTGGAGATGTGGAGCTGGTCTGGTGCTCAGTGGGAGGTGAGTGGGTGGGTGTCACTGAGGCCTGAGAGACAGACTTTGAAGGGTTCAGTTAGGGGCAACCTGGCTTGGTACCACATATGAATACATCTGTGGGGAGCTTGAATTGCTCAGTCCTGTGGGAGAGCTGAGATCTGCTCCCTTGTCCTGGGACTCTAGTCACCTATGACTGTGAGTGAGTCCTCGGGCAGCTTCAAGTTGTTCACAGAGGAAGGAGGGTGCCATGCTGTGCCGAGGAGTAATAATAGTTGTGACTCAACAGTGTATGTACAGGGGACATTGCTGAGGTCAGGAAAATGGGCCATGAAGGCATTATCGGCCGTCAGATTTTCAGGACCCGTCCCCAGTTCTGCCTTGTATACAGTGTGAGTGTCATAAGGGTCATAGACTCTGGCCGGAATAGCCAGGGGCTGAGGTCTGAACAAAACTCTTGTATGGCTTTTGCCCACGGGAAAGCACAGACAGCAGTCTCTGGTCTCTGCTGGGCTCTCTCAAGTGTCAGAGAGGCAGCAGGAGTGGCAGGGTGGGGACTTGAACACCCGCGTTTACCTGTTGGCTCCCAGGGGCACTTGCTTTGCCTTGCTGTCCTAGAGCTGGCTGTAGTACAAAGAGAAGTAAACAAAAGACTTCTGCGTGGGGGAAATGCTACTTTTTTTTTTTTTTAATTCATAAGGAAAAGAAGTTAATGAGTGAAAAAAATAAGCTATGTCAAGAAAAATCTGTTCAAGCAACTGGGGCTACAAATAGCTCACTTTTCAGAAAAAAAAAAAAAAAAACAACCCTTCTCTTTTTGTTAAATCATGCTGTGTCTCCCCCTCAGCACAGACTGCAGAGGGAGCTGGCTTTTCCCTGGCACCGTAATGCCAGACGGGGTAAGCAAAGCACTCTTTGGGGGATAGCGTTGGTGTAAACCATAGTGACCAGACACGGTGAGGCAGTTAATGAAGATGCTAAGGTGAGAGGTGGGAAAGTTTGTTCTGGGTGACAGAGAGATGGGAGCAACTGGGGCCAAGGGTAAGAAAATTCTAGAATATTTACTGTTACTGCTGTTCACTTCGGAGGTTGAGGGCTAAGGTCAAACTGTGTGCAGCAGGTGAGACCTCCCTCACAAACCCTTCTACAGCTCCCCCACCCCAAAACTACCTCAGAACAGGCCTGGCTCAAGGTGCAATCCCCAGTTTTTGTGCCTAAGTACAGGACAGCAAATTCAGCTCAGAATGAGCTGGGGACCCGCATGAGATTAAAACCAGGCCTATGGAGCCCAGCCCCAGTTCCTAGAGGGATATGACATGGCCCCAGCCCAGCTAGGGGCTTGGCCTACTCACACAGCCCACTACATCCTGAACTCATGTTCCTTCTGTCCCCTCTCCCTTCATCCCCCAGTGGAGATCGGTCTCCTTCCTGACCCTTCCTTTGTCTTTCTGTGGGGAGGTTCTCACACTGCCCTTGGGCTGTTGCTGCCCTCACTGATCCAGAAGACACGCACTCATCTTCTTGCACTTGAGGGTTTTGTACCAGGAAGTGCTCCCTTCAGCTTCCTGCCAGTCTGCCCTGGGCTCTACACTGCTCCTAAGTGTGGGGCTGTCTCCACAGAGCCACACTTCTGTTCCCAGTCAGAAGCTGCGATACACACTTCTGCAGAATCAGACAGTAGGCTCACGGTGATCAGCCCAGCCCAGTGCCCAGGAAATCCTAGTCTCCTGCTAGACCCACCATCATGGCAGGTGGAGTAGACGGTGGGAAAAACCAGCCAAGAGGGTCAGAGTAAAGGAGGCTGCAGGCTGCAGGCTCCGACTCCAGACTCCCCCCCCCCCCACTGGGCGTATCATCTTGCAAGGGGGATCTATGGGGATTTGAGACTCAGGGGTGTCCTCCCTGCTCTTAAAGACATTGGTTGTCTCAAAGCACAGGGCAGGTGTGAGAACATTCAAGTGTACTAGAGAATGCTTTCCTTGATTTTCTTGCTAGATGAATGTAAGGGGACCACACAGCAGACCTAGTCACCAAAGACAGACGTTAGAAGGGCACAGAATTCCAGCAGCTGCCCCTGCCAAGAGGGTGTGGCTGACTCTGCTTAAAGCTATCTGTGTGCACTGCAAGGCTCCAGGGAGCCTGAGCCCTGGTCCACACTGAGCAGCTGGATTAGTGCTACAAAGGGTGCCTATGCTTTGAGAGAGGGAGCCAGCCTGGGGACCCAGAGCTGCCTGGGTCTTTGAGAAGGTGGAGGGATCCTCCTCCAAGACGTTTGGCAAGCTGGAGAGTCCCCCGTGATCCTCTGGGGCAGTGTCTTGGGACCTTTGAGAGTGAGGATTGTCTCAGGCATGGCTGCTTGTGACTGAGCTCCCCAGGAGACTCACCCTATACCAGGTGCCTGCACAGGGCTGGGTCCCACCCTGCGGCAGTACCCCACACGCCTGAGGTTGTCTGACTTCATTGCACTTCTAGAGATTTATGGAAAGCCAAAGATGGAAGAAAAAGATGAGTGAGTTAGGAAATGGTGCCAGCGTCAAGCAGCTCCCAGAAGCACAGAGGCATTAAAAAAAATCTCTTATTGACTGTAAAGATGGCTCAGCGGTTCAGAGAATCCAAGTCCCCGGCATCCACACTGGGCAGCTTACAACTGCCTGTAACTCCAGTTTCAGCGGTTCAATCCCCTCTGCCGCCCACTGCAGGCACCTTCAGGAACGTGGTATATACATCTATGCATCTAGGCACACACACATACACGTAAACCAAAGTAGACATAACTCTTTCCAAGTAAATGTCACAAGAATATGTGGTTTGGAAAGGTGAGGTGGTGCGGAGGCCAGAGCAGCAGTGACATTGGCCCTGAGCCACCCAGTGTGCGCAGATAAGAGTCTACTCTCTGTTGCTGCCTCTCCTCTTGGCCCGGGGCCTCCTGGTGCTCTCCAGCCCCTCACTGCATCCCACCTTCTAGACTTGACCTGCAGGTGTTAGGCCACCAGCAGACCGGAAAATCTTTCTGGAATAAACAGGGCAAAAAGCAGGGCTGTGGCCTCCACACATGAGTCACAAGGGCCAGCTGCCACAGTGGTTCTGGTACCCTCTGCAGTAGACACAGGCTCTAACCCAACACTCCACACAGGCACTGGCTGAGGGTCTGGCACTGCTCAGGGCCTGTATGGCGGCAGGGGCAGAGTCTGTAGAACAGCACAGGAAAGCACCCACCAGGGCCTCCATGCCAGGTATCCACTGTTTGAGTCTTAAAGTTCCAGATGACTGGCCATGCCCTGGTAAGGACATGAGCTTGGAGGTCTCAGTTCAATCAACCACTGCCTGTGTCTTGCTTTTGGCTGACACTGCTCAGGGATACCTTGGATCATGGAAGTCAGTCATAGGCAGACAAAGGGACACTGAGCAGATGCCGCCAGCAGTGCAGCTGGCCTGTATGGAGACCTCCTGCTCATACAATATGGTTTCTGCTCAGTACCTATTTATTTCTGTTGAGTATTTGCTGTGTGTCCGACAGGGCAGAGCCATGTACCACTGAGTGGGAGAGAGACACTGTGTGCCAGGATGCCGCTTGGCTGGTAGAAAATGGTGAAGTGGATGCGTAAAGTTGATGGCTAACCAGAGCCAGCCCTCACATGTGCCTGCCACCCAGCCCATGCCCTAGATGGAAGTTGCTACCCATCACCTTCCTTGTTTCAAAAGCTGCCTTTAAGAGGTCTCCATGTAAACTTGGTGGAGTGGTGCACGCTTTTAATCCTAGCACCTGAGAGGAGACAGAGGCAGAGACAGGCAGATCTCTGTGAGTTTGAGGCTAGAAAGGAAGAGAGAGAGAGAGAGAGAGAGAGAGAGAGAGAGAGAGAGAGAGGAAGCTTAGTTCCTAGAGTGGTAGTATGGAAGGTGGAGGTATACCCTTGGCCCTTTAACAGGTTGAGCCTGGCAGCTCACTGCATGCACTGTTTTCAGGAGAGATGACTGTGATCCTCATGAACCCTGTATTTCTCAGCTGAGGGTTTTTATGCAACCAGAGTCTGACTACACTAAGGACTCTTTCTGTCCTTCCTATGCAAGATGTGGTCACTCAATTCTGCGCGCGCGCGCGCGCACACACACACACACACACACACACACACATTTATGTGCACGCTTTTGTCATGTGGCATGCTATAACAGATCTGTCAACAGGTCTGCAAGGTTGTGGACAACATGCCCTTAAGCCCTGGACACTGTAAACTAAACAAACCTCTCTTAAAATTTATTTTTAAGCCTGGCAGTGGTGGCGCATACCTTTAATCCCAGCACTTGGGAGGCAGAGGCAGGCAGATTTCTGAGTTCGAGGCTAGCCTGGTCTACAGGGTGAGTTCCAGGACAGCCAGGACTATACAGAGAAACCCTGTCTCCAAAAACAAAACAATTATTTTTAAATTTTATCTATCTTTATTTTAAAAATCGATTATTATTATTATTATTATTAATATTATTATTAGTGGAGGGGACATGTGTAGTGGTCAGAGTACAGCTTTGTGGAGTCATTTCTCTCCTTCCACACTTGGGTGGGGTCTTGGGAATTGAACTTATGTCATCAGGCTTGTGTGATAGATGCATTTTCCCTGACACCATCTTGTCAGCCTGGCCACTTTGTTTTATCAGTGGCCTGCCCAAGGTGCTTTGTTATAAAAATGCAAGCTCACTGGCAGACACTGTGTTGAGAAAACAAGTGCCCGCCTTCCCCCTGCCCCACAGCACAGTCCACACCGGTGGCCCTAATTCACGCTCTCTCCATCAACAAGCAGGCAGTCAGCTCTGCCGTGACCCATGGCTGAGTGTCCTCACGTTCAGTTTTAACTTGGGAAAGAGTCTCAGATGCCGCAGGATCCAAATGCTCAGCAGACTTGCGACCTGCTAGCCAGAACTGAGCATCCTGTAGCCCCTCCTTAGGATTGCTTAACCTGTTTGAGGGAGAATCGAATTCGTTTGAGGGAACACAGAACCCAGGAAACACTTATATTTTAAAGTCCATGACAAAGGTTACAGATGAAGGGCTGTGAGGAGGTGTGGGAGGAGGGAATGCTGGTCGGCTCAGTCCTGGCCCTGCCCTCAGGCACCCCAGTGTGCAGTGATTTGGACGCTCCTTTTGTTGTTTTGCAGGGAGTTCATCGCATGTCTAATGCTAAAATAGCCTGGGCTGGGGAGACACAGCAGGGCCTGTCTACTGGGCTTTCTGTAGCAACTCCTTCCTCAAGGTGTGGGGCAGGATCCTCTGGGGTGAGGAGAGTTGGTAAGAACTCCCCAAGGGAGGAAATTATGGGGCCAGCAATGGGAAGGGAGAGAGGAGCAAGAACCGTGGAGGAAAACCAAGACACAGACAGCAACACTGTCACCTTAAGAGGAAGATTCCCCAAATATGCATGTTCTCTCTCTCTCTCTCTCTCTCTCTCTCTCTCTCTCTCTCTCTCTCTCTCTCACTCACTCCTTACTTTTCTTTTTTCTTCCATTTATTTTTTGAGTCAGGGTCTCACTGTGTAGCCCTGTCTGGCCTGAAACTATGTAGACCATGCTGACCTTGAACTCACTGAGATCCACTTGACTATGCCTGTCACTGGGATTAAAGGAGTCTACCACTATGCTTGCCTCCCAACATGAACATTCTGAGAGACATTCAGACCAGAGTGCTCTCTGGAGAGGGGCACATCTTGATTACCACAGCAGAAACAGGGCAGAAACTCACTCTTCATGACTCAGAGGGAAGCAATTAATCGTCTGTCTATTCCTTGGTGGCAATGCCATCAGCATCCTTGGTCTGGGCAAGAAGAGTCTAAGTTCTTTACAGGTACATGGAAGTTCCAGACTCAAGGAGGAGAATAGTGGCCTCTCACGTGCTCTCCGGACATCTAAAGACACAAGCCAGACAATTGTGCTCAGTGAGGACACTAAAGGCCAGTACCAGACCTGGATCTAGCAACCCTGTGCAATGAGAAGGGCCACCTGACATTGCCTACTTGCCACATGTCCCCTGCCATGTTCCTCTCCCTGAAACAGCTTCCATTGGAACTTTATTGCTATGATATTTTGAAAGCCCACATGGTTCAAATGCTCTAAAAAATTAGAGATGGCTCAGTGGTTAAGAGCACTGGATGCTTGCTCTTCCAGAGGACCTGGGTTCAATTTCCAGTGCTTCCATGGTGGCTCACTACTGGTTCCAGGAGATCTGTCACCCTCTTCCCTTCTTCTGCCCTTCTCAGGCTCTAGACATGAAGGTGATGCACAGGTATATGCGTAGGTAAAGTATTAATATACATTAAAAAACAAACAAACAAACAAACAAACAACTAAACTACTTTGCAGTTCATTAACTCATGCCCTAAGAAGCTTCCAGAAATGCTTAGCAGCAAAGGAAAGTGCCAGTCTGTGCTGGAGGTGGCTGTATTCCCATGAGGCTCAAAGCAGGGAAGGGATGCAGGCTGTGTCTCTTGAATGACTCCCTTTAACATCCTCCCACCACCTCAGGCCATAACCACCAGGTCTGATGGTGTCTAGCTCACTCCATCTGCTGAGGCTCATGGAAGTGTGAGGAAATGGTCCAGCCTTCTTGCATCATAGACCCTGAATGCAGGCTCTTCAGCTGTGATGCCAGATAGCAGCTGACCTGCCTCTCTGGAGGCAGTGAGGCTGGAAAAGGATAATAACTGCTAGCCTGGTGCCTCACTGGAAGAGCACAGCTAGCGTAAGCCATCACTGGGGTTTGAGCCTATTGATGTTCCTATTGTCTGTCTATGGTCATCTGCTAAGGTCGTGCTACAGACTGATCGTAAGAGGATCTGGGGCACTCTCAGGGGCAGGCCATTTGGTGGAAAATCATTTTAGCATCCCGTATTATCTTACCACCCCATAGTATTCAGACATCCTGTCTTCTGTGTTCTGACTTCTGGTCTCATCTGTCTCCTGCATGGCTGTATGATTCTTTGTGAAGCCAGACAGGTCTCTGTTCCACAGAGAGTTCCAGAGCAGTCAAGGCTACATAGAAATACCCTGTCTCAAAAACAAAACAAACAAAACACAATTAAGCCAAAAGAGCCCCTTCCCAAAGAGCATCGGTGTGAACACACATATATACTCATACGAACTATACTCACAATTACATTTTGATTGTGCATCTGTGAAAACACACACACACACACATACACACACACACACACACACGATTCTACCCACAATTCTACTTTGATTTTTGTAGAAGGAACAAGATTGAAGCTGAGGTTTTCTCTGCCTACGTGTTAGGTGACTAGCTAGATATTAGTGAGATTACAGGACCCTGGGGCTGGACCCCTCTCTTATAATCAACATCTTGGGAAAGCAAGACTGCAGGACTCTCATTACTTCTCAAAGGGAAGGATCTGAGTCATATCTCTGGCTCTGGTAGGAGATGTGACATCCTGAACTGCTTAGAAGGTCATTAATGGATGACTATCTACACCTGGTCCCAGGATCCCTGAGCCTCATAAAATATTACTATCCAGAGGAAGCTTTCTGATAAAGAACAAAGACACACCATTGTTTCCTCCTATAAGGGTCATATCCCACAGGCTATCAGTCACCTTGACAGGAAAAAAAAAAAAAAAGCTCTCAGGAAACCTGCTTGTTCCAGAGCTGTTAGAGGGTTTAAATTCTGTTTATGGCTATTGCCAACCCTTAGCCCTTGGAAGTGTATGCTGGTCTGCTCAGCAGTAAACTCCACTTATCTCTAATGTTTCGGTTTCTGTGTCTCACCTGAACACTTTCAACAAAGATCATGATATGGATATCCAATTGCCCTAGCAGCTAGGGCTTAACTGGTAAATCATTTCCTGGTTTAACTATAACAAATACAATTGCCATGGGTATGTGAGTATAAATGAATCTCTATTTGGACCTGTAGTTCTTTTTCTCTGGCATACATGTGGGAGTAAAATGGCCAAGCCATCTCAGTGGTATAGATACATAACTTTATAAGAAACTGTAAAATTGCTTCCAAAGTGGTTTTACTGTGTGGCATTCATACCTGCAGTTATGAGAATCCCACTAGTACTGTGTTTTCACCAACACTTGTTAGCACCAGCGTTTTTATTTTAGCCACTCTAATGAGCATGCAGATGCAGATTTTCCCAGTTTTTGTTTGTGTTTGCCTGACTACCAAGATTCTGAATCCCTCTTTCCTCCTTTCAAAGGACACTTTCTCATTTGTGAACCTTCTTTTGTGAAATGCCCATCCAAATCTTCTGCCTGTTCAGGGACGATGAGATAGCTCATTGGGTAAAGCTGCTAGATACCAAGCTAAATAACTCTAGTTTGACCCCTGGGAAATGGAAGGAGGAAACCCATTCTTGAAAACTGTTGATGTGCATGTGCACACTCACACAATGATAAAGTAAATGTAATTTAAAGGTTAAAGAGATGATTCAGTGTTTAAGAGCACTGGCTGATCTTGCAGAGAACTTGAGTTCCATTCCCAGCACTTGCTTTGGGGCTCACAACCATCTGTAGTTCCAGTTCCAGAGGATAAGACAAAGAGGCCTCTATATGTGCCAGGTATCACATGGTTTACAAACAAATGCAGGCACCACATGCACATAAATACAAATAAGTAGCTTTAAAAAAAAACAAAAGAAGTTCAGTGTCAGGTTTATTTCTAATGTGTTGGAATTTAAAAATGTCTTTTGAGAAAGAGATTTCTAATTTTGATAAACTATTTTTTAATTTGTTTTGTGTGTGTGTGTGTGTGTGTGTGTGTGTTTATTTGTTTTTTTTTGTTCTTGATTTTGTTTTTCGGCAAGGTCTCTCTGTGCAGCCCTGGCTGTCCTGGAACTCACTCTGTAGACCAGGCTGGCCTCAAACTCAGAGATCCACCTGCCTCTGTCTCCTGAATGCTGAGATTAAAGGTGTGTGTGCTACCACTTCAGGTTTAAATAAACTCTAAATTGTCAATTTTTAACTTTTATCTTTTATGTTCTTTGTGTCCCTTGAGTATTTGTATCAAGATCATGAATATATCCTCCATGTCTTTGAGTAGCTTTATAGTTTTGGTGTTGTTTTTAGTAGTAGTGATGTTTGTCTGCATGAAACTGAGCACGGATCTTGTGGTCCCGCACATTCTAAACAGGTACTTGACCACAGCTTGCAAGAATTATGTGACCTGGCCATGCAGCCCAGGGTGGCCTCAAGCTCCAGTTCTTCTGTCTGACTGCAGTGCTGGGTTAACATGTGTGTCATGTGTTCATGTGCCCAGCTATGAACAACTTGTCTGTGACGCTAGGCAGAGAGCCAGGATCAGCTTCCTGCTTCAGTTTATCTAGCACTATGGGGAGGGCTTGGCCTTCTCTTTTGTACTTTAGCATCGTCAGTGGCTGTGTTCTAAAACAAAGAACACACACACACACACACACACACACACACACACACACACACAATCATACTGCATTATACATTATGTACTTAAAAATACTCTTTCTTAGTTGTTAGTATATGTGTAAGTATGTGTCTCTTTCTGTGTGTATATGTGTATGTGTGTTCAAGTATCCTTGGAGGTCAGAAGAACCCTTGGAGTTGGAGATCTGGGTGGCTATGAGTCACCAGACATGAGTGCTGGGAACAAGATTTCGACCCTCTGGGGCAAGGGCAGCATATGCTTTGAAAGGATAAACTCTCTCTCCAGGTACCCCACTTGTCAAAATATCATCCTTTGTGTGGGTCAGAAATCCAACTGGGCTTGACTCAGGGGACTCTGTGGAAGTCCCACTGCTGGCCATCTCTCCAGGGTTTCAGGGCTTCCTCACCTCCTATCTGGAGGTGGGCTAGCCTGGTCTCCCGAAAACCTGATGGCTTTTAGACTGACTCAGTCCAGCCTGGCCTCTGGAGCTCAGCTGTAGTGTTGATTCTCCAGTGTGTTATTTATCGAGGAATCTATTACTACAACCCAGAAGTTCTTCCAGAGGAAGAACCGTGTTCTGGAAGAGGGTGTCATTGCTGTCTTTGAAAAATACAAGCCATGGGAGAACTAACCATGTTAGATGTTAGAGGGCTAACTTTTAACATCTATTGTGCAGCCCAGATGCTGATCTCGGTCAGTCTCTTTGGTGGCAGTATGTCATAGACTGTAGTGGGTGTTCATTTGGACGCCCTGATCCAGGCCAGGGTCAGAGTGGTAACCATCAAAGATGTGTGGTGTTTGTTTTGGGGAAGGTGATAGGACACCTGGTGGGTGAAGGGGGCTGGGAGCTACTATTTAGGTGTCCGGGGGCCCATGGCATAGGTATCCGCAGGACAGCTGGTGTGACAAAGGAGGAAAACTTGGCTGTGTGGGTTTGCTGTCAAGGGGCTGCTGAATCCCTACTGCTTTGCTGCAGATCTGCTCTGCAGAGAAAGGCCCACCCACACAAACAAGGGTATTTGGGTTGGCTGAGGCTCCAAGACATGACTCCAAGCTGGATGGAGCCTTCTCAGGCTTCAGAAATGGCGCTGAATAAGAGAGTGCCTCCCGTGGTGGCAGTGGAGTCTGGTCCTGCCTCCCTGCCCAGCCAGGAAATGAGACTCCTGGGTTGTGTTTGGTCCGTTGTCTTCAAGGCATCAGTACTGCAGAAGCCCCCCTCCCCGCCCTCAGTTTTTAATAATGTTAGCATTTTTCCTGTGCGGATCGGCCCCCCTCTCCACAACACCGTACCTAGCAAAGTCCCTAAAACCTCACTGGGGATGGTGACAAACTGCTGGAGCCCCAGTGCTGCTTTGACTTCGACTGATGTCACAACAGTCTGGGTCCAGCCTAGGGGAGGGAAGACCACCCTGAAAGGAACAGCCTGAACTCTCAGCCTTGGGGGAGGTCTTTTCCTGAGACCACCCCCTTCCTCTCAGTTATAAGCCTTTGCATAACCTGGTCTAGAAGGACCAAGCTCTGTCCCTATGGTATTTGTTTAAGCCCATCCTTGAGTCGTAGATGCTGGATCTTTCTGCAGCTGGCTCAGCCTGGCTGGTACTCTGCCATCATGACTGTGACCCTTCTACACATCTCATAGTCCCACCTGTGTGCCCATCTTGCCCTGGAGTGACTCGCATCCTAGAGTGCAGGGTCCTGGGATGTCTGTCTCACTCTGCTTCCTATGTGAGTACCAGGCACGGCACAGTGATGCAGCCTCTCCCACACAGGAACGGATCTCCGTTTTTCGTTATACTTGAGTATAGGGGTATGTCAAGACTGATCTGTGAAGTGCCGTGGACTGAGGCGTCTGCAGTCGGGCTTGGGGCATGGCTCAGTGGGAGAACACTTGCTTAGAGGCTCCCAGCCCTGGGTTCTATCCCCAGTATAGCAGAATCAAACAGGCATCCACATTCCCAGAAAAGCCTGCAAAGGCAGCTGCAGGTCCTGACTGCTGGGTCCTCGGCCCTCCTTGAATGCCAGTCACCTCTGTAAGCTGCCCGTCTGATGAAAGCTGCTTGTGACCATCCAGAAAGCCCAGCCCACAACGGGACAGGCCTGCCTCAGGCCTTCCTGTCCCTCGGGGGAAGCTTACTCACCAACACTTATAGCATGTCCTGAGGTCTACTGCCTGGTCACTTGCTTCACCCTTATGTTGATACAATGGTGAAGTCTGTCGATGGCAGCCTTCAAATATCACCAACATTTCCTCATGTCAGTCCTGGGAATCACCATCTGCTCTAGTGTCCTGGGACTGCCGTGACCCAGAGTCACAGGCAAAGCCTCTCCCTGCCTGGGAGCTGGTGCTCTCTGTTTCCACAGTCGCTTCCCTCTGGGCCTGCTCCAGACATCCTCTTCTCACAAGAACCCAGGTCACCCTGGACAGGTGACCTCATTTTAGCTTACCTGTTCAATAACCCTATCTGGTTGGGGCTGAGCTGTCTGGCCTGTGGTGTTTTAAGCATGGCATTGTGTGTAAGGATCAAGTGAGGAGGTCCAGTGTCTGCCACCCTCCTAAGCTTCTCCATTCATTGCTGAGCTCAGGTCACGCCATCTTCCCTCAAATGTACACGCCTTCAATACGCCAGCTCTTTCCTCTTACAGCACAGATGTTTACTGGTTGGCGGTTGGTTTTGTTTTTCATGCTTAGGATGAAGCCCAGAGTTTTGTACATGTTAGGTAAGTACGATCGATGCCTGGCCCGGATTCCCTCAAACCAGGATGGCCTTCAACTTCCTCAGAGGATCCTGGCTCTGGCTGGGGTTATAGGCAGGCACCACCAAGACCAGCGTTTTTTTTTTGTTTCTTTATTTCTTTGTTTCTTTTTCTTTCTTTGTTTCTTTCTTTTCTTTCTTTGTTTCTTCTCTCTCTCTCTCTCTCTCTCTCTCTCTCTCTCTTTTTTTTTTTTTTTTTTTTTTTTTGAGATAGGCTCTTATGTAACTCAGCCTGGCCTGGAACTGCCTATTGTAGCTGAGAATGACATTAAACTCCTAATCCTCCTGCCTCCACCTCCCAAGTGCTGGGATTGCAGGCATGTACCAACATTCCCAGCTAGACCCCCCCCACACACACCTTTTCCCCATAGATGACATTGATTGAGAATATTCACGGGGCACTCCGAAGTTTTTAGTACATTTACAGCACTAACTCCAGAATGTCTAAAATTGAAATTTAACTCACGTGCCATAGATGTATGACATCTGCAGTAATGTGAATTAAGCCTTGCAGTTATTGCGGTAGGTGCGATCAGGCAGCTATGGGTGTGGCGGCACACTCTGGGTGTGACACTGTCTTAGCACTCCAGAAGAAAGGCCAGCCTGAGCTACGTGACACACTGTCTCCAGAAGTGTGAGGACAGACAGTTCAGGGAGAGGGCTTCCTCAGCATTCACAGTTGTCTTTCTGTCCGAAACTTCACAGGCACCCCACGTGCAGAACCCACACACAAGGAAGGCCTCCCTCCCCCACCCACTCTATTAACAGAGCTGTGGAGAGTCCTCAGACACTAGGGGACAGGAAGGGGAATGGCGCGCAAGTGCCCTTGGCTGGGGACAGAATAGGGCTGAATTTCTACTTGGGGATAATCAGAAAGAGACTGGGAGGTGGATGGTGGTGGTGACTTCACCACAGTATGACGGGGACGCTAAACAGTGGTCAAGACGGTGAATGTGCGTCTGAATACAATTTTAAAGGCATTGGAAACCCACGAGAGGGTTGCACGCTGATGAATGCAGGTATATGTGTTAAGTAGGTAACAAATGCTCAGCTCCTGTGCGTGACTACAAACGCACCTACCCCGGAGGAAGCTCCCAAGGGCACTTGAGCAGGGTGACCCCGTAGACATAGGTGGGCAATTGGGACGGGGAGGAGTCTCCATGTACAAACTGTGCTGTTGGAACTTTGAAAACAGGGATTCTGTTACACAGTGGGGAAAGTTTAAAAATAAAAATAATAATAAAAAAAAAAACCCCACCACAGTAGGCCAAGCCAGGAAAAGGAGCCAAAGATCAGGGGAAGAGGCCACCTTGCCCTGGGGCAGGGGCTCAGCAGGAGAAGCCAGCTCTGCAACCCAAGCCGCCAGTAGATGCAGGAGCCTCGCCCTGAAAACTCGAAGCTCCTGTTCTGTGAGCGTGACTGCACTGGGTCAGCAGGCAGCCACAAGTGTGTCACTCTGTGCCTGTGCCATCGCAGCGGTGCTCAGGACTCCAGAGCCAGGTGGTGGGCCAGGTGGGCTGCTCGGGAGCGGTGGGCATCTTGGGTGGACACACTCCACCCAGCCAGGAAGCTAAGAACTCCCCTGTGTGCAAAACAGGCATGAAGACAGGGAGGCGGGGTCCACGTTGATGCAGTTAAAGTCAGCTTGAGCCTGGGACGCTAACCTATGGGAGAACTCCAACAACGGAGCCTTTGATTGGCATCCAGGCCCCACAAGCTTCCGTTGCCCTTGTTAAATGCAATGTGTGTCCCCTTGGAACATTTCTAAGTTAGAGGTTTGGGAAGCAGAGAAAAGTTCTCTACTGAAAAGAAAAAAGGCATTTTACTGTCTGAAGAATAAACAGATTTCTGTCCGCCAAATGGGAGAGACCAATTTTCCTAGATCAAATTGCCAAAGCCATGGAAACTCCTTGTGCTTTCTTGCTACGGTGCCAGCTTCTGCTAGTGCCTCACCATGATGGCTTTCTTCTGCGGAACACTTCTCTAGAGAGGGAGGTCCTGGCTTTCAACAGGAAGCACTAGGTCTCTATCGATGTATAACCACTCTACAGGCATCAGGATGAGGGAGCCCAAACACTGGGCCAAAATGATGGAAGACTCAGCCTAGATTCAACACGGTGGCTGCAAACCACATAAAGCTGCCAAGTGCCCGGGTGTCACCATCCAGTGTGTAGGACACATGTTCATCTTGGGATAGGTGTGTGTCCTGCCTTGCATGTGTGTGCCCTGGTTGCATGCATATTGTTGATACGCTAAGTTTGATTATTAAGTATGAGAGTTATTTACGTCTTCTTTAATGTGCACTATGGTTTGGATCTTGAACATCCCCACAGGATGATGTGTTAAAGGCTTGGTCCCTCCCCGTGAGGTGCTGTGGAGAGATAGGAAAACTTTTAGGATGTGGGGCCTTCTGAGAGGATCTTAAGTCAAGAGTAGTATCCTTCAAAGGGATAGAGGAGGCTCTGACCCTTCCTTCTCTCCACTCCATCCCACAGAACTCTTTCTGAGACAAGGTTGGGCTCACTGCGTAGCGGAGGAGACTGAATTTCTCATCTTCCTGCTTCTGCCTTCCAAGTATTAGGGTTACAGGCATGTGCCACCATGAGCAGCTCTGAGGTGCTGGGGAACCCTGCTTTCATGCATGCTCAGCAAACACTTTACTTACTAATGGAGCCACACTCAGGTTATTTTCCTCGCCTTTGCCATGAAGTGGGCAATTTTTAACCTCACTCTGCCTCCTTCATGGTATGTCCTTGCTTCAGTCTCACATCCACGGTCTGTGGAATCCTTAGAACTATGAGCCAAAATAATCATTCTCCCTCCCCCTCCCCCTCCCCTCCCTCCCCCTGCCCCTTCCCCTCCCCTACCTTTCCCCCTTCCCCCCTCCCCTCCCTCCCCCTGCCCCTTCCCCTTCTCTTCCATTCCCCCTTCTCTCCTCCCTCCCCCTCCCCTCCTCCTTCTCCTCCCTCCCCCTCCCCTCCCTTTCCCCTCCCCCTTCCCTCCTCTTCTCTTCTCTTCTCTTCTCTTCTCTTCTCTTCTCTTCTCTTCTCTTCTCTTCTCTTCTCTTCTCTCTCTCTCTCTCTCTCTCTCTCTCTCTCTCTCTCTCTCTCCAATAGATAAATTCAAGGCCAGCCCCAAGGAGGAAAGACTTCTTTGTCTCAGATCTCTATCCTTGGAGATTGAAGATACAAAGGGATTTACAGGATAATGGTTTATAGTGAGAAAACGATAGAAATTCTCTACAGCATTGTCATCATTTATGCTTTCAAAATCAGCCAGGATGTGGGACCTAAACCTCTTGGGGTGGTCTCTCCCTTGCCTTATCTTTCCAGACAAACACAACTAAATTTTTATATGGACTGGAGAGATGAATCTTTTCTCTTTAGAAGTTGATTTTTAAAACTAATTTGTACAATGGAAGGCAAATGCAATGTGGTTCTTCAAATACTTTTAAACAAAAATCCATTTAGGTCATGTTCTGCTTCTATGGAGTGACATGGGTGTCTCAGTCCATTCTTTGAGAGGTTTGTTTACCTCATGGTTCTGGTGTCTGGGAAGCCAAGTGGCTATTTGCTCTGAACTGAAGCATTGTCTCCTAGAGGAAAAGATGCAGACTCATGAAACCTAAGAAACTAAGGAGGACAAGATGCAAGAACCTTGGGAGACCTAGAGAGCTCAAATTCAAGATCTGCATAGCCCCTCTCATGCTCCAGTGAGCAAAGTACATTGTGTGGGCATTGTGGAGGCAGAGGGTGGGGAAAAGACTCTTCCCTGAGCTCCCTGAATGAAGTCACACAGGGAGCCAACCGCAGGCATGAGGCTTTGTGTTGTCCACATGCTGGGGTGGCTTTTTTTTTTTTTTTGCCTTGGCTGCCTCTGAGTTACCCATGTTTATGTAAGTCACCCCCATTCATGCCCCTGTCAGTAACTCCAAGAAACTTACTGGTTCACAAAGCTAGACTTGGGTAGAATCATTTCTTGGCCTATCATCTGTGTCATCTGTGACTAGATGTTTCCTCAGGAAAACTCAGATTCCAAGAATGCATCACTGGCCCAGACAAGGGACTCTTCTGCAGAGCATATTTGGTGGTGAAGCAGAGCATCATGGTACTGCAAGTCTTTCTCCATCTTCCTTCCTTCCTTCCTTCCTTCCTTCCTTCCTTCCTTCCTTCCTTCCTTCCTTCCTTCCCTCCCTCCCTCCCTCCCTTCCTTCCTTCCTTTCCTTCTCCTCTTCCTCCCCCTTCTCCTCCTTCTTCTTCACTATGTAACCTGGGTATATAGATCAGGCTGGCCTTGAACTCTCAGAGACTTGCCTGCCTCTGCTTCCAGAAAGCATGTGCCACCCCTCCCCCCTCCCCCTCCCCATCATTTCATTTTTTTTTTTTAAAGATTATTTGTTACTGTGCGTTGTAGCCTCCCCCAGCCCTGAGTAGGCTGGCTCAGACCTTGCTGCCACTGAGAATGAGACCACCTGGGGTGGAGCCTTCCAACCTAGATGGCTTTATTGCTCTGTCACCTGCCACTGCTCTCCTCCAAGACGCCCACTAGCCCACTACCGCTGAGAGGCTGAGCCTGTCTTCCTGAGATATTCCTGAGATAGCCCACAACCTGTGGTCTTGGCAACCTAATGCTAACAGCTCTGACAGACTAGAGCTAACAACTTAGCAACAAAGCATCAAGAAGCCTGGCATGGTGGGGGATGGGCCTCTCCCCTTTATCTCCCCCCACCCCACAGGGTTTCTCTGTGTAGCCCTGGAACTCACTCTGTAGACCAGGCTGGCCTCGAACTCAGAAATCTGCCTGCCTCTGCCTCCCGAGTGCTGGGATTAAAGGCGTGTGCCACCACGCC
>NC_034601.1:14396947-14398501 GCF_900095145.1 Mus pahari
TGGGATTTGAACTCAGGACCTTTGGAAGAGTAGTCAGTGCTCTTAGCCACTGAGCCATCTCTCTAGCCCCAGCCCTTCTGTGTTCTTACAGAGCCACTGAGGGTCATCTGAGGGCACTCTCTCATGGAAGCATAGATAATTTGGAAATGGGTCCAATTTTATCTGGAGACTTGATATACAGCAAAGGTGCTAGCTCAGATCACTGGGGAGAAAGGGCTGTGTAAAAGTTAATGACTCAAGGAGAACATCTAGACCAGATGCTCTGTAAGTGGGCAGGGCAGTGGTGCATATCTCTAACTCTGTCACTCGGGAGGTTGAGGTAAAAGGATAGTGAGTTTGAAGTCAGCCCGGGATACTCTGGCAAAAAAAAGAAAAAAAAAAAATCCAGACTGTGGAGGAAGCTGGCGTGAGTGTGGACAAGTTTGGTAAGAAGGGACTAAAAGCTGTAACAGTGATGTCATTAATGATGTAGCAGTTCCATAGGATTGAAATATAATTAATAATTATATGGTTCTATTTAATTTATATATTATATTAACATGCTATTACTACTAGATATTTAATATATATATTAATTATGCATTAGTAAATACATTTTATTTGTATGTAGCATTATAAAGTAATATAGAGGGAGAATATAATAAAAGTATTTTTCTCTAGTTCAGAGCCACAGGCTGAGCCTAGAGCATTCCTGTAGCACCAGGAAGTAAGGAAATGATCAAGCCCAGCAAGGACTCATGCAAAGGACACACGAACTGCATGAGAAGCCATGATACCAACAGACTGTGGCTCCAAACTAAACCTATGAGCCCAAGCTTTAGTAAAGAGGAGGACAGGGAGACTGACAGCGTTGGACTACGGGAGGAGGGAGCTGGGAACCCTCTGCCTGCAACTCTGTAGTCCTAACCCATCCAGCAAGAATCAAGTACCAGGAAGTCTCTGGGCGACAGGCGTGGCCGTGAGTTGACTCAGCCTCGGGTGGAGACACCTGGGAGGTACTCTTTGATCCCAGGAATGTTGTGAGCCCTGAGAGGGACTTAGTATCCGTCCTAATATACAGCCGTGTTGTGTCACATAGGGATAGATGGCCAGGTGTGTCAGGTGGGGGAGGTGTGAAGAACAGATGGCCTCTGTATCCAGGTGCTAGAATCAGAGGAGACAGGAAGAGCTCCAGGCAGTGTCCAGACACATGGGGACAGCATGGGACCATAGTCCTCAGCTAGGGAAGCACATATTCTGGCACAGTTGGTGACATTAACACAGGGAGAACAGTCCTCGTGTATCTGAGTGAGGGTGTCTGATTCCATAGAACCGGAGTTATAAACAGCTGTAAGCTGTAAGTGCCATGTGCCTGGCACTTGAACCCAGGTCCTCTAGAAGGGCAGCCCATGCTCCTAACCACTGAACCATCTCTCCAGCCCAAGTCCTCTCCTCTGGTTTCCTTCCTTCCTTCCTTCCTTCCTTCCTTCCTTCCTTCCTTCCTTCCTTAAAGATTTACTTATTTTATTTATATGAGTACACTATAGATGTCTTCAGACACACCAGAAGAGGGCA
>NC_034601.1:14400356-14416723 GCF_900095145.1 Mus pahari
AGAACCCAAGACTACCAGCCCAGAGATGGCACCACCCACAAGGGGACCTCCCCCCTTGAACACTAATTGAGAAAATGCCTTACAGCTGGATCTCATGGAGGCATTTCCCCAACTGAAACTCCTTTCTCTGTGATAACTCCAGCTGTGTCAAGTTAACACAAAACTAGCCAGTACAGTACAGTAAGGTGCTGAAAAAAAGGTATATTCTTTTGCTTTAGGATGAAATGTTCTATAAATATCTATTAGATACATTTGATTCATAACTTCTGTTAGTTTCACTGTGTCTCTGTTTAGTTTGTGTTTCCATGATCTGTCCATTGTTGAGAATGGGGTGTTGAAGTCTCCCACTATTACTGTGTGGGGTGCAATGTGTGCTTTGAGCTTTAGTAAAATTGCTTTTATAAATGTGGGTGCCCATGCATTTGGAGCATAGATGTTCAGAATTGAGAGTTCATCTTGGTAGATTTTTTTCCTTTGACCAGTATGAAGTGTCCTTCCTTATCTTTTTTGATAACTTTTGGTTGAAAGTTGATTTTATTCGATATTAGAATGGCTACTTCAGCTTGTTTCTTGAGACCATTTGCTTGGAAAATTGTTTCCCAACCTTTTACTCTGAGGTAGTGCTGTCTTTGTCACTGAGGTGTGTTTCCTTTTTTTTTTTTTTGATTTACTTAATTATATGTAAGTACACTGTAGCTGTCTTCAGACACCCCAGAAGAGGGCATCATGTCTCATTACAGGTGGTTGTGAGCCACCATGTGGTTCCTGGGGATTTGAACTCAGGACCTTTGGAAGGGCAGTCAATTCTCTTACCCACTGAGCCATCTCACCAGCCCAGGTGTGTTTCCTGTATGCAGCAAAATTCTGGGTTCTGTTTACATATCCAGGTCTTTGTCCTTTTTGGGGAATTGAGTTCATTGATGTTAAGAGATATTAAGGGAAGGTCATTGTTACTTCCTGTTATTTTTGTTGTTAGAGGTGGAATTAAGTTTGTGTGGCTATCTTCTTTTGGGTTTGTTGAAAGATTACTTTCTTGCTTTTTCTAGGGTGTAGTTTCCCTCCTTGTGTTGGTGTTTTCCATCTTTTATCCTTTGTAGGGTTAGATTTATGGAAAGATATTGTGTAAATTTGTTTTTGTCATGGAATATCTTGGTTTCTCCATCTGTGGTAATTGAGAGTTTTGTTGGGTATAGTAATCTGGGCTGGCATTTTTGTTCTCTTAGGGTCTGTATGACATCTGCCCAGGATCTTTTAGCTTTCATAGTCTCTGTTGAGAAGTCTGGTGTAATTCTGATAGGTCTGCCTTTATATGTTACTTGACCTTTTCCCCTTACTACTTTTAATGTTTTTTCTTTGTTTAGTGCACTTGGTGTTTTGATTATTATGTGATGGGAGGAATTTCTTTTCTGGTCCAGTCTATTTGGGGTTCTGTAGGCTTCTTATATTTTCATGGACATCTCTTTCTTTAGATTAGGGAAGTTTTCTTGTATTTGCAATTTCTTTGACTATTGTGTCAATGTTTTCTATGGTATCTTCTGCACCTGAGATTCTCTCTTCTGTCTCTTGTATTCTGTTGGTGATGCTTGCATCTATACCTACATCTATGACTCCTGATTTCTTTCCTAGGTTTTCTAACTCCAGAGTAGCTCCCTTTGTGATTTCTTTATTGTTTTAATTTCTGTTTTTAGATCTGGGATGGTTTTGTTCATTTTCTCCGCCTGTTTGATTGTGTTTTCCTGTAATTCCTTTAGGGATTTTTGCGTTTCCTCTTTAAGGACTTTACCTGTTTACCTGTGTTTTCCTGTATTTCATCAAGGGAGTTATTTATGTCTTTCTTAAAGTCCTCTATTGCCATCATGAGAAGTGATTTTAGATCCAAATTTTGCTTTTCTGGTGTGATGATATATCCAGGAGTTGCTATGGTGGGAGAATTGGGTTCTGATGATGCCAAGAAACCTTTGTTTCTGTTGCTTATGCTCTTATGCTTGCCTCCTGCCATCTGATTATTTCTAGTGCTACCTGCCCTCACTATATCTGACCTGCCTTCACTATATCTGACTGGAGCCTGTCCTTCTTGTGATCCTGGTTGTGTTGGAACTCCTCAGAGTTCAGCTGTCTCTGTGATCCTGTGATTCTGGGATCCTGGCTGTGTCTGAGCTCATGGGGGTCAAGCTGCCTCTGGGACCCTGAGATCCTGGTGTGACCAAGCTCCTGAGATCCTGTGAACTTGTGATCCTGTGGACCTGGGCGTGTTAGAGCACCTGGGAGTGGAGCTTCCTCTGGGTGTTGTGGGGCTAGCTGCAGAGTTCTGGCCAAAGGTCTGCTCAGGGCACTGGCCCGACCAGAAGGAACCTGTGTCACTGGTTGGGTGGAGTTCCTGGGTGCCTGGGTCGCACTGGTCCCAGTTAATTCAGGTGTTGGGGCAGATGTTGTGTCCTCCTCACCTCTGATCCTATGATCCTGGGTGTGTTAGAGCGCCTGGGAATGTATCTTCCTCTGGGTGTTGTGGGACTGGCTGTGGAGTTCACACCCTTGGTCATTATTGTTACTCTCTGGTTGTGCCTAACTTGTATATTCATTTCTTTCTTTCTTTCTTTCTTTCTTTCTTTCTTTCTTTCTTTCTTTCTTTCTTTCTTTCTTTCTTTCTCTTTTTTTCTTTTTTTTGCAGGAATGTCTATATAGAAAAAGCACAGTGGGCTGGTGAGATGGCTCAGCGGTTAAGAGCACTGACTGTTCTTCCGAAGGTCCTGAGTTCAAATCCCACCCGTAATGGGATCTGACGCCCTCTTCTGGTGTGTCTAAAGACAGCTACAGTGTATTTACATATAATAAATAAACCTCATATACATAATAAATAAATAAATCTTTAAAAAAAAGGAAAAGAAAAAGCACAGTGTGTGTGGGGAGATGGAGGTTTCAGCATCTGATGGGGTGTGTCTTGGAACTCCCTAGAGGGGAGTAGGCAGCATTGTCTGGACTTTGAGTTTGATAAGGGGCTGGAGCTATGGTTTAACCGTTCAGAGTTCTTGCTGCTCTTCCAGAGGCCTCAGTTCAGTTCTCAGCACCCACACCAGGGGGTTCACAGCCACTTGGAGCTCCAGCTTCAGGAGATCAACTCCCTCTTCTGGCCTCTGTCCCACCCACCCAGCACACACACATAAGTAAATCAACAAACCAAACCAAGCAGCTAGCATCCTGAACTTCATATTGAGTAGCCAGTGCTGTGTTAGGAGCCCCGATGGGGTCAAGGCTGCTGATACATGCCCCTGCCTGTGAAGGGTCTCAGTACAGCACCATGCACAGAGCACCTGAGGGAAGAAATGGAGAAAAGGTTTAAGGAGAGAACTGGGTTGTCTTGGGGGATATGCCAGGTGTCTTCTCAGTGAGTCCATGGCTTCCAGGAAGAGAGACTGTGGACTTTGTGGAGAGCAGCAAGACACACCAAATCCTCCAGACACCCAGCCCTCTGCGTACAGACATGGTCGGAAAAAGACACGGAAGGAGGGTTGGGTTGCCGCTCAGTGGTAGGGCATGTGCCTAGCCTGTGTGAGGTCCTAGACCCGAAAACAACACCTGAAAACAGATTACGAAGGACTCCCCAGGATTTAGCTCAGCCTCCCAGAGCACTTTCCCTACACCATGTTGTAAGCAACGGGGGTTAACAGATCCTGCAATTTTTAATTTTGTTTTCATTTGTGTGCATATGTGCCTGCCTACTTGTCTGTATGTGCACCATGTTTGTGTGGATGCTCTCGAAGGCCAGAAGATGGTGTTAGAGCCCCTGAAACTAGAGTTATAGGTAGCTGGCGCTAAGGAATGGGATTCAGGTCCTCTGCAAGAGCAGTGCTTGCTGGGCTGGTGAGATGGCTCAGTAGGTAAGAGCACCTGACTGCTCTTTCGAAGGTCCAGAGTTCAAATCCCAGCAACCACATGGTGGCTCACAACCATCCATAACAAGATCTGACACCCTCTTCTGGAGTGTCTGAAGACAGCTACAGTGTACTTACATATAATAAATCAATAAATCTTTAAAAAAAAAAAAAAAAAAAAAGAGCAGTGCTTGCTCTTAACTGCTGAGTCATCTCTCCAGTGCCTTTTGTTGGCTTTGAGACAGTATCTCACTATGTAACCCAGACTCTAACCTTTAACAAATCCTCTTATCACCCTAAGTTCTGGGATTACAGGCACTTGCCACCATTCTGGTCCATGTGTGCACATTTTCGGAGAGAGGCCCCAGGCAGTTTTGGAGGGCCGTGATGGACTCTGTGATTTAGGGGGGGTTATGGTACAACAGCACTCCAGGAAGGCAGGGGGATGACCTCTGTGACCCAAGAGGCAGAAGATGTATTGTCTATATTTTAGGGACTGGCCAAAGATATATTTGACGTGCCAGTGAACTCAAAAGAAGGAGGAAGAGAGGGAGGAAGAAAAGCAAGCAGGAAGGGCAAGAACACCCATCAAGTGCAGAACAGAAGAACCAACCATGAAGCAACTCTAGCCTCTGGCTCCATTTAAACTGTTATTTCCACACTCACTGGTTGTGACCACAAATGGAAGAGCAAATGGTAGGCTCCCATTGCAAACCACCCCTGCCCTGCTGCGGGGCCCTACATGCACATCCCATGCCATCTATCAGCTCTAGGTGGAGATGCCAGTGCTGACTCTATGCAGGAGACGGGTGATGACTCCCCTCTGCATTCAGCCTTATATGCAGGACACCGAGCTTCCCCAACAGGTTCCTGCGGGCTGAGGGCCAACCCCCACCCCAGGTGTGGCAACACTCAGAAGCCTATTGCAAGTCATTTCTTTGGCAACACAACCAGAGTGTGATGAGGACAGAGGGCAAAGGATAAATGACTTCCTCCTGTAGGATGCAGTTGTCATGAGGAGCCCACCACCCTCTCATGACAGCAGGTGGCCCTGCTTAGTAGCCTCTTGTGAAGGACAAGGAGCCTTTGTGGGGGAGTTCATCAGGCACATGCAGAAGTGAAGGCAGGTCTCAGGAGGGGGATGGAAAAAGGAACTGAGCTTAGTCAGGCGGTGGGGTTGGGGCTGCAGGGGGCTTGTGAAGAGCCCAGAAGAAGCTGTGGTGGCCTTGAGCTGGAGCTCATGAGCGAGGTGAGCAAGACCGAGCACAAAGGACTACAACCCAAAACCTGTTCCTCAGATCGGTTCCCAAGCGTAAAAGCTTTGAAAGAACACAGCGCTGTGCTCTGCTCCTGAATGGCTTCCTCTCTGAGGGTGGCCCTGCACTTTGTAATTAAAAAAAAAAATACAGATGCTGATTTATTGCTAGACAGACTCCCAGCGAAGGCACAGGAGGCCTGATTCAGATTTGTTCTACAGGACCAAATTACACATCACTGCCTGTTGTGCACTTGAGGGATTTTTAATTGAACTTTTTACTTTGGGATAATGGTAGATTCACATGCAGTTGTGGGCAATAACAGAGAGGCCCCTTGTATCCTGTACCCAGTTCCTCCCAAGGCTGAAGGGTTGAAAAACTGCCCTTCCTCACACTGACCTCCGTGCCATGAAGGCCCCGGACGGCTTCATACCACAAGCCCCTTCTGTTACACTTTGATGGTCATATCCACACCCTCCTGCCTTGTTGCCTCCAGCAACTAATGTCCATGTCTGTAATTTTGTCATTTCTACAACGCTATGAATAGACGTGGAAGCCATGTGGCATCCTTGGGCTTTTCATGCAGCCTGGTTTTCTGGATATCCATCCAGGTTGATGTATCATCAAAACAATCATTTGGCCTTGTTGCGGTCAGTTCTTTTTATGTTTCAACACTTAAAATTTGTATGTATATAAACTGCAGCACACACTGGTTATTCCAGCAGCCAGGAAACGGAAGCAGAAGAATCAGTTTGTCCCTGGCTACATAGAGAGATGTAGGGCTGGTGAGATGGCTCAGTGGTGATTGCCACCAAGCCTTTCGATTTGTGTCCCAGCCTCTGAACACAGGTAGAAGGAGAGAACTAACTCCTGAATGTTTTCCTCTGAGCTTCACTGACATACTCATCTCAAACACACACAAGCACATATGCTTACATACACACGCACACACACACTCATACACACATACATACAAGTACATACACTCACACACACATGCACACACATGCAGACACACACTCACACATACACTCAAGCATACACACTCACACACATAAGCACACACAACAAGCATACACATTCACACACAAGCATGCATACTCATACACACGCACAAGCACATACACACATATAGTTAGGGGAAAAAAAGAGTTCAAGTCTGACCTGGTGCACATGGGACCCTTGTCTCAAAACCAAACAATCAAACACACACACACACACACACACACACACACACACACACACACACACGGGAGGGAGCCTACATGCTTTGTTATGCCTGAGAGGCTGGGAAAATGGGCCTAGCAGTTGCTGGCTTGCTGTACAATTGTGAGGCCTGAGTTCAGATCCTGCTCATGCCTGTAATGTTGACTCCAAGGCAAGGAGAGACAAGATGGTCACTGAGACGTCCTGACTTCCAGCCTAGCCAAGAAACTACAAGCTCTGGGTTTAGGGGAAGGCCCTGTCTCAAAGGAGCAAGTGGACAGTGACAGTGGAGGACACCTGGCACCCTCTTCTGTTACAGGTGCACACACACACATCCTTGGAAATGCCTAAGTATTTCATTTTTCAAGTAATTTTAAATGGCATCATATTTAAATGTCAGTGTGCTGGGGCTGGAGAGCTGACTCAGTGCTAGGAGTACTTGTTGAATTTGCTGTTCTTGCAGAGGACCTGGGTTCTGTTCCCAGCACCCACTGGTGGCTCATGACTGCCTGCAACTACAGTTCCAGGAACCCAATGGTCTCTGCTAGTCTCCAAGGGCACCATATATACCTGCAGGCAGAACAGCAGACCTTAGAAAAATGTACAGTGTCCTGGTGTATATTGCTAGCCTACGGAAATACATTTTATTTTCTTTTTGAGACAGGTGTATCTCTGTGTAGCCCTGGCTGGCCCTCAACTCACAGAGAGCCACCTGCTGGGATTTAAGGTGTGCCCAACTGTGCTTGGCAGAAATCCAATTTTTTTTTTTTCCAGTGCTAGAGATGAAACCCAGGTTCTCATGCAAGCTAGGCACACTCTCTATCAATGACTATATTCTCAGTTTTTGTTTTTGTTTTTGTGATTACATTTGGGGACAAAATTCTGGGGTCTCATTAGATTGTGTAGACCACACCATTGAACTCACAATTCTTTTTTTTTTTTTTTTTTCGAGATAAGTTTTCTCTTTGTAGCCCTGGCTGTCCTGGAACTCACTCTGTAGACCAGGCTGGCCTCGAACTCAGAAATCCACCTACCTCTGCCTCCCAAGTGCTGGGATTAAAGGCGTGCATCACCACCGCTTGGCTGAACTCACGATTCTTTTATCTCAACTCTCCCTTTTGTGTGATGGGGGTTACAAGACTGGGCCACTAGGTCTGGCTTACAGCTGTCTAATAAGTGTTGGCCTTGCATTCTATAATCTTGCCAAATTCAATTAGTCCTTGGAGGGTTTTGTTTTGTTGTTTTGTTTTGATAGATGCTCTGGTATTTGTGTGCAGGCGATGGAGTCAGTGACAAGCAGGGTGTGGCGCTGTGGGAGGTGGTTTGGTTTCATCCACCCATCCGGCTCAAGGCTCACACAGCTCTCCTTATTTCCTAAGTGACTGGAATGGTGTTGAGGTGATTTAGGGATCAAAACAGGCTCTGGAAACCTATGTCTCCGAGCTGCTTCCTCCATAGACACAGAGAGCTGATGTCTATAAGACCTCCACCGCAGGAGCCCTGGTCTTTGCTTGGGAGGAAGAAATGTTGCACAAAGAAGGCAAGAAGAATCTGGACGGACAGGCCTCGCTGGGTTTCCCCACCCAGTCTATTAGTGCTACGGTTCCAGAAAATTCTCAAAGGGCAAGGTTCAGAGAGCTTCCAGATCGCTAACTCTGATGGGACCTGGAAGATGGTGTGTAGAAAGGGTATGAAGGCTTGTCCTCTCTTCCACAACACGTCTTCCTTTGTGCTCTTTGTAATATTCCTTATAATGAACCAACAAGTGAGCCTGATGTAGAGGCACCCAGGAGGCAAGTGTCGGGGGCCTCCTCAATTACCTAGGGAATTTGAGGCTGGTTTGGGTTACTTGAAATCCTGTGTTAAACCTCTCCAAACCAAACCAAAGTAACAACTGCAAAAAAAAAAAAGGACAATAACCGTAGGTGAAATCACACATTTCCCTGAGGTCTGTAGTCGCTCAAGCGAACAAACTGACCCCAAAGTGCAGATTATCAGGAGCCCACTCACAGCCAATAAGCACAGGCAGAGCTAAATCAACCCCAGGCTTGTAACTGGCATCTGGAGTATGTGTGTGTGTGTGAAGGCACCTTTGGGTTCTGAGCCTTCAGTCTGTGGGAGCTGATGCTATCTTCAGGCAGATAGCATCAGACTTGAACTGGATTAGAGGACACTCAGCCAGTGTCTGCGGCTGAGCGGGTGGTGTGTTTGCTGGTGGGAAGGAAGCCTTGGGAGTTCAGAGTGCCTGTGTCTCGAGTGTACAGTGGAGAAACTGAGTCTGAATAGTTCTTACTGTGTTTTACTTATAGGGGCTTATAGGGGCTTACTTCTTTCCCTTTTTTGTCTATATGCCTTTTAGTTCCTTTTCTTGTCTTATTGCATAGGCGAGGATGTCTAGATTATGTAAAAACAAGTCCTTCACCTTATCTGGGAGATGGAGAGCATCTCATCAAAAAGAAACACCTTTTTTTTTTTTTTTTTTTTTAAATGAAGTGTTTTGGATAGGGGTGCTTTTAAAATGCTTTTTATTAAGTTGGCAAATCTTTTTTTTTTTTTTAATCACAAGTGGGAGTTGAATTTTATGGGAAGAATTTTCACCTCAGTTGGTGATGTAAATTTTCTTCTTTCACATTATTCCACCTTTTAATGATGTAAGGAACATTAAATTCGAGTCCTTCCTACCAAATAACTAAAACTTGCGTTTACAATAAGAAATTTACAGGGTTTTTTTTTTGGGGGGGGGGGACAGGGTCTCACTATGTAGCTCTAGTTGTCCTGGAACTCACTCTGTAAACCAGGCTGGTTTGGAACTCACAGAGATCCTCCTGACTCTGCCTCTCCAGTTCTGGGATTAAAGGAGTGTGCGATCGCCACCTTGCTGAATTCATGTCTTTTTATCTTCTCCACTTGTAAGACTTTTGCCAGTGGCTGGCCCCTCCCTGTGCTTTCCTGTACACCAGTTCTTTTACGACTACCCAATCAAACCAGACTGTGAGGTTGGACTGCAGCAGATGCAGAAAAGACACAGGTTAGTTACTTTAGTTAGAGTAAAAGCCAAGGCCACGTCCTGTCCCTGTGTGGTCACTCCTCCAAGCACGCCCTTTTGAAGGGTAAGGACTTGCTCTGTCTAGATACTTCAGTTAGTGTGCAAGTCTCTAACTTTCTGACTCATAACATATTTATAACAATGTGGTGGCCACACTGATGGCTTTCAGAATGCCTCACTAGCCTTTCATTCTGGAAATGAATGCTACCTGACCAGATGAAGAATTATTTTTATGGGGTGTTGAATACTGCTTGCTAAAGACTTTTCTATGCATATCAATGAAAGAGATTGGATATTTTATTTTTTACTGTCTGTTTCTGGATTTTATACTAGGGTCATTTTAATTACCTCAACCAACATATCTCCTCTATTTCTAAAAGAGAAGTGATGAATTATTTGAAAATTGATAGTTTTTCATTTAAACCTTAGGAGCTTGGAGATTTCTGGGAGTTTTAAGGTAAAGAATTAGATTTATACAGTGAAGCTCTTTAGATGTTTAATGCTAGATAAGTTGCTACTAGACTTAACGGTCACAGCTTGTAACCCCAACAAGCCAGGTTTGGACATATGTCTTCAATATGTAAATTAAAGGAACCAAATTAGTAGTGAAAAGCAAAACAAAACGAAAACAAAAACAAAACAAACAACAATAACAACCCCCAAAACAAACAAACAAACAGCCCCCCCAAAACACACACACACACACACACACACACCAGAAAACAAAAAACAAAGCCAAACCAGGGGGTGGGATTCATCCAATTCGACTATATTGGAAAGAGAACAAACACATCTACTCATACAAGCCCACCTTTGGATCTTTGGTTCTCATTTGAGAGTAGGGTTCAAGTACAAAGCAAGATATATGTGCATGGTGTGGTCTGTGCCTCCAGGTGTCTCAGCACCAAGTCTTTCCAGTCAAGTGTGTCCCCTGCAAGGTCCTCTTACTAGTTGTAAATCTTTCTCCAGTAGACACTTCCTGGCTAGTTGCCCCCACAGGGGGGCTTTAGCCACTTCCTCTCTCAAGAGAAGATTCCTGGGGGAAAAAATCTAATAATTTCTTGGGGAAATTCTTCCAACAGTCTCATAGCCAAAGGAGAACACTGTAAATTGCTAGCTTGTATTTCTGCCATCAGGTCAGTTACACTGTGGAATTTCGTATTTTTCCAAGGAATTGTTTCATTTCTGAGTTGTTGAAATTAAGGGTATGGGGCTCAGGAGATGGTTTGGTTGATCAATGACTTGCTGCCCAATCTGGGGGAGCTGAGCTCAGATCCCCCAGCACCCAGGTAGAAGATTAGGCACAGAGGCTTATGTGTACCCTTGTGCTTGGGAGGTACAAACCGGCAGATCCCTGGAGCTCATTGGCTAGCCAGTCTTGTCAGTCAGCCAACTCCAGATTCAGTGAGAGATCCTGTCTCGAAACACAAGGTGGAGGTCTGGGGGGGGGGGTGGCTCAGTGGGTAGAGGTACTCTACAAACACACAAAACAAGAGTGACTCAGTAAGGCAATTCTGGTTCTTCACGTGGACAAGACAAGAGAGACTCAGAAGGGTAGCAAAGACTTCCTTTGGTCTGGCTACAAATGCCGACAATATAAAACACGAGCGTTTATGAATGGTTGACCGGCGTGAGTGAACACTAGCCACCTCGGCTCCCTCCTTCTGCAAAGTTTCCATCCCGAAACTGCTCACCTACGGAGATCCCTTCCCAGACTAGCCAGTGTCTCCTTGCTGCGCTTAATAAATGAGCAGCGCTCCTGGTTGTCGGGTAGTTGGTGCAACCCCATCAGAACACATACAGCTCACCTAATGCCAGCGTTTCTGTACATGTGTCTGCGTTTGTCCTTTCTGCATTCTTTCACCACCCAGTCAGGTTTCCAGAACCCAAGCCACATGGCATGTAACGCTGGACAATAAATAGTTAGAGTTCACCAAATGAGGTCTCCATATCCCCCCTGAACAAGAGATCAGGTGACTCCCTACAATTATAGGACACATAGAGAGAGATGCCCCTAGATGACCTTGGGGGGCAAAGGAAAAATTCTCCCTTTGGGCTCTCTGACCACATCAGTACAGCCTCTGCGGTGGTTAGAAAAGGTATGGCCCACATAGACTCATGTGTTTGAATGGTGGTTGTTGGGTTAAATGGGGAGTTCCACATCTGCTCGGGGCTTAGGCCCCTTGGAAGGCTGGACTCGGGAAGTTTTCACTGCGCTTACCCCCACACCAGTGCCGGGCAGCTGAACACTGCCGGGGGTTGGGGAGCACAGTCTGAGGTCCCCGGGACTACTGGAGCTGACTTGGGGGGTCCCTGGGTCTGCAAGGAGGCCAGGGCCATCTGGTTCTTAAGCTCTTGGGCACACAGGTGCTGCTGGGATCCATAGAAGAGCAGAGAATGGAGTGGGGGCTGAAACTAGCCCAGGGCCGAGGGGAAACAGGGAGAACTGCAATCGGGTCCTGCAGGGAAGAGAGTCCTTGGCTTGTTCGGCAACATCGGGCTGCTTAGCTTGGTGGAGGCCGAGGCTGGGAGCACTGAGAGACTTTCTGCAGATTAGACGTGGCTCTTTAGGTGAAGGCCTGTTCCATGGCTCCCCATGATGGAGCCTGATGAAAAGAGACAGTCCATGGTTTTAAGGTGTGTATTGTCATGGCAAGAGCAGTGATGAGTAAAACCGTACCCCACTTTCTTAGGGCGGGTCTGAGGTTAAATACCTTTTTCAGGGAGGAGTGTCTGAGAAGGGGAGTTTATTGGCTAAGCCCTTCAGGCCTTTAGGTACCTCATTAAAATGGAGATCTGTCTTGAGCCTACATGACCTGTGGTCATGTCCTCTACCTATGGAGGGGCTTGGGGCGTTGCCATTAAATGACTGGTGGCCACAGACCTATGGAGAACTTCGGCTTCATGTCAGGAGCCTGGTGTCCAAGAGTGTGGCAAAATGACTACCACTCCTTGCAAGGTTGTGCCCTGCAGGGTCACCGGGGTTTCAAGCCTTAGCTCAACCAGAAACCAGGTTGCTTTTCATGGTCCTACAGCTTGGTCCATAAGAAGTGGCACTATTAGGAGGTGTGGCCTTGTTGAAGGAAGTGTGTCACTGTGGGGTTAGGTGTTTGAGATCTCATCTGCTCAAGCTACACCCAGTGTGGCCGATAGCCTCCTTCTCATGCCACAGGTTGCATTAACCAAGATGGTGGTGAGGACACATTATTGTTGTCATCTTGATGAGGTCACTAGCCAAGATGGTGACGAAACAACGTATTCATATTTTGCTTATGGTGAACTCGGCTCCATGATAAAATGAGTCCATGCCTCGCTGGGGCACAAATCCCAGTGGGATTAATAGTTTATTTGAAATGAAGAATAAGCTCAGTATCACACAAATGTGAACAAGGCGAGAGCAGCTGAACAAGACAACTCTTTCTGTGATAAAAGGTGCACCAGGACCCAACCTGGGTTGGCAAACATGTAAGACCAAGATGACGTCTATCTTTTATTGCTTTTATCGCTGATGTAGGTGATGACTGTGTCTCATCCTACTGGTGGGAGATGAATCTCAAATTTTGATGTGATCGGTTAATAGGCACAAAGGGCAAAGGAAGGTCCAAGAAAGTCATGTCCTTGTTGAGTTTGATTTAACTTCCCCCCCCTCACAATCCCACAAAGTAACAGGAGAAACCCAAAAGTTGTCCCCTGACCTTCTTATGTGGGTTACAGTATGAATACATCTGCACTCATTTAATAAATAAAGAAATAAAGAAATAAGGTGGAGCCTTTTTCAGGTTTTAACTTTTAAGATCTCACACACACACTCACACATGCATGTTTGCCCACAAGCATGCTCCCAAGCACACACACACACACAGTCATGCATGCATGCACATCCTCACCAAAGCAAACCCACAAAAAGAACAGCCCCCAACAGTTATACACAAGGCTACAACCACACATAGCCAATTTATTACATGAACTGTCCCTGATTCCAGTCCTGGGACAAGGCCATTAAGAAATTATTTGGGCTAGTAAGATGGTTCAGAAGTTAAAAGTACTTGCTACCAAGCTTGAGTTCAATCTCTCAAACCTTACATGGTAGAAGAATGTGGGGGTCTCTGCAACCACCACAGCCAGCGGGGTAATAATCTGTGGGAGCCAAGAAGGCAGTCTGGCTTTATACAGCTCAGTAGCTGGTGTTGGTTCAAACTTTGGGAGTCTGGCCCCGAGTAGTCTAATTTAGGCTTATTTAAGCACAGTACAATTTGATGAAAAATTTCCTGGTGATAATTAACTCAATCTTGTGTGCACAATAAAGCTAAAGACATGACTACAACAAAACTCTTTGCGAAGACCGTGTGACATCTCTCATCAAGGTATGTTGTATAGATTTACAAACTTACAGTAAGGGTCTGGAGAGGATCCAGTGTGGTCTCAGCCACACAGATAGTGTAAAGGTCACCAGGTTATTAGCCATGTCCACTCCTAGCCTTCTGGGCATTTAGCAGGTCATGCATGCCTCCCTTTGAGGGAACAACTCTCTGTGTTTGACATTCTTGGTTATTTGTGAGCACAGGGACCTCCGGGCTGATTACCAGAAGCAATCCTTTGACTTCTACTTGTGTGATATGGAGTGGGTGCAACCAGCTTGTCTGCCAACACACAATAAATAAATGCAATTTAAAAAAATTGACATGTAGCTCTCTGCTGGCCTGCTTTTATAATGCCAGAAAGTGTTATGTAGGCTGCTGGAGGAGAAAAATAACAATGAGTTTGCCCAGTGGTGGACCTTACCTACGACGACACGGACTTGCTAAGCAAAGCATGCACACTGGCGTGTACTATGAAGACGACTCCTGGAGATGGCGCATGGAGATAACTAACCACTTTGTTTAGTCTGAGTCCTGCTTCATACAAGGGACATCAAGTCTGGTTCTATAAATTTTGTCAAAAGCTGGTGGCTAGGGATGTCACAGGCCAGAGGGGAAACCTCATTATGAATGCCTTGCCAAATGGGCATATGCTGCCCATTATTTTCCCTTTATGTTCCTATACATTGATTAGTGTGCTCATAACCTTCTTTGTGTGCTCAGAAACACTTCTTTGTGTAGTGGGCTCTGGCCCAAAGATTTATTTATTATTACACATTAGTACACTGTAGCTGACCTCAGCAGCACCAGAAAAGGGCATCAGATCTCATTACAGGTGGTTGTGAGCCATGTGGTTGTTGGGATTTGAACTCAGGACCTTTGGGAGAGCAGTCAGTGCTCTTACCCACTAAGCCATCTCGCCAGCCTGGCCCAATACCTTCTAAATCTATGTTTTATCTTTGCTGCCCTGTTACCTTCTGGACAGCTCCTCCCTTTCCCCCTACATTTTGGATGAATTTTCTTCTTCAGCTCTAAATCTGATCTATCTCCCTCCAGGACATGGTGGTTCTTCTCTCTTTCCTCTCTCCCAGTTCCTAGCCTGTGGGAAGCATGCAGGCAACTCAGAATTTATATCCGGAATGGCAGACAGCAGAGAGAGAGAGAGAGAGAGAGAGAGAGAGAGAGAGATTGGGCTTGGGCTTGATGTGGACTTTTGATGCCTCAGGGCTACCCCCACGGATACACTTCTTTAACAAGGCCACACCGCCTAAACAGCTCAAAACTGTGAAATGAAAATTTAAATATATGTTCTTATGGGGGTCCTTCTCATTCAAAGTATCCATTTCTTACTATGGATTTTCTTCTTGATAAGGAAACGCTTAGATATAAGACTTTAGATTTAGGCTCATTGCAGCACCTGCATATAGCCAAGAGACAGTCCCAGTATTGTTTAACCTAAAAATTCGATAATGGCTCAATTTCTTTTCTCTCCCTCTCTAGAAGCCATTTATCTGGAAGGGACCCTGTACAAATTCTAGCCACTCTAACATTTATCCAAGGGCCTGAAAGCAGATTCTGGGTTCATCACTCTGGAATCCAGTCAAGTGGACGATGCTGGATAGCTTTACATCACGTTGACAAAGCTAGAGTTATCCAAGAGGAGGGGGTTGAGATAGTACCTCGCCAGGTGTGCTGATTTACACTTCTAATGCCAGAACTTGGGGCACAGAGGCAGGCAGATCTCTGTGAGTTTGAGGGCAACCACAAAATGTTCTAAGTCAGCAAGGATTACAACAGTGAGATCCTATCCTGAGAGGGAGAGAGAGAGAGAGAGAGAGAGAGAGAGAGAGAGAGAGAAACCTATTGTGGGGATACCCCTGGTTCTGGGTTGTATAAGAAAGCAGACTGAGTGAGCCATGGGTAATAAGCCATTAAGCAACACCCGCACATCCATGGCTTCTGCATCAGTGTCTGCCTCCAGGTTCCTGCCCTATTTGAGTTCCTGTCTTGGTTTCTCTCAATGGACTGTGGTTCACGATATGGAAGCCAAAGAAACCCTTTCCTCCCCAGCTTGCCTTTGGTCATGGTGTTTCATCACAGCAATGGTAACCATAACTAAGAGAAATCAAAGGAAAAGGAGGATGAGCCATAGGTGGCCACTCTTGTGAGGGCAGAAGATTCGGGCTTTGATTTGAACCTTTAAAAACTACCCTATTGACTTCTTTTGGTTCTTTGCCCAGGACTTCTAATACTAATGACTCTTGTTTTTACTTTCAGGCACATTTCTTCCTTCCCAATTTGCACCTGAATGTTGTATAAATGGGATTACTGATGCATTTTTAGATAGGACCACTTGAGGGATACCCCATCAGCCCATTTATCTGTAAGGAGCCATTGGTTGTAGAGGAGAATATTTTGTGTATTGTATATATGCATCACCTGTCAATTAAAGAGCCAATGGCTATGGCTTAGTCAGGAAATAGAAGTCAGGAAACATCCAGGAGGCAGAAAGAATTCTGGGATAGAGCCAAGCAAAGGAGATCCACCATGGAAGATGTGAGGAGATAGACGCATGGTACTTGTACAGGCTAGTTTTGTGTCAACTTGACACAGCTGGAGTTATCACAGAGAA
>NC_034601.1:14417298-14418694 GCF_900095145.1 Mus pahari
CGAGACAGGGTTTCTCTGTGTAGCCCTGGCTGTCCTGGAACTCACTCTGTAGACCAGGCTGGCCTCGAACTCAGAAATCCGCCTGCCTCTGCCTCTCAAGTGCTGGGATTAAAGGCGTGCGCCACCACGCCCGGCTGTTCAAATTCTGTGATAGCACTTAGTGATGCCTCTTCGAGGGAAGAAGATGAGAATAGAAAGTAAAACTGCCAAGGCAGCCTAGGGTAAGAAGACCCAAAAGAAAAGCAGACAGCTTACTTCTTGGCTAAGAAATGTAACTTAGGCCTCTTGGTAGCCTCATCTTGCCAGAGGCCAGAGATGCCGAAAGTGTTTTGGGGGCTTACATATCTGATCTGACTCTTGTGGAGGGTTACTTCTGTAAAGGAGGAGTATGTAGGTATAAATTTTTTTCCAACCTACTTTTAATAAGGGTTCAACCTCTCTTCTAGCTCACCAGGGGTAATGGAAGAGAAAAGTTATTAGGATATGGGGGAAGTAGACCTGTTCAGCAATAGCTCTTTGGGGGTGAGCTGGATCCTCTTGGGCAACAGTCCAGTCCCGAAGCAAACAGCAAATACGACTTAGCAGCTGGAGACCAGTCCTCTAGAAGCGGCAAGCTGCCTCAGAAACCTTACAAGCAGGTCTTGGGTGAGTTTCTCTCAATGGCAGTGTTATCACAAGTTGAGGTCAACATCGCTATGTAATGGCAAACCAGTACATGTGTCTTTAGTGAAGAATATCGAGGTGGAACAAACCAAACCAGCGCCCAATGCTTGTCTTCCACTGTCTGTGGGCTCATATTTATACTCCTTCATCAAATTCCCTTTCACATGTTTGCTATATCAAAACATCCTTTCCCCCATATCTGCTTCAGGAAAGCAGTCTTTCATGTGTTTGCTTTAGCAAGACATCCTTTCACCTTTGTGCCCCAGAAAAACATCATTTGACATAACTAACTTTCCAAAGAACTAAAGTTTCCATTTTGGGAGCATTAGAGAATTGTAAAGGTCTGATAAGAGAAGGTGCCTTCTGTCAGAGAATAGGCTCTCTGATTGGATGAAGAGACCCACTGCTGGGCCAGGTCAGTCTCCTGGCCATCGTACCACCCTAGGAAGCGAGGTCACAGTGAGCTATGCTACAGAGAGCACTAGAAAACCCATTCCTCTGCTCTCCTTAAACAATCCCAGCCACTTATCATAGCAAGAATGTATTGTTGCTGGAGACAGAAGTCAGAACACACTGGATGAGTTTGAAGAACAAAAAGAAGAGGAAGAAGATGAAGAAAAAGAAGAAGAAGAAGGGCTGGGCAGTGGTGGCACACGCCTTTAATCCCAGCACTCGGGAGGCAGAGGCAGGCAGATTTCTGAGTTCAAAGCTAGCCTGATCTACAGAGTGAGTT
>NC_034601.1:14419039-14463619 GCF_900095145.1 Mus pahari
AGGAGGAGGAGGAGGAGGAGAGGAAGAAGAAGAAGAAGAAGAAGAAGAAGAAGAAGAAGAAGAAGAAGAAGAAGAAGAAGAAGAAGAAGAAGAAGAAGTTATTGAATGAAAAACAGAACAAAACAAAGCAAACAAAAAACAAAAGGAAAGGGCATGACTAGGTATGGTGGAGGAGAAAGTTGATTATAGATACATAGCCAGAGGCAGACACATCTGGGAGAGTCCAGGACCCTGAACTGTGTGGGAGAAGAAGCAGAACAAAGGAAAGGGAGAGGGGAACCAAGCACGGCAGCCAGGAGGCTGAAGGTACAAAAGGAGCAAAAGAGAGGCAGAGAGGTGGCCTCTGGGTCTTGTTCTGGGTTTGAAGCTTAAGGTATAATAATAATCAGGCAGGAATTGTGAGAAATATTTTTTTCTATTAAAAATGGCTAGCTCACCAATAGTTAACATTTCATAAACCTCTCCCAACTTGAAACTCTTCTGTATTTGCCTGTTTGCCCAATACCTGGAAATTCCTGAGACCTGACTCTGTCACACCCAGGCCTTCACTCAGATTATGAATTAGCCAATAGTGTTAAAGATTATAAGGTTTAGTTCCAGACAATGGGGTGAACATGGTCACCTGCACTAGAATAAGGACTAACTGTCCTGGCCTGGAGTGTGCTTGCTAGCTAGGTTTGGGTCATGGTATATACCTTTGAAAAAATAAATCCCTTTCCACGTTACTTTCACTTTGTCCATGTGTTTCTTTGTGCAGTACCTAGAATGTTCTTTTCCAACACAGGTGACATCCACCAAAGCCTGTGAAGGAGCTAGGTTTGCCAGAACCGAAGAAAAATTACCTTCTCAGCAACATAGAAGAAAAAGAAAATTATACTTAAGGTAGAGAGCAATAAAGGAAGACATACAAAATTAACATCTGGCTTTCACATGCATTAGCATACATCTGATAGATTATGTGAGTGAGCATGTATCCACATACACGCACGCATGCATGCACGCACGCACGCGTCCATCATAGGGATATCCCGATTCATTCCTGATAACAGTAAATTGTCTCCTCCTCTTCATCCTATCAGCAATGTTAAAGGCTGTCCATACAGTTTATCCTTTAAAAGAACCAGCTTTTACTTTTTATTGATTTTTTTCTCAATTCCTTTGATAGTTCATCTTTTAAAAATTATTTTCTTCCTTTCATTGAATCAAGTTTGTCATTTTTTTTTCAAGAATCTTGAGGCTCCAGTTTACAGATTTTAGATGTGTTCCTCCCTCCTCCCTCTCTCCCTCCTCCCTCTCTCCCTCCTCCTCTCCCTCCTCCTTCTCTCCCTTCTCCCTTTTTTTTTCCCTCTCTTACTTCATCTCATCCTTTCTTTCTTTCTTTCTCATGTAGTCCAGGATGGCCTTGAATTCCTGATCTTCCTGTTTCTGTCTCCTGAGTGCTGGGATTACAGTCGCACACCGCAATACCCACCTTTTAAAATGCCTTTTCTCTTTTATGATGTATTGTTTAAAGCTGTTGTAGCTTTCTCCTAGCACTGCTCTTTCTGTCCTGAGCTTCGCTGTTTTCATTCTGCTCAGCACCTTTCAAAGGTTCCCCAGGAGGCTGCTTGTGAGCACAAGTAAGGGTGTTCATTAGTATTAGCAACTATCTGTGTTGCTGATTTGAACTTTTGAATCCACTGTGGTTAGAGGGGAAACTATGATCTCAATTAAAAAAAAAATCGTTGACGTTTGTTTTATGGCCCAGAATGTGTCTATATTGTAGACCTGTGCTGTAGGCTCTTGAAAAGAATGTGTGCTTGGCTGTTACTGGGAAGAAGGGTTCCAGAAATACCGATTAGATTCTGCTTCCCAGCCCCTACCTTTTTTGGCAGTGCTAGAGATCAAATGCATGTTCATTTGCATCTGAAGCAGATGTTCTACTGATGAGGTACAGCCCCGGATGTTTCTGTTTGAGACAGAGTCTCGGTGTGTAGCTCAGGCTGAGCTCTTGGTCCTACTGCCTCAGACCCTTAAGTGCTTCTATTCCAGGTGTGTGAGGCTCTCCCTGGCAGCTCCACCCCTGTTTTTGCTTTCTGTATTGTGTAGCGTGGTTGTTTTGTGTATACTGTTTAGGATGTTTACGTAGCCCTGGTAGATTGACCTTCTCGCCCTACTTGACGCTACAGATGCCTCTGCTTCCTTCTAAGTAATATTTGCATAAAACATCTTATGTAAGTTTCTTTCTTTCTTTTTCAAGACAGGGTTTCTCTGTATAGCCCTGGCTGTCCTGGAACTCACTTGGTAGACCAGGCTGGCCTCGAACTCAGAAATCCGCCTGCCTCTGCCTCCCAAGTGCTGGGATTAAAGGCCTGTGCCACCAGGCCCGGCTCTTATGTAAGTTTCTTATAGACATTGTATGGTTAAGTCATCTTTAAAATCCATTCTGGCAATCTCTGTTTTTAAATTAATGAATCTGGACAGTTTACATCTATTGCAAAGATTGGTATGTTATGATACAACTCTGCAACTTTATTGTTTGGTTTTTTTCTTTGTTCTCTTTTTCCACTATGCATTCTTTTCCCTGTCCTAAACTGTTTTTTTTTTTTTTGTTTGTTTGTTTTTTTTTTTAGTATTCCCCTTTGATTTACTGATGCTACCTTTAAAGTACTTACACTACTCTTTTAAATGTAACTTATCACAAGCTATTAGTGTTGCTAGTTTGCCAGTTTGAGTGATGTGTGAAATCTTGCTTTTTGTACATTCCACTACTGTTCCTGTGATACAGCTGTGCATTGTGAATCACTCAGCAACATAATCAATTCTGAGAAATGCTTTTGCTGAATGATTTGGGTTTTGTGTTAACATTATAGACTATCCTTACACAAACCGAGATAGTCCAGATGAAACACTTTGATGTGGCTGCTTTTTTTTTTTTTTTTCTTAAAGCAGGGTCTCACAGTCTAGCCAAGGCTGGTTTTCAACTCACTTTCCTTCTGCCTCTGCCTCCTTGTGTGGGAATTACAGGCATGTGTCACCTGCATCTTCCCTCTGTGGCTGTTTTTTGCTATTTTGTGGGTTCTTCTTTTTCTCACCCTTTATTGGGTTTCACCCCCTAACACTAGATAGGAGAAAAAGAAGGATAGAGAGAAGAGACAGAGAGAGAGACAGAGAGAGAGACAGACAGGGGCAGAGAGACAGAGAAATTCCCGTAGCTAATTTTTTCCCTTTTGTTTTTTTCTTTGACCATGGCTGCTAGCAAATCAAAAGCAGGTTCCCTAAATGACCAACTACCACCCACCCGACCTCTCAGGGTTCTAGCATTTATATACCCTCTGAAATGTTTCCAGAATTCCAAATGTCACACAACTGCAGAAACTATCTGCTGCTGGCAAAAATCACACTTCTGCCAGAGCACGAGGCACATCATAGTCAGCAGCTGCAGACAGTTGGAAGCAGCCTTACATCCCTACACCTGGGATTAAAATGAAGGCACGTTCTTGGGTTTTTTGTTGTTGTTGTTGGTTTTTTGAGACAGGGTTTCTCTGTGTAGTTCTGGCTGTCCTGGAACTCACTTTGTAAACCAGGCTGACCTCCAACTCAGGAATCCACCTGCCTCTGCTTCCCAAGTGCTGGGATTAAAGGCATGGGCCACCACTGCCTGGTGAAGGCACATTCTTATACTACTTCTGTGGTTTTTCCAAAATTCCAGAATTCTTAGAAATGTGACTACATGCCTCTGTCTCCCAGTGTGGGATTACATGCTTGTGTCACTTGTGCCAAGTGACTTGGGAATTATGAGGTATGCCTGCTGCTACTGTGGAAGGACAGACCAGTGTACAGTACTCTTGGTTTTTTTTTGCTTTTTGAGAAAGGGGATCTCTAAGCCGTCCTGGTTGGTATGGAATACGCCTCTCCTGGAACTTACAGACAACCACTTGCCTCTGCCTCTGGGTGCTGAGATTAAGGGCGTGTGCCAGCTTGCCCTGATGCAGCAAGTTTTCCATTTTTAACGAGTTAGAGAAATGTTTTCTAAAGTGGCAAAACGTGTAACGTAGTAACTCCACAGAGCAGTAACAGTCATTCTTGTCACATCAGTTTTGTGTATCATATGTGATTTATGGGCTGTAGGTTTGTTGATGGTATAATGTCTTTCACTAGCATCACAACTGACACATATATAATCAGTTACACAAATATTTACAGTTGTATAAATTGTTTTAGGCAGATTTCTGTTACTGGTACTATGACAACATGTGAGATAACTAGCTTCTAAGAAGCAAAGGCTTATTTTAGCTCATGGATTCAGAGTTCTCAGTCTGTACTTGGTTGTCCTGAATCATGGTCAAAGTATATGCTATTGCAAGACCACTCACCTTATGACTGGTATCTGGGAAGTGAAAAGAGTCAGGAGGGGGAAGGGGTCTCAATTTCCCCTTCAAGGGTGCACCACTAGTGGACTGAATACCTCTAAGTAAGTCTTACTTCTCAAAGTTTCTGCCAGCTTCCAGTAGTGCCATAGGCCAGGGCTGTCCTTTAGTAATGCACCTTAGGAGGACAAAGACCCAAATTACAGTAGAGTGACTAGACACTGCAGCACTAGGAGGGTATGACGTCACTGGACACTGCGGCAAGAGAAGGTGTTTTAGTTTTAGTTTGGGTTTCTTACTGTGAAGAGATACCATGACCAAGGCAACTCTTAGGAAGGAAAACATGTCATTGGGGCTGGCTTACAGTTCCAGAAGTTCGGTTCATTATTGTTATGGCGAGAAGCATGGCAGCAAGCAGGCAGAAGTAGTGCTGGAGAAGCTGAGAGCTCTACATCTTGATCCAAGGGCAACAGAAGGAGACTGTGTGCCACACTGGGTGTAGCTTGAGCATAGCAGACCTCAAAGCTGGCCCCACTTAATCCAACAAGACACAACTCCTAATAGTACCACTCCCTATGGCTAAGCATCAAATACATGAGTCTATTGGGCCGTACCTATCCAATCCACCACAGGAGGGTATGATATTCTTCTTGCTTTACTTATCTTATTGCTTCCATCCTTCAGCCTTTCCTACCTGAAATGGTTGTCTGGTAACATATTATCTTAGTTCCTTCCTTTGAGAATGTTCTGGTTCCCTTATTCCTAAAGGACGTTGCCCCTGAGCAGTCACCTGAGTCCATGGGTTTTGATGGTTTTTTCCTTGAAAGCTATTGTGACCTTTGTTTCTCAGGAAGCTGCCGTGATGCAAATTGGCTGTCTTCTCTGGGTGTTTTGAAGGATTTTTTTTCCTCTTTGTCTTTAGTTATTTTATTTTGTTTCGTTTATTTTATTTTATGAGTGATAGTATTTTGCCTGCATGTCTGTGCATCATGTGTGTGCTTGGTGTCTGTGGAGACCAGAAGAGGGCGTTGGATCCCCTGGAACTGGAGTTATGCACGGTTGTGAGCCACTGTGTGGGCTGGGAATGGAGGTGTGGTCCTCTGCAGGAGCATCAAGTGCTCTTAACCATGGAGTCATCTCTCCAGACCCTGTCTTTAGTTTTTAGAAGTTTAAGTATGCTGTGCCTTTGTGTAGATTTCTTTTTATTTTGTTTGAGATTCTGTGAATTTCCTCTGCAGGTTTATGAAACCATCATCTCTGTTTGGACTTTCTAAGCTGGGTCTGCTGTCTTTTCTTCCACGTTACCAAGGACACAAGCATTCCCGAGCCTCTCCCTGTTCTTCTTCCTCCTCACCCCTTCCTCTTCTATCTCCTGTCTTCCTCATCTTGCCTCCCTGGCTAATTCCTCTTGCTCATGGATTCCTATCTCCTCCCCTCTCCCTTCTGTTTGAGTCCACCCAATGAGTTTCCGTTTCATCTCTTGATTTCGGAAAGCCTTCCATCTTGTCTCTTTACTGTTGCATGTTCTCTCTTTGTGACGCTGCCTTTTTATCTCTTGCAGCATTTTAATGACGTCTGCTTTAATGTGAGGGAGCATTCCACCACTTCTGCAGCCTCACTGCCGGCTAGGTGTCAGGCCTGTTCCCCACAGAAACTTCCATTTCAGACCCGGGAATTATTCTTATTGACTTTTGAAACATGGTCTCATTATGAAGTCCTAATTGGCCTAGAACTCCCAGAGGTTCACTGACCAATGGCTCTGCCACCTAAATTCTGGGTTGACAGACATGTGCTACTTCACTGGGCAAGACTCAAGAAAATTTAATGTTCTAAAGCTCTGGTACTTATCTGAACTTCCTTTTGTTTATCTATTATTGAGAGAGACAGACACAGAAACAGGCACAGAGGTGTGTACTTTATGTGCACGTAGAGAGGTCAGAGGACAACTTTCAGAAGCTTGTTCTCTCCTTCCTTTGCAGATGTGGGGTTTGAATTCATGTCGTCAGACCTGCATAGTTTCAACATGTGTACATACAGTTGGCCCTCATATACACAGTTCTGCATTGAGATTTATAGGATTGATTCTATACTAAACCTTGAAGACATTTTCCTGCTGTTCCATTAACAATCCAGCCATGGTAGACACACAATGTCAGTTGTTCTAAGTGGGGGGAAGAGGGTCCAAAGACACCAGAGGGTAGATGTGGAGGTTTCTCTGCAAACACTGTCATTTCAAAGAAAGTGCAACATCTGTGGGGTTGGGTATTTTCCAGGAGTCCTGACTTAACTGTTGAGAAAAATCTTGATGTCGCATAAAAGAATACACAAACCAAGCAAAAATAATTTGGCAAGGCAAATTACTTTTTTGCAGAAAGGATGTGCCATTATCCAAACCAGGTTGGCGAATACACCTGCCAAAATGACCTCTGTCTTCTACTCCTGACATATCTCATCTCACTCGTGGGAGCTGGATTCCATAATCTAATAAGATTGGATGCTTGGCACAAAAGGAAAGGAACATAGGTTCAGGAAATAGGGGCCCCTGTTGGGCTAACCGGCTTTGATAGAAAACAAAACAAAACAAAACATTTCTCACTCCAGTCCCCAGAGGATAGCAAGGACTGACTGTGTGTAGCCATGAGCCACTACCATAGTCAAGGTCAAAACACAGTTATCACTTCAAATACTTCTTCCTGCTCCATTAAAAAATTGTGTGTGTATGTATGCATGTATGTGTGCATGCATATGAATGCATGTGTGTGCATGAGTGTGAGTGTATGCATGTATATGTGTGTATGAGTGTCTGTGTATTTATATATGTGTGTGTGAATGTGTGTATGTGTACTTGTGTGTGTGTGTGTGTGTGTGTGTTTCCGGTACTGCAATTTCAAAGTAAAGTCCAGGTTCCCAGAGTCTCCATTTATACCCCATAGGAGAGCCGCCACTTTTATTGGGGTAAGGTAACTCCCCTGTGGCTTCTGACGACTCCTTCCACACTGGAGTGGCTTCTTGTCACAAGTCTCACTCTGACCTCCCTGACATTTTTCACCCCAGAAACAGGACAGATCGAGTTGTGACGTCAGTCTTAAAAATACATGTATGCGTGCCGCATGTGTAGGAATGTGTGGGAATGCACATGCCAGTGGATGTGTGGGTGCACGTGGAGGCCAGAGATCAACCTTTGGTACTACCCTTAGGATATCTACTACTTTTGAGACAGTATCTTCCCGGTAAGCTCGGGGATTCTGCTCCTGTCCCTGCCCTAACGCTCTGTTATAGATGTGAGTCCCCATGCCTGGCTTTTTACTTTGATTTGGAGGCATTCAAACTCAAGTCCGCATGCCCGTAAGGTAAGCAAGCACCAAGCAACTTCTGTACAAATCCACTTTCCCAGATTCTAGTCTGGGGCTTGGTACCATAATGAAACATTCACAGAAGAATATATATATATATATATATATATATATATATATATATATATATATGTGTGTGTGTGTGTGTGTGTGTGTGTGTGTGAGAGAGAGAGAGAGAGAGAGAGAGAGAGAGAGAGAGAGAGATAGCAGACTCAGTGGGTAAAAATGCTTTCTGTGCAAGCATGGAGACTTAAGTTTGAGCCCTGTAACCCACAGTGTAAAGAGAAAACCAGCTCTTGAAAGCTGGCTCCAATGACACACAAGGTACTTCGGCATAGCACACACATGTGCATACTCATACACACATCATACAAACACAATTATAAAAAGCTTTTTGGTTTTGTTTTTTGAGTCAGGGTTGTTTCTGTGTAACAGAACCTTGGCTATCCTGGATTCACTTTGTAGACCAAGCTGGCCACAAACTCACAGAGAGCTGCTGCCTCTGCCTTGCCCAGTTCTGGATTTAAGGAGTGCTCCACCATGCCTGGACCAAAATGAAAAGAGGTTAATGTAGCTCACCATTAGAAGGCTGAATGCTTAGACAGCATGATTCTGGGTCTGGTGGGACCCCCCCCCCGACCACATTACAGTCGGAAGCGAGCATGTAGGAGAAATCACTGGGCTGATGGAGCTCACCGGAGAACTGCGTTGATTCAGGGGGTTATAGTTTCTATTTAATGGTTGAATTTTTTGTTCCACATCTCCACATTGACAAGTTGTCAACATGTGAATTTTTAGAGGACAGACCACACCCAAACCACAGCAGTGTATGAGTCTGGTCTCCCACAGTTTTCTAGGATACCATACTGCCCTATTTGTAGAGTTGACAGTAGTACCTCTTAAAGCTTCTGAAGGGTGGGCACCTGGGTGTCCCTGTGACCATTAGTGGGACAAATGAAGGAGTCTGCAGTGTTACCTGAATTAGGTCTTTTGTGTTGTTAAAGTCTCTCCCTCCTGGCCCTTTGGTTTGACAGATGTTTCTTGGCTACTTTTGTCTATGATCGGTAGCAAGCAGTGCCCCCTGGTGGCAGAGCCTAGTTGCCAAGCAGGCTTGGGCACGCCCCAGGGCCGCCTTTAGAGAAGACTGGAGTGCAAGAGTATAGCGACCTTCGGTTTCAGGCACCCTTGGCTCGAAAATTCCCGTAACTAACGATGTATATGTTTCCAAAAATTATATCATGGTGTGGGCTGGAGCTCACTGGGCAAGAGCACTTGCTGCACTCGAAGGACTGGAGTTCAGTTCCCAGACCCACACCTGGCAGTTCACAGCTTTTGTAACTGCATTCTGGGGATCTGAAACCCTCTTTTGGCCTCTGCAGGCACTGCATGTATTGTGTACATAAGTACATATATGCAGGCAAAACACTCATACACATGACATGAAAGTATCTATTTATCTGCTTAGCTATCTATCTATCTATCTATCTATCTATCTCCTTTTGATTTTTGAGACAGGGTCTCACTATGTAATTTTGGCTGCCCTGGAAATCACTATATAGACCAAGCTGGCTTTTCCTATAAGAGCTCTCTGAGAAGGACATACAGGGGACCTTCACTCAGTCTTAGAGTTTGTCTGTCTGGGCGGTAGTGTCTTGAGCAGATTAGTTTTGCCCGCTGAATAAAGAAGTAAAAGCCAGGAAGAAAATATCAACACTGCGACCCTTCTGTCAGGTCAGGTGGGTGAGGACTATGCCAGAAGTTTGCCGTTGTCGTTATCTGTCTCGTCTGTCAGCCTATCATGGATATTTCTTGATCTGAGCCCCTCAATAGGATTCCAGATGGCTGAGAACCCTTTCTTCCTTTCCTTCTTTTGTGTTGTTTGTTTGTTTGTTTGTTTGGACAAAGTCCTATGTAGCCCAGGCAGCGGGACTTAGAGCCTCATACCACTTCCCAAAGAAGTACATCCCGCCAGGAGCCCCACAGAGAACATGGGAGTGTATTTTCAGCTAGATGAGCCTGCTGATGAGATCACAGGCTTGGTCATATCTTGTAGGCTTTTGGGACACAGGGATGGCTGGCTGGGGCTATACCTCGGTAGTAGAGCACTTACCTATGGGATCCAACTCAACTATCATCCAATTAATTTTTTTAATTGCTTTGCTTTTAGACAGGTATTATCACGTAGCCCAAGCATAACTTAAATTCATGACGATCCTCCTTCTTTGGCCTTCCAAGTGTTGGGATTACAGGTGTGTGCTACCATGCCTGGCTCAGAATTATTGTGTGTGTGCACCTGCACACAGAGACTGGAAAAAGATGCTGTGTGTCTTTCTCTGACACTTTCCACTTTGGGTTTTTTGGTATGTCTCTCACTGAGCCTGAAGTTTGCTGTTCTGACTAGGTTGATGGATCATCAACCAAGATCCAAGAAAATCCCATGGGATCCTGCCCTGGTTTTATTTGGGTGCTGGGGATCTGAACTCAGGCCCTCTGGCTTTCACAGCAAGCACCATGAAACCTATGGAGTCACCTCTCCAACCCCATGTGAATTTTTACTCAATAACTGTATGTATTTGGGAAGCAGAGTGATGCTTCCACACACAATTACCCCCATCAGATGAGGGTAGCTAGCACCTTCAACTCCTCAAATGATGATCATCCTTTTGTGTTGGGAGCATTCAAGAACCCTTTCTACGACACTATTCAAATGATTTGCTGTTGTCAACTATAGTTTCCCTTCTGTGCTGTATAAGAAAGCAGAAGTTATTCATTCAGAAACTCTTGATCTACTGAAACAACGAGATCATTGTGGTGTGTGTGTGTGTGTGTGTGTGTGTGTCTGTGTGTGTGTGTTCTGTGACAAAATACTTGAGAGGACCAGTTTAAAGATTTATTTTGACTTGTAGCTTCTGAGGTCCCAGTCCATGTTCATTTGGCCCTGTTGCTCTGTGCCTGCATCAAAGCAGGGTGTCATAGCAGGATGCATAATGAAGGAAGTCATTCACTTCATGGTCCAGAAGCAAAAAGAGAAGAGAGGCCAGCCTCCCAGTATCTCCTCAAAGGGCATGCCCCAAAGCTCTAACTTCCTCCAACTAGGCCCCACCTCCAAAAGGTTCCACCATCTCCAAATTCCTCACTCAGCAAGAGGCCTTTAAAGGACACTTTACATTCATGCTACAGTGCATTGCTCTGTTTGTTACACAGCAGTGGATAACCAATACACTTCCTAAATGAGTGATCACAAGTACCTTTCACATCTGCTTTTCTTGGCCTCCACTGGAGAATGTGCTCAACACACAGGGTTTCTCCCTCTCATTGGGAGGGGGAGGTCCCTGGTCCCTGGTTCTTCCTGCTTGAACATGCTATGAATTCTGGAACATGCTGTTCTTCTTGGAACATGCTATGTAACTTGGTCTTGTAATGGCTCATGCTCTAATGCTAATTGTGTTATTTCCCCCCCCCCCCAAAAAAAACAAAACCATTTTCAATGTCCCAGGGGTTACTACCCTGATTGAGTCTGGAGCAGCAGAGATAAAATATAGATTTAACAGGTATTAGTTCAAGAATACTGGAGGGGAGTGTGTGAGCTTCAGGGAGGTTTGGAAGTGCCCAGCCATTGAGGTAGTCAAGGCATATCAAAATATAAAGGGTGTGTGTGTATGTATGTGTGTGTGTTTCATTTGTGAATCTATAGCTTTTGGGCAGGTACAGAGCACGTGTGACCCACCGGGGGGCACAGAGTGAATTAATTATTCACTGACACATGGTCCTTTTAATGTTCCCTTCCGTCATCACATATTAGAGGCTGGAGAATGGAGAATCAATCATAGGTGAGAGCCATATCAGTTAGTTTTCCTGTTGCTACGACAAAATCCTCGACAGACACAACCTCAGGGAGGAAGGTCCAGTTTCCCACAGTGTGGTGTGAGAGCTCAGTCCATCTTGACAGGGAAGGTATTACCGCAAGAGTGTGAGGCAGCCAGTCACATCCTACCCACTTTGAGGAGGCTGGGAGCAATGGGTCACATCCTACCCACTTTGAGGAGGCTGGGAGCAACAGGTGCTGGTTGTTAGCTCACAGCCATTCCACTAGGCTCCTCCCAGGGACCTAGCAAGGGCGTACTTGCCCGGCCATCATTACCTGACAGGTGCTCACCACTTAGCAGGTAATGGTGGCAATCTTTCTTTCTTTCTTTGTTCCCAGCTGGTCTCTCTTTTTCCCTTTCAGTTCTTCTTCCTGTCCTTCTCTGTCTTCTTTCTCTGCCCTCATGCCTCTGATCCAGTCTGCCTGCCTCTACCCCTTCTCCAGGCCCTCACTCCTTTTTATACCAGGTCTGTGATTTCTCAGGGGATACCTTGGCCTGGGCCCACCACGTACCTCCCCCGCCCCACCACACACACTGAATTATATTTCATAACAACGGTGCTGCCCGAGTGCAAGGTAAGTCTTTACCTTTCGGAAAACACAGTCATAGACACACCCAGAGGATGTGTCCATTGTAATTATAAATCTGGTTGACAGTGAAGATGAACCATTACAATGTGGGAATTCTGAGTTCCCCACATCTACCCATGCTTAGACTAAAATGCTAAATGAACAAGTTAGACATCCTACTGAGCCGTTCTGTGAGGAAAGAGGAAGGCTGGGGGTGGGAACAGGGTTGATTTTAGACTACAGACATGCCGGGAACTCCAGGATGTTCCCACGATGCTGACTGTACTGGTTAAAAATATCGTCAATACCAAAAATTACAAAGTGTGTAACTAATCTTGCTACCTAGAGCCAAGAAAAACAAACTCCCGTCAAACAATGTATGGCCACCAGAGAGAGAGAGAGAGTCCCAGTGAGGGGGAGCATCAGTGGCCCCAGCTGGGGCCAGTGTCCTCTGTCAGGCCTGCTCAGTGCACTGGGCAGTTGGCCGGTTCCTCTCTCCTTTTGTGGAAAGTGGGCAGAGCTGTGCCAAGCTTGACTGCCTCAGGCTTGGTGGTTCCAGACTCACCACCTCCGGGGTTGTTACAGCCCCAACAATCCCTGAATCCAATCCATACTGGATGCTTCTATTCCTAGCTGGACCCTGGCTGGGGCAGGAACGGCCATCAATACCCAGGGGTGTGCCTTTTGAGCTTGTACCCAGAGAAGGCAAATGCTGTCAGGAATGCCCAGATTTTCTGAAGAGAGGCCAGGCACTTTCTGCCTCAGTCAGGGAATCCTAGGGTCCTGCAGACAAGGGCACGGCCGGCTGGGTGAGCCTCTTCCTTGGTTTTTGGTTAGCACTAAGTTGTCTAGTAAATGTTTGCTAAAATGACCCTGTGTAATTGGGCGGGTCTGTAATCCCAGCTTTGGGAAGAGTAGCCCGAGGCAGTGAGACCAGGGCAAGTTTCCCTACTCCCAGGCTAGCCTGGGCTACAGAGGAAGATCCTGTCTGAAAAAAAAAATTTGCTAATGGGGAAACATGAAATCAAACACCTTCAAAAATAAAATAGTTAGAGCTGGAAAGATGGCTTTATGGTTAAGAGCTCTTGCAGAGCACCTGAGTTCAGTTCCCAGCACTCACATGGCAGTTCATAACAATCTGTAACTCCAGTTGTAGAGAATATGATGTCTTCTTTTGACCTCTCAGGCACCAAGCACACGTGTGGTGCACATGAATATATGCAGACAAAACATAAAATAAAATACATAAATTAAAAAAAAAAAACAAATTAGGGTTTGAGAGATGGATCGAGGTTTAAGAGCTCTGACTGCTCTTTACAAAGGTTCTGAGTTCAATTCCCAGCAAACACATGGTGGCTCACAACCACCTGTTATGAGATCTGAAGCCCTTTTCTGGTGCATCTGAAGACAGCTACAGTGTATGCATATACATAAAATAAAACAAACAAACAAAAACCAAAAACAAAAAAATCAAATAAATTCTTTTGGCTATGGTACAAAATAGCAAGTCTCGTAGTACTGAAAAATAACCATGAAAAAATGGAAGGTGTTTTATTGCAAAGGAGTGTGTCTAATGCAAGCTGGGTTAGTGAGCAGGAAGCAGGCTTGGCTGAACACATGTTGGCTGCATCTCACGCTGGTGCACTTGCATCTCATCTTATTGGCTGATCAGCACAGAGAGGAATGGGAGGGACATGAAATGTGGATTTGTGGGGCCGGATATCATTCTTAGAATCATGCATTTTAATTGTGGCCAGGTACACTCCCTGTGTCCATGTGCATCACTGTGCTCACATGCATCACTATGTCCATGTGCATCACTGTGTCCGTGTGCATCACTGTGCTCACATGCATCACTGTGTCCATGTGCATCACTGTGCACATTCACTGTGCTCACATGCATCACTGTGTCCATGTGCATCACTGTGCGCATTCACTGTGCTCATGTGCACCTCTTGATTCTCTCCCTCTCTTGCTCTCTATTGTTCTTTCATTTTCATGTCACATAGATGTGCATACTTAAAATAGCCCCCCTTCCCATATTTTGTAGCACTATTCACAACAGCCAAGACATGGAATCAGTTTTGGTATCTATCACCAGATAGAAGGGTAAAGAAATTATGGTGTATATAGCCAATGGATTTTATTCATCCAAAAAGAATGAAATGACATCACTTGGAGAAAAATGACTACCATCGGGGAGCACTGTGTTAAGTGAAATAAGTCAGCCTAAGAGAAACGCGGGTCATTTTTTTCTCTCAGGGGTGCTTACACAGAAATTCTCACGTCCCCAAGGGTGCCTGGTAGCCCATCCTTCGTATAGGAGAACCCCGTTGTTGTCAACTGGGCAGATGTACAGCTTCTACAGGGGAGAAGGAAGGATCTAGGCAGCATCTTGGACCTCAGACTGTGCCCGCCATGCTCAGAGACTTCACTACTGCTCATCCCTGAGGCTGCAGCAGAGCTGCCTGTGTGTTGGGGCCTTGCTACCGTTTGCCTCTTCTCAGCAAGCTGCAAACTGCCCTGCCTCCAAAGGAGCTTACAAGACAGCGTGGGCTTCTGTATAGAGCGAAGGAGGCATCTGTGTGACCCCAGGCGAGGGTCCTGTGCTTGAAAGGGCAGCAGGGCGACCTGTCAGCTCCTTCATCCACAGTCCCGCGCCCACAGGCAAAGGAGGTGGTGACTTCTCTCTGCTGGGTGGCCTAGTGATGCCTTGCGCTTCCCAGCTCAGTCTCCTGTCCCTCTGAAACCTGCATGTGCTTATTTTACTTATTTGGTGGGAGGGGGCTCATTCGTTTGGGGGACAGGGTCTCATGTTTCTCATAGTCATTTAAGGCCAGCCTCAAATGAACTACGGAGCTGAGGCTGGACATCTGATTATCCTGCCTCCTCTTTCTAAACACTAGTATCACATGCACAAGTCATCAGCCAAGCCTGCCCCCCCCCCCATCTCTCCACCTCTCCTTCCCACCCCCCTCTTTCTCTGACTTGGTCTCCCTGTGCCGCTCAAGCTGGCCTCTAATTCAGGATCCTCCAAATCTCACCTCCTGAACCCTGAGGCACATTCTCATTTCAAAGAAACACTGGCACCCAGGGGGGGACTCCCCCTTCTCAGGGGTGAAGAGGAGGGGTTGGAAGGAGGGGCCGTGTTAGGGTGGGCTGGGAGAAGAGGGGGACTGAGATGGAGATGTAAAGTGAATGAGAGAAAATGAAGAGAACCTAGAAATAAACTTATATAGCTAAAAAAAAAATTAAATGTGAATAGGACAGAAAAGAAACATTTATTTTAAATTTAGCATAAAATGCCTTTCTTTAAAAAAATTTTTAAAACTCAAAGACCTAAGGAATAAAAGGATAGTCGCTAGTCCTCAGACCGATTATTGACTTGGTGAGTGCCTACCCTGTGGCCTCGGCACAGGCTGACAACTCTGTCCCCAGGGGCTGCCCGTGACCTCAATACACAAATAAGTCATTGCTTCAGCCGGGGCGGAGCGTGGGACCCGGGCGGCGCCAGGAGAGGGGGAGGGCGGGACTAGGCTGCCACCAGCCCTCTAGTCTCCAGGGCGGTGCGGTTTGCAGAGGGGCAGGAGGGAGGGCCTGCCCTGCGCTGCTCTGCGCTGCGCTGAGAGGTCAGCAGACGGCTGGGCCCCAGTTCGGTCTGCAGTGCTGGTCAGCCTCTCCTGGACCACGAGAGCCCCACTCTTCCCAGAGCTGGCCTGCACTCACCTCTGACAAATCAGAACCCTGCGTTCTGGGCTTGGAGAATGTCCCAATAAAACTGAGGAGAAGAGCGGAAGAACGGGGAAGAACAGAGAGAGGAAAAGGAGGGGTGGGAAGAAGGGTGAAAAACACACAGAGAGCAAGACCCAGAGAGAAGGAGACACACAGGGAGAAACGGTGTTTACATCTCAGCTCAGGCCCGCCTTCATTCCAGAGCGCTCACTCAGCCCAGATTTTCGGAGCCCAAGGCAGAAGGCGACTCAAATCATGGCAGGGCAATCTGAGTGATTTAGCCAGTTTCCACCGACAGGGGGCCTCAGATCCCAGATCTCAGGCAGATGGGCAGTAAGTCATGGCTGGATCTCTATGGGGCACGTGCTGGACAGAAGCTGCTTTTTCTGGTGTGGCTTTAGTTGACGTTGGTCTTAGTCACCCAGAGAGGGGATGTCTCACGGATCTGACTCCCTACGGGCAAGGCTCTGCTCCAGCAAAGGTGAGCATGTAGAGAAGGGAGGGAGGAAGCTGGAGAAAAACCTGGGGTGCTTCCACCCAACAATGGAAACACACCACACAGAGACAGACACAGGACGCACTCAGAGAGACACACACAGACACACATAAACATACACGCAGACACATACACAGAGACAGACATGTACAGTACAGAGACACATGCAGACAGACACAGACATTCACAGAAACACATGAACACTCCTATAAACACTGACAGATACATGTACAAAGACAGACAGACAGACAGACAGACAGACAGACAGACACACACACACACACACACACACACACACACACGTGCGCGTGCGCATGGGGTTATGAGAGCTTTGGAGAGATTGCTTACATAGCAAGGCTGCTGGGAATTACCGGGTAATTCAGAGACATAAAACCAAAATTCCTGAAACTTCCCCTTATTGATCCTTTCTCCCTGTGGATTTCTTTGCACAGCCTTGAGTACATAGGCATATGAAATAGATCTACAAAATCAAATTTTTATGTAATAACAAACCATAAAGAATTTTGTTTTAAAATGCCTTTGGTGTACCTGTAATTTTACCATTTGTTTATTTAAAAAAAATCCCCAAATTTGCATGCTAATGAGATAAATGTACTTATTTATTTTTACTTTAAGAATTAAAAATTGGGAGCTGGAGAGGTGGCTCAGTGGTTAAGAGCACTATCTGCTGTCCGAGGACTCTGGTTCAATTCTCAGCACCCACATGGCAGCTCACAAATGTGTACAACTCCCGTTCCAGAGTACCTGACACCCTCCGTAGATACGCTTGCTTGCCGTCCTCCTGTTTCAGACCCCCAATTTCTGTGATTATAAGTAAATGTCATGGCTGGATCTCTATGGGGCACCTGCTGGATGGAGACTGCAAATCTGCCTATAAGTGTTATTTGAAAAAAATTAAACATTTTCCAGCACGTGGTTGGTTGAGTTCGGGGAGATGAGCGTGTCAAGTGTGTGTCGAGTTGACAGTAGAGATGATGGGAGAGATTGGGTGGGACTCGTGTGTGCTCTGTGCATGATGGGGACACTGCTGGGTGGGACTCCTGTGCACTGTGCATCACGGGGACACTGCTGGGTGGGACTCCTGTGCACTGTGCATCATGGGGACACTGCTGGGTGGCACTCCTGTGCACTGTGCACGACGGGGACACTGCTGGGTGGGACTCCTGTGCACTGTGCATCATGGGGACACTGCTGGGTGGGGCTCGTGTGCACTGTGCACAATGGGGACACTGCTGGGTGGGGCTCGTGTGCTCAGCTCTCTTCCTCACCTCTGCTTCCTTTACCTAAAGTAGTTTCCAGCAGTGCACAGCCACGTTATTTTCTCTAAATATTATGAAGTTATGTGTATGGCTGGAGAGCAAAGTGGAGGGAAACTGTACCTGGAGACTGCAAGGAGCAGGGCGCCCCTTGCTGGAGTACTGGGGTGCTCTGGGAAGGCCTGAGTGCATGTCCTAGTGGAGCGCGCACATTTTAGGTTACGCAAGTCAGACTTCAGGAACACCATCTTAAAAAGTAACTGAAGGGCTGGGAAATGGCTCACTGGATGAAATGCTTGCTAGGCAAGCGGGGGGGGGGGCTGTGTCTACCTATACCTGTACCTGTACTGAGCCCCAGAGCTGGGGAAGGAGAGAAAGGGTAGGTCCCTGGAACTCACTGACCAATCTGCCCATCCGGATTGGTCAAGCTCCAAGTTCAGTGAGAGACCTTATCTCAGGGAGTAGAGAGGAAGTGAGGTTGTCCTCTGGCTCCCACATGTGTGTACACCCCCCGCTTCTCTCTCTCTCTCTCTCTCTCTCTCTCTCTCTCTCTCTCTCTCTCTCTCTCCTGCGCACACATAAATAAATAAATAAATAAATAGATAGATAGATAGATAGATAGATAGATAAAGATTAAGAAGCAACTTTTGTTGACCCCAGCTGCTGAGGTTGCAGATCCAAGCATCTCATCCAGGGGTGAGCATCCCAGGATGAAGAGGTCATTGAACACAGGAGATGCTATATTCTCTCTTGCTCTGAGTTTGCTGATTTTGGCTAGCTGAATGCCCCACACTCTCCCTTCTAAGCCAAGTTCAGGGGACTCTCAACCATGTGTGTTCCTCCAGTGTGGCATTTGTTCCTGTGAGCTTAGGTCTCTTCACTTCAAGCTGTCAAGAACAAAGGCTATGCTGGAGCCCCACTCACTGGCCCTGCTGCAACTTCATCCCCCAGAGCATAAGCAAGAAGGGTCTGGCAGGCCTGGGAGCCAGGGTTGTGTGTCCTGTGTTGAGGAGAAAGTGCCAAGGATGTTGGAGGTCTTGTCACTGGAACTAAGGGAGCTTTGGTGAAGAAAAAAAAACCAAACAGCATTATAGCTCTTCCAGAACACACAGGAGGCACTGTGGGCTGACACGTGGTCTGTAAATGCCAGGGTCTGCTCTGTGAGGATGCTCCAATGCCTTGGTACATATGCACTCATGGCCCTGTGGGTGTCGGCTTTCACTTGTGAATTGGAGGTTTTCGTGACACCTGTTCTCTGACTTTTGCCCTAACTCTAAGCTGTGTATGGTGGGAAGGCATCCGAGAAGATAGCTAAGGGATAGATTAGCCTCTTCTTGGGTTACTTGGAACTGGATAGTATGCTTGGAACTGCAGCAGCCATTTTGTTATAAGGAGGGAAACCAAATGAGGGTAAGTGATTGAGCCAGGAACCCCTTCCAATTGACCTTGCACTTCCTGTTCTGTGAGATGTATAAAGCACTTAGAAAGGATATACAGGGATGAGGCTTCAGGTGGGAGCAGGAGGATGGCCTCGCTGGCTCTCTGGAGCCAAAGGCCTCAGAGACTCACCTGCTCCAGGTTGATCAAAGGCAGAAGTCAGACACAGCATCTGTTGTGGGTAGCCATTGCTTATTGATGAGATGCAGGGTCACAGGTTACATCACACATAGATGGGGAAAGGCACGGAGCTGGGGCAATGATGTGGGATTTGACCATGTGTGGACAGAGGGTTGATTGAGGCCATAGCTTCGTAGGACCATAGCTGGGTGGGGCCATGGGTGGGTGGGACCACGGCTGAGTGAGGTCATGTCTTGGTGGAACCATGGTTGAAGGACCCTTTCAGAGACTTGGTGATTTTTTTTGTTTGTTTGTTTGTTTTTTTGTTTTTCGAGACAGCGTTTCTCTGTATAGCCCTGGCTGTCCTGGCACTCACTTTGTAGACCAGGCTGGCCTCGAACTCAGAAATCCGCCTGCCTCTACCTCCTCAGTGCTGGGATTAAAGGCGTGCGCCACCACACCCGGCCGGCTTGGAGATTTGAATCACTCTATGGATGAGAGGGTGGTTACAGCTGCCAGAACAAGGGGACAGAGTATGAATCCGGGGTGAGTCTGGCCCCAGAGACAGTGAAAGGGGCCTGCACAACTAGGCGGTCCAGGCAGGAAGCTTGGTTGTGTTTCCCTGTGAGCAGTTTTCTGCCTCTGTAAGTTTGAAGCTCCCGCTTCCGAGGGTCTGTTTGGAGACATTTTCTCTGTGGACTGCACAGTAAATTCTCAGACTGTGGGATGGGCCGCGGAGTATCAGAGTAACCGTTCAGAAGTCAAGGTAGAAAACCAGGTCTCCCATGCTTGCTTAGACTGGGCCTTGCTATGATGCTCAGGTTGGCCTTGAACTTGTGATCCTGGATCCCAGCACCACCATTCTGACAGGACAGATTTATTTTCCGTTACTTTCTTCTTTGTTTGTTTCTTTGGTTTTTGACTTTTTTTTTGTTTTGTTTTTGGTTCTTTTGTTGTCCATTTCACTGGTGATTGATTCATCAGCCTCTAGGCCTTTATCTGGTGTGAAGCTCAGTCTGTGCCCACTCCTCCATGCCCACCATTCGCCCACTTCGGAGAGCTTAGACAAGTGGAGTCACACAATGCTTATCTTCTGTAGCTGGATCATTTCATTACACAAAGTGTCCTCAAGATATATCTGTGCTATAGTGGGTCTCTCTCTCTCTCTCTCTCTCTCTCTCTCTCTCTCTCTCTCTCTCTCTCTCTGTGTGTGTGTGTGTGTGTGTGTGCCTGGGTGATAGCTGAGCTAGTCAACCCACCAGCTTTCTCAGACCCACATGTAGCTCTCATGTACCGCGGTCAGGCTCACCCATGCCCTCAACAGCAAGGCCAGATCTATTGTGCTGCCCAGGTGAGGTACAGAGCCCAGATCTGAGTGCTGTAGGAGGCAAGGGGGTGGCTTACTCAAACCCTGCCCCCCTGAATTTAGAGTCAGCTTACTGTGCTGTCTGGGTGAGGGCAGGGCCAGATTTCCTGAATGCTGCAGCTGGTGAGGTACAGGGTCAGCCCACCAACTCTCCAGATCTCATGACATCTGGAACCAGCTCTCCCACCTGCTATAGGTGATGAGGGGTGAGGCGGGGGAGAAGAGCATCTCTTCCTCGATGAGGTGGTTTGAATAGGATTGGCCCAGGGAGTGGCATTATTAGGAGGTGTGACCTTCTTGGAGAAAGTGTGGGCATAGGAGAAAGTGTGGGCATAGGCTCTAAGACACTCATCCTAGCTGCCTGGAAGCCAGTCTTCTCCTGTTTGCCTTAAGAACAAGATGTAGAACTCTCAGCTCCTCCTACACTGTGCCTGCTTGGACACTGCCTTGAAGATATTGGGCTGAACCTCTGAACCTGTAAGCCAGCCCCTTACAGCCAGTTGTCCTTATAAGAGATGCCTTGAGCCGGGCATGGTGGCACACGTCTTTAATCCCAGCACTTGGGAGGCAGAGGCAGGTGGATTTCTGAGTTTGAGGCCAGCCTGGTCTACAGAGTGAGTTCCAGAACAGCCAGGACTACACAGAGAAACCCTGTCTCGAAAAAACAAAAAAAAAAAAACAAAAAAAACAAACAAACAAAAAAAGAGTTGCCTTGGTCATGCTGCCTTCACAGCAGAAAAACCCTAAGACACCCTCCACCAAGGAATTCCTATCCCGCTGGCTGAATCATTGCATGCCCTGGCCAGAGCATAGGCTCTGTGTATTGGCTGGATTTGTCAGCCTGATGCAAACTAGAGTCACCTGGGAAGAGGGAATTTGATTCCATCCGACTTTCCTTTGGCTCGTATGCAGGACTTTTCCTTGATAAATGATTGTTGTGAGGCCGGTGGTCCTGGGTGGTATGAGAAAACGGGCTGAGCAAGTTAGTTAACAGTGTTCCTCTATGACCTCTGCTTCGGTTCCTGCCTCCAGGTTCCTGCCCTGACTTCTCTTCATGAAGGACTGTGAGCCGAAGCAACAAAGTAAACTCTTTTACACACACACACACACACACACACACACACACACACACACATGTCACCTTTGGTTGTGCTGCTTTTCACAGCAAAAGGAAGAAAACTATCTGACCCACACCCCCACTAGCTGTCTTAGGGTTTCCACTGCTGTGAAGAGACACTATGACCAAAGCAACTCTTATAAAGGACACCATTTAATTGGGGCTGACTTACAGTTTCAGAGGTTCAGTCCATTACCATCAAGGCAGGAAGCATGGCAGCATCCAGGCAGGCATGGTGCTGGAGGAGCCAAGAGTTTTACATCTTGATCTGAAGGCAGCCAGGAGAAGACTGTCTCCCAGGAAACTAGGAAGAAGGCCTCAAAGCCCACCCCTACAGTGACACACTTCCTCCAACAAGGCCACACCTCCTAATAGTGCCACTTCCTGGGCCAAGCATATTCAAACCACCACATCGGATCTTGAAAAAAATTTTTTTATTTATTTATTTTTTTGTTTTTTTTGAGACAGGGTTTCTCTGTGTAGCCCTGGCTGTCCTGGCACTCACTTTGTAGACCAGGCTGGCCTTGAACTCAGAAATCTGCCTGCCTCTGCCTCCAGAATGCTGGGATTAAAGGCGTGCGCCACCATGCCCAGCCTGGCCACACTTTCCTTGAGTTCTTTCATTCCTTTTCTTGTCAGTGGTCAGGATGAACTAAGATATGTTAGGTGGTCTCTGCCCCCACCCTAGTCCTTCCCATCAGTTGTAGACAGCCCTTCAAATGTACCTAGGACATTTGTCATGGCCTCTTTCCTTATACTGAACCTGGTACTTATATCCTTGGACTCTGGGGTACTCACAGATTTGGTCCCTTTCCCTGCAGAACTTGCCTCACTCCCCAACTGAAGCTGTCCCTTCACCCTCCAGCACACATGCTGATGCTCCTCCTGGCACAGGCAGCCCCCTTGTCTCTTTAAGGGATCCACAGACACTGTGCCACCTTGTCGGATTCTAAATGTCATTTGTAGGCTTTTGGGTTCATTCCCCCACCTCCGGCTTCTAGGGCTTCTAGGTGCTTCTGGAGAACACAAAAGAAATATAAATCCAAACCCCAAACAGTACCACGACCACCCGGCGCTCTCTGCCGAGTGTGTCCCTTATCTGGGAAGCCCTCCCAACAAGACTGAAGCCTTCAGCTTTGAGATCTTTTGGGGCCCTGAGCCTGCTGCCTTTGGCTTTGTTTTATTAGGCAGGGTACCTGGTAATCCAGTTTGGTCCCAAACACACTACACAGCTGAGAAGGACCTGAATTCCTGCTCTTCCTGCCTCCACCCCACCCCCAAGCATCTATTGCATGTGTGGCCAATCTCTGATGTCCTCACATGAGGCTGTTACACACAGGTACGCTCGGCCTGGCTTTGGACCCCGGTGGCTACTCTTGTCCCCATTGTTGTCCTTTCATGTCCTTTGTCTCTTGAACAGAGGCCATGTATGACACGGTGACAAAGGCCATCAGACCGTCAGCCAGGCCTTCTTTAGCTTCCTATTGGTGCCTCCTCTCTCTATGTCATAAATTTTTGTGATGCTAGACATGTAGCTCTATAAAAGAGGTATACAATTCAGTTACTGATTATGAATAGTCAAGAAATTCACTTTAGCTGACTGTGCTGATGCTGGTGCACATCAAGGTCCACGCCTTTATCTGAACACAGCCAGCCTGGTCTACATATTGAATTCCACTCCTGTGCCATTACCACCGTTACATCAGATTGAAAACTTTTCTTTTTAAAATCATTTTTTCCCCTCTTCCCTTTCTCCCTCATGCTCCGGAGTCCCGCTCCCTCTGGCCCATAGGTTTTTTTATTTGTTTCTCATTACAGGTGGTTGTGAGCCANCATGTGGTTGCTGGGATTTGAACTCATGACCTCTGGAAGAGCAGTCAGTACTCTTGACCGCTGAGCCATCTCACCAGCCAAGGCTGAAAACATTTTAACACAACATGATCCAAAGACACATGAGTCGTGATGGCAGGAAAATATTAAAATAGTTGTTTTCCTTAATAAAAGCATTATGTTTCTGTAAGTGTAAAAAGCCTGTGTGTGTGCAGCCTCAAACCTGCGCCCACGCATTTGGGCGACGCAGTTGGTGGGCCACGGGAGGTGCAGAGCCCTGTGCTCAAAACCTAGTCTGCAGAGAAGTCTCTCCAGGCTCACACGGATGAGCCCACCAGAAACACTTCGCAAACTACTCAGTTGACCTATAATTAATTTTTGGTTGTGTGATAGATACACTCTTTAACTGCTGCCAATTTTTTCTCGGCGCCACATTTATTTGTGTGACCCCCATTTGGAGTTGCTACATACAGTGTAAGAAGCTGCATATTAAGCCCCACTCCCGTCCTGTGCGTGGAGGGAGGGGCTCCTGGTTGTGCACCAAGCTTCCTGGTGACTGGCTGGGGGTGGGAGTGTGAGGGGGAAGTGGGGAGGGGGGAGCTATCTTCTCTGTCTTCTCCCCAGTCATATTAATTGCCTACTTTCAAGGCACTATTTGAATAGATTACCTCTTTAAAGACCCTATCACATCCGGTGCTACCAAAATTTAGGACTTCCATACGACTTTTGGAGGCGATACAGTTCAACTCTCATTTGAAGATTATTTCCCAGGCTCCTCTCAGACCCAGCAGATTCTGGAGGGCCCGGCCGCCCCTGCGGCTCCTCGCCTGACCACGAGAGGGCGCCGCTTGCTCACCATAGGGCTAGGACCCTCCAGGCTGCACAGCCGGCACAGTTGTGCCGCCTTTGCTCTAGTTCTACGCTATGGGGAAGCCACTCCAGGTCTTGCAAGTCCAGAAGCTGGGGCAGTGGTTCTCACGGGTCCCTAGGGGAGAGAGCCATTCTACCCAGGCCCTTCACAGCATACACTATATGCAGAGTAGTCAGGTTCAGGATCATCCCTGCAGGAGACACAGAAAGGTTCAAAGACGTTACTAAAGTCAAGCGACTTCTTTTTGCTGTTCCTGCCCTGATCCCTGTGTCCTTCGCTACCCTCATCCCCTTTCTGACTGAGGCTTCCCGGGTGCCAGAGCATGTAGTGTGTGAAGCGCAGAGTGCTGCAGGCTCCGCCTCCCGAACCCCCCAGGGAGAGGAGATGTTTCCGTGCCAACCCAGGATACCAGCCTGGTAGGCTATGCTTTCTGTCCGGCAGTCCAAGGTGAGCTTTGGGCCTAGCTTTGCTGGAACAGTTTTAAAATCTGGTCTCATTCTGGGGCATCTCTCATCTGAGTGTCCAACGAGAGATGGCTGGGAGGGAGGGAGGGAGCCAAAAGCAATTTCCCACTGCCCTGAGAATTCCTATGAAGGATAGGTGTATTGGACACAAGGACTCGCTAGTTATTTATTTTGTAGTGCTAAGGGTGGGCTGCAAGATGGGCTCAGTAGGTAAAACGCTTGCTGCACAAGCATGCAGACCTGAGTTTCCATCCCCAGCAGCCGTGCGAAGAGCCCGGTGATGGCAGCACACCAGTAACCTGAGGAGGCGGAGGCAGAATGCCCTCTGCGGCTCACTGGCCAGCCAGTCAGTCTCTAGTCCATCGGTCTCAAGAGTGTGCACTGTTCCCAACACCCATGTCATGTGGCTAACAACAACCTATAATTTCAGGTTCAAGGGACTCAACACCTTTGATGTCTGAGGGCACCTGGTACTCATGTGCCCACCATGTTACCACCCCAAGGATACAAAAATTATATAGTCCCTTTAATGGGAGTAGTCACAATTAAAGTCAGTTGTCAGTAGTCAAATTGGTAGTCAAAATGATAGAGACAGGCACGGAGGGGTGGTTCAGAGGGACTGGATAGGTGGAAAGTTTGGGGTACGGAACAGGTCAGTTTGGGGTGACAAGTTCTGGAAATGGAAGGCTGTGTGTGACTGTTGCACGCAGCAAATGCTCACAGCCTTATTTAATTGTACACTTAAAATAGATAAAACAATAAATTTGATGCTATGTATATTTTACTTCAACTTTAAAACACAAAGGACCTTCCTCTTTTAGTCAGGACACATGGAAGGGGACCAGGTACCATCCTCTCAGCCTCTGAGAGTTTAGGGACACACATGTGACATTATATATGTCATGGTGAAGAGGTCAGCTCAGAACTGTTGGAAAATTCCACCAGGCACCCCTCCCCTTCTGAAAGAGACAGGCCAGAGAGCACATAGGCCAGAGGGAAGAGGCTAATTAAGACTCCACTACCTTATTCCCTAAAGGCCAGTCCGTTTAAAGGGCACACTATTCCACCAATTATATTGTGCCTAGTTGCTGATGCTCTGTTCTGCCCCTGGAAACTGTATAAAAACCTGCCAAACAGGTCGCCCAGGGTTGCCACCTCTCCTTCAGGTGCAGGACGACCCCGGCATGCTGGAACAATAAATTCCTCTTGCTTTTGCATCGACCCCCAGCTCTGCGTTGTTTACTCAGGGGGTCCTGGGTAAGCTAAAGTTCACCAGAGTCTTACAATGGGGACACAACATTGGAGAACCAGTGGCTTGCCCTAGAAAGCATTCCAGACTTCCTCTCACAGAGGAGTGGGCTTGGCCTGCCCCTTTCAGGCTGCCCTCATGCCCAGTGTTTGCTCTGCAGCCACCTGCCCCCTTCCTGGTCCCCATTTCCTGCCCCCTTCCTGGTCCCCATTTCCTGCCCGCTTCCTTCATCAAAGGCTTACAGCTGCTCTTAGCACCATTCCTGGCCAGGCGAAGGCCCAGTCACCAGTCCACTTTCTGCTGCTATAACAGAATGCCTAGAGAATGGACAGTTATTTTGCTATAGCAAAGTTGCAGAAGGGTCCCCTGCTCTCCTGATCTGAGGATCCTGATGAGCATCTAGGCCCTCAGAGCAAGCTCCCAGTGAGAGAGGGTTAGCCCCAGTAGGAGATCTGCTCACCATCCCAGACTCCTGTCTCCCCCGGCACTGCTACCAAAGTGCTCTTTTTTTAAGAGTCTGACTGTAATCCTGGTTGGCCTCAAATTTCTTGTGATTCTCCTGCCTCAACCTCCCAAGTGTTGGTTAGCTGGTTAGCCATCAAATTTCAACATGAAATTTTGAAGGAACAAACCAACATCACCCCTGCAGGCCCTTCCATGTCTGTCAAGAAGGTTCAACTTCAGCGTTTACTTGACTGTGTTTAGAATCACCATGGAAACACACCTGGTATGTCTAGGAGGTCATTTCCAGAAAGACTTAACTGAGGAGGGAAGACCCACCCTGAACATAGGCAGCTCCTGGGATCCACAGTCTGGGCCCTGAATAAGGAGGAGAGATGACGAGCAACACCAGCATGTATGCTTGCTCCCTCGTGATGTGTTGAAACTTTATGCTAGGAACTGGGGTGGTGGTATATCCCTGCATTCTTAACACTCAGGAGGTAAAGACAGGAGGGTCAGGAGTTCAAGGTCATCCTTGGTTACATGTGGACTTTGAGGCCAGCCAGAGCTAACTCTTGGAAGTTCTTTCTCACTTTTTTAATGAACAAATTACCTTTTTAAAAAAAAAAAAAATTAAAACAAGTAGAAAATAAAAACAGAGAGAGACAGGAGGGCAGGGGAGAGGAAATATATCTTAGGTAAGTTTTATACATGGCACAATTGGCCATGAGTTCAATGTCAGGGTACCAGCATTCACAGTTGCTCCCTTATCTGCAGACCCCTGGGGCTGCCTGAAACTGTGACATTGTGGCTGTCTGCTCCTATGTGGACACATTGTCTGGTGTCTTTTCTACCTAAGCTAGGCATTTACTATCTGCACAACCCTCACTTCCACCGGAGGTGTGCCAATACAACAGGATGAACTTGTTTTCCTTCAAAGTCCATAGGATACTCGTTGTATTTTAGTTTTTAAGTTTATATTTATCATTTTTTGGTGTGTGGTATGCTCATGTGTGTGTACATGTGTGTGGGGGGGGTACATGTGCCCATGCATACACATGTGTAGGCCACCGCTGAGGTATGATGTCGTCTGTCACTTTTTCAATGAACCCAGAGCTCATCAGTGAATGAAGAAACAAAAGGAAAGGAGGAGGCCATGACACCTAAATTAGGAAGATGTAAGGGAGAGAGCAGGTAGAGTCCGGGCTGAACATGGCCACCACACTAAACTGGGCCGTAAGAGAATTCAGATGGAGTCTAAGGACAGTGGGAGTGTTGGGGAGGGAGAGCAAGAGAAAGGCAGAGCCAAATGGTTAGTTATATAGGGTTCAGGCTGGGGGAAGCACAGGAGGTGGGAGGGATTTAGAGTAGGGGGTGGGGTGAAGAGAGCTGGGAGGAGCCACAGGTACTGAGGGATACTGGGAGAGCTGGGAGGAACCAGTTACTGAGGGATGCTGGGAGAGTTGGCCATCATCTGCTCTGATATGTTAGTAGGCACCCAAGTCATTTGCCCCTTGTTTCTAAGACATAACAATCAGATATCTAGTGTTAATCCCACTGGGTGAGAATAAGACCACTTCCCCAATTTTTGAGACACATTTGAAGCAAGCTTTAGTAAATATTGGCTAGGATAAGGGACACTGGCCAGGTCCATACCCAGGATGGCCATGAATTATGCTAGTGCTTATAAAGGCATAACCCACAAGGTTATGTACTTTCTGCCCTTGTCCAATTGTGGGCAAGCACACTTCTTGATGTACTTCCTGCCTACACACCTCCCACCTGTGTGTGATCAAGCACATCCTGTGCAGTTGGGGCAACCAAACTTGTTTACTTGTTTACAGAAGTGAAAACACTTGGCTTGTTATCGTACATGAACAAGAGCCCCAGTGTTTCAGGAGGTTGCCTGTCCTTGGGCAGCTGAGGCTTACAGGCTAGAGGCATTTTTCTGTTATAGATCTCTCTCTCTCTCTCTCTCTCTCTCTCTCTCTTTGGTTTTTCGAGACAGGGTTTCTCTGTATAGCCCTGGCTGTCCTGGAACTCACTCTGTAGACCAGGCTGGCCTCGAACTCAGAAATCCGCCTGCCTCTGCCTCCCAAATGCTGGGATTAAAGGCGTGCGCCACCACCGCCCGGCTGTTATAGATCTTTTAAGCACAGTTATTTAAACATAACTCTAGCACTCATGGTAGATTGGCTGGCCATCAAGCACCAGGGACCCTTTCTGTCTCTGTCTTCCCAGTGCTGTATTATAGATGTGGCACTGTGCGTGGCTTTGTGTGGGAGCTGGGGATCTTAATTCAGGTCATTGTGCTTCTACTGAAGACACTGAGCCATCTCCCCAGACCTGAGAGATCAATTCTTGGCTATAGATCTTAGCAACAGTACTGTATTAGCTCCACTCCGGCCTTATTAGGAACCTTCACCTTTTCATTTAGGTGAAATCTACTGGCCACTTAAGTGCCAGGGTCCTGACTCTTGTACATTGGGGCAATTGTTAGCTTATAGGCGATTCTACTAGGATTCTCCCAGGGACCTGGCAATGGCTCACATCATCTGCCTCCACCAGTAGGTGTGCCAGGTGTGGGCTGCGTGCGTATAACAGGATTGCTTGCCACTCCAGCACTGTCTCCGTCTCTCTCTCTTCCCACATGTTCCCGGCCTGTCTCCCTCTGTCTCCACATTTCTGTCCTTCCCTGCCCTGAGCCCCCTTCTCTGCCCTCATGACTTTGCTCCTGCTTCTGTCTGTCTGTCTGTCTAATTGCCTACATGTCCACTTGTCCACCTCTACCCCTTCTCCAGGTCCTCACTCCTCTCCCCTCCCCCAGTAGACCTCCTTTATATAGATCTGTCGCATGGTGTAATAACTCAGGGGCAAGGGGCCTGCTGGGTCCCCCTTGATGCCATTATGTTTCATAACAGTCATTACCAAACAAAATAAGGTTTCCTGAACTTAGTCCTCTAACACAACAACAGGATAAGTTAGGGCACAGTGAACCCCCTGAACTAGACCACTCGATGGATAGAGACACAGGTTTCTTGTGAATCAAACCGCCAAGACTGTCTGGGGGGTGGAGAACAGCAAACAGATTTTATATGCTAGACAGCAGAGCAAGGATCTTTGAGCCGATGCAGGTTCTTTGGGGGAAATTGGGAACTAGATGTCCTTGTCTGCAGTAGTTTGCCATTGTGGTGGATAAGGGAAGCTGTGGATTTCCTGGCAAACGGGCACCTTACTGAGGAATGCTGAATGTAGGCTTCTGTTCACCCAGTCAGTCTTTATTTTAGAACAGTGTGACCAGCACAGACATTTTGGGAGCCCACCATAGGTCTGTTAACTTGTAGCTGCACACTGTAGGCTGACTAGAGAGGACCGTTTGAGAGTTCAGCACACTGTTCAGAGCTTCGTCAATAAAACATACTACTGTTTTTCTAGAATTTTCCACTTCATATTTTCAGTCTGCCTGGAACTGAAAAATGAAAGGGTGCTGATAAGGGACAGCCTTGTGTTGAAGAGTGGGGACAGAGTCATGGCAAAGGACAGAGTGGGGACCTAATGTTCCAAGGCATTAAAGACAATAAACAACAGATCCAGGTGTGGTGGTGCACGCCTTTAATGCTAGCACGCAGAGGCAGGTGGATCTCTGTGAGTTCGAGGTCAGGCTGCTCTACAAAGCTAGTTCCAGACAGTCAGTGGCCTGTTATACAGAGAACATTTTTTCAAACAAGAACAACAAACAAACCAAAGAGCCAACAAGAACACCCCCCCACCCCCCCCACCCCCCAGTAATCCAATCATATTGTTTAGTTCCTGGGCCAGAGACCACCACTCCTTGCAAGGCGAGCTTACTTTAAATGATGTTTTAAAAGCTGGGCAACACAATTATCCCTTTTTTTTTTTTTTTAAAGATTTATTTATTTATTTTATGTAAGTACACTGTAGCTGTCTTCAGACACACCAGAAGAGGGCATCCAATCCCATTACAGATGGCTGTGAGCCACCATGTGGTTGCTGGGATTTGAACTCAGGACCTTTGGAAGAGCAGTCAGTGCTCTTAACCACTGAGCCACCTCTCCAGCCCCCACAATTATCCCTTTAATGAAAAACTATTGTACTTTTTCTTCCTAGAATTCCTGTCCCCATCCCACCTCCATCGCCTCCTGTAGGCAGCTGCTGCCATAGCTCTCCTGCACAGGAATTTTTCTTTTCCTTTTTTTTTTTTTACATGACTTGAATTTTATTTTATTTTTAAAAGCTTATTATTTTTTCTTTTTCTTTTTTTTAAATTTAATTTTATTTGTAATTCATTTTTTACACTCCTCATTCCATTCCCCACCCCTCCCCCTCCACCCTCCTGACTGCTTCACATCCCACACCTGCTCCCCATCCCACCCTATCGCCACGTGGATGCCCCCACCCTCCACCCCGGGATTTTTTTCTTTAACTCTAATAAAACTGTTCTCTTTGAATAAGCTTTGCTTGACTTCCCAACTTTCCCCACCTTGTAATTCTTTAGAACACCTTGATGGTATGAGAAGCACACAGCGTGGCTCACGAAGCTTTCCAGGGGAACTCAGTACAGAGCGAAGCTGGGTGTGGTGTGGGCCTCTACGAATCTGAGGCTAGCCTGGTCTACAGTAGTGATAGTGAGCTCCAGCTAAGAGTCTGATTCAGGCTTATAAGGCCTTCCCCTCCTTTGCAGAGGGGCAGGGGTCAGAGAGGCACCGCCCTACTCTGGGGACTGCTTGGTGCTCCTGCATGTTCCCTCCTGCCCCAGACTCTTAGTGCTTGGGTGTATATTTTATTTCATATGATTCTTTTTTTCTGTTGTCAACAACAAAAAGAAAGGAAGGAAGGAAGAAAGATGGTTGATAACCATAATTGCTGGAAATCAGTAAAAGTTTCTGTGTGAAAATGTGACCCTGCTAAATTCGCTTCTACAGTTCTGTGAGCATGGGAGAGTGTCTGCAGGTCTCTGTTCTCTTTGAATAAGCTTTGCTTATTCATGCAGAGACACACAGAGCTTGGACAGGGGTGTTGGTAGCACAGAGGCAGCGGCGTGAAGGCTTAGTGTGGGGTTCTGAGCTGTGAGCATTGTCGGGGCCTGGCCACCTGCTCTACCCTGTTTCTGGGATTTGAGCTTCAGAACTGGGCACAATCTCAACCATTATCCTGGGCTTCAGAATGAAAACCTCCCTGACCTTGATAAGCAGGAAGGGAGGCCACCTCACCCCCTCCAGGAACCTGCAGCCTCCACCTGCTGAGGGGCTGGCTCTCTGGAGAAGGGAACACACACCACAGGGGACATCCCTTCACTCTCCTGTGCATAAACACCCTCTCTGCTGGAGAGCTGCCTAACTTCTCTGCAGGGTTGGCACTTCTGTCTAGTTGGTCGCACTTGAGCTGCCCTGTCTGTGGTTCTTGTCTCTGGTTTCCATGGTTTGTGTAACAAGTGGGACTCTTGAAGTCAATCAGGCACATGTGGGATGCCATCTGCCTGCAGTCCCACTAGCTCCCGAGGCTGGCCTCAGGCTCACCAGCGTGTGGCTGGTCACTAGCCCTATGGGAACATGGCACAGAGGCAAGTGTGGCGAGTCACTACCTGGGCAGAGTGGGGAGGAACACATGAAACAAGGCTGGCATTGAACTTGACAGAGATGGCAGCGATTAAGAAGGCAGCGAGAACAATGAGGGGAAAGCCAGAACCAGGGGTTCGAGGAGAAACTGTAGGGGCTGCTGAGGCAGAGCTTTCCTGAAGGGAAAAAGAACAGCAAGAAAAACAAACTCCATTTCACAGAGGCAACAATAGAACAGTCTTGCTTCTTCTGCTCTCAAGTTTATTGGCCTCCAGAGGCTCTGTGCTTCCAAAGATTAGCCTTCCCCTGGGAAATTAGGAAGCAAATATTAGTTCTCCTCTCATGAGGTCATTCCTTACAGAACGCTTCCTCGGGAGCTCTGCGCTGCTTGGCTTTCGAAGCCCCATGCCCACCGTTTCAACCCGGAGTCAGTGAAAGGCTTAGACATTATCTTTGAATCCCAGGGAGACAAAACAGGAATGGCCTCAAGCAGGGCTTCCTTCTGAAACCTGGGGGAATGGCTACTTCTGCCTGGCCTGAATTCAGGGGAACAGTGCACCCCACCTGCTCCAACTGGCAGTTAAGGAGGGCCACATTGAAGGCAGCAGACTCCCAGCTGTGCGGGCGGGACAAAGCCTTGATTTTTTTTTTTTTGTTTTAATCTCTGATTAGTCATTGTGTATAAGAAATGTTTTGAGTTAAAATAATATACAAGAATTTCCTTAGAAAAGAAAATACACACGCTCATTTTTTGGACCCACTTAACACACTTAGCAAAAGGACATTTGGAACAACATGACACGTCTTAGCTTCGAAGAAGGGTGGGGTGGACTCATGCCATCACAATGGAGATGGATGTGTGGTTTATTGGCCTCTCAGCCACACACAGGTGAATGACAGGCCACTGTTATTCAACTGTTTAATGCCAGCTTCTCATAAATCAAGGTGACGCCTGAAAAGATTGAGTCTTTAAATCAAACTGCCTTTTCCTATTTCGAATATAATTTGGGCTGTTGCCAAGGACTCTGGGAAACAGAGGACTACAAGTGCCATTTCAACAAGAAACACACCCATTTAGGACCGGATGCAGAGCTCAGGGCTCTGGACCACTTGCCAATAGAGTTTCACAGTCACATTATAGTGACATACTGCTAATGGGGTTAGCAAGTGATTCATGTGCTCATATCTGGAGAATGAAGACTGGGGTGGGTGTTAGCTTCCAGGATCGCCATAACCGACATGCCAGTGTGACAGACTGCCCCGTGGGAATGACACACATTTATTTTCTCCCAGTTCTGCACACTGGAAGCCTGAGGTAAATTTGGGCAAGATCAGCTGCTCCTGAGGCCTGGTCGATGGCCGTCTTTCTGTGTTCACGTGGGTTTTCCCCTCTGGATGAGGGTACCCTGATCTCTTGTAACCACACCAGTTGTATTGCTCACCACTGGAGGTAACACAATGAGAACACACTCAGAACCTATTATCTTATACCCCAGGCTTGCCTTGAGGTTTTGATCCTCATGCCTCAGCTTGCTGAGTGCTGGGAACACAGGCATGTGCCGCAACGGATGGCTTTATTTTATTTTTATTATTCTCTTATTTATTTTACTTACAATTCAGAGTCAGGCCCTTATTCCTAGGCTGACCTTCACAGCCTTTATTTCTCTTTCTTTTTGTTGTTGTGTTCTTTTCCCAGGATGTGGCCCACTGCGTTGCCCCTCTGGCTTTGGATTCATATTTATCTTTTTGCCTCGGCTTCCTATGTTCTGGAGTTACAGGCATGAGCCACCATGACCCGTTAAGACATAATTCATTTTTAGCTGAGTCAGTTGTGTAAAAGCGGCCCTGCCGGGAATCTGACGCTTTAGCCTAGAGCGTTGAGTGCTGTGCCGATGAGCTAATAGAGGACTATATTTGAGGCAGGACACTTCTGCCGATGGAGAAGGTCGGGGGTGGAAGTGGGGACAGTGACAAGCTGGGCAAACAACCCAGGAGCTCCGATTCCCTGCAGCTAAGCATGGGGCTGGGTTTGGCGCCTGACTTTCTTCCTCCAGCGCACCAGTACCTGAATCCTAGGTGTCCCTGGGGGCTTCGTTAGTTCCAGGGTCATCTTGGGGATATCCCAGCAATGAGCCTTCTTGGCCTGCAGGGTGGAGGTTTGTGTGGGGCTGGGTGGAAAGGAGAAAAGCAAAGTGGACCTCCCTGTGTCTGGGCCTGGTGGTCCCAGGTTCTTGGCATCTTAGTCAAGAATGAAATTAAGATGCATCCACGTTGCAAGGTAGCAAGGATACTTTATCCAAAGCAAAGTAATAGCACAGATTAGAAAGACAACCCCGTCAAGTGAGGATGCCCAAGGGCTTCGGGTCACTGCCTGGGTTAAACTTCTTACGGAAGTGGGATGTGTGTATAGCTCAGTGTGGGTGAGGGTGCTTGGGTACTAACAGGTTGCTAGGTGCATTGTTTGCAGTAGGGTATGCATGCATAGTATGTGCAGGCGAGGGTGTCAGGGTGCCAAATGTATGAGTAGAAGGGTGTGCATGTGTGCATAGCTTAAGCCAAGTGGAACTCCAGTTACTAAACTATTCCCTATGCTTGTTGCCTCAGTGTTCAGAAGGGATAAATGGGAGAAGCAGGAGTGGCTTTGCACTGAATGTCTTGGCAGACCTTGGATTTCAGTCATGAATGTAAGTGTCTTGGCCCAGCTCTGTCTTCTCTTCCTATAGTGCTGAGGGGGGAAGGAGCACAGAGCCAGCTGCTCTGACTCCCAAGAGCCCAGGGGAGGCCACAGCCTCCGATGCACAGGGCCCTAGAGAGACCATGTCTTATACATGTTATGACAAAGTTTAATTTAGAAATTAGATTCGGTAAAACCTAACAGCAATAGCTAGCAATAAGCTAGAACAGTAGTACTAATAAACTGTAATGGAAGCTATATGACTGTGGTCTCTTTCAAAGCTATACCCCCGATCCCCCGACGTTCTTCTTTCTTCCTGCACATGAGGTCATGCTATGCAGGCCAGGCTGGCTTCAAATCCACCACCCTCCTGACTGTGTTTCCCGGGCACTAGGATTATAGGCATTATGTGTAGATATACCTGCAATGGCCCAGCGATGAGCTCTGCCATCCACAGCACTCTCCTGCCAGTCTAGGGATTGGCCACAATGCCAACACCACATGCCAGGCAGTCTAGACAGCACTTTGGGTTGCCACATAGCTCCATCTAAAATGTGTACAGTCTCGGGGACAGGCTGTCCACTGGACATTCAGGGTGGGTGAAGACATGAGGAGCAGGCAGTGTGACATTTGAGGAGCTTGGCAGACCATGCCTCATTTTGCCATCAGTAAGGAAAAAGTATTACTCATTTGCTGTTACCCAGCTCACACTCGGGAAAACTTTCGTTGCTTCTAGTCCCTCCGATGTTGGCATACTGGGCTTTGCTTGCTGTGTTCCACTTTGCTAGATCAGCAAAAGATCCTAAGTGAAAAGTTGAGCTGGCATGGTGGTGGTACACACCTGTAATCTAACACTGGGAGAATGACACAAGGGAATTAGAAGTTCAAGGTCCTCCTTGGCTACATAGCGAGTGTGAGCGTTAGATACTGGCCTGGACTACATTAGATTCTGTCCTCAAAACTAAATGAGGGGCGGGGGAGAGGGATCAGTGCTTAAGAGCATGCACTGTTCGTGATTCCCAGCACTCACCTTTGGTGGCTCACAGCTGTTGGAAAAGTACACACACAAATAAAGAAATAAAAACAAAATTATTTTAAAAAGGAAGGAATGTGTGATGGTTTGTATATGCTTGGCCCAGGGACTATTAGGAGGTGTGACCTCATTAGAATAGGTGTGTCACTGTGGGTGTGGGCTTAAGACCTAGCTGCCTAGAAGTCAATCTTCCACTAGCAGCCTTCAGATGAAGATGTAGAACTCTCAGCTCCTCCTGTACCATGCCTGCCTGGATGCTGCCATGCTCCCACCTTGATGATACTGGGCTGAACCTCTGAAACTGTAAGCCAGCCCCAAAGATATGTTGTCCTTTATAAGAGTTGTCTTGGTCATGGTGTCTGTTCACAGCAGTAAAACCCCAACTAAGACAGAATGAATATTAAACTATGGTTTATACTGAATGTTTATATTGCTTTTATGCCATCATGAAGTCAAAGGCTTAACTCTTAACTCTGATAACTTGGTGGCCATTTATATTCAGAAATTCCACTTCCATGAGTTCCAGACTAGAAGAAAATCAGGCAAGGCTTTCAAATGTCATTAGAGACTATTACAGCTAAGCAATGCACGGGGTCCTCTCATAGAGGCTCAGTCTGGAATACAGGAGACCTTGTCATAAAGATGTCAAAATATAATAGATATCCTGTTGTGATAAAACACCATGGTCCAAAGCAACTTATAGAAGAAAGAGTTTATTTGGGTTTCCAGTCCCAGAGTGGTAAGAGTCCGTCATGATGGGGCAGTGTGTCAGCTAGCGACAGGCACAGTAGCAGGAACAAGAAGCTAGAGCTCACATCTTCAGCCACAAGCATGAGGCAGAGAGAGTGAACTAGAAGGCGAGGCTGTGAACTCTGAAAGCCCACCCCCTGTGATACACGTCCTCCAACAAGACTGCACCACCTCCCCAAACAGCCAGCAGCCGAGGACCAAGTGTTCGGATACCCGAACTTTTGCAGAACACTGCTCATTCAAACTGCCACACTAACCAACCAACCAAACAAAAACCTTTTAATCCTGAAAGGATTTAGCAGAGTAAAGATAATATCCAGTCTGAGAAAGCAGTTGTTCTCAACCTTCCTAATGATGTGATCCTTTAATACAGTTCTTCATGTTATTGTAGAGGGAAACATTAAAATTGGTATTCCACGCTATGCTGGCAGGCCCTGGTGGGCATGGCCGGCCTGTTCTCATCTTGTGACCGGCCCGTTCTCATTTCGTGGAGAATCTCTGACTCAGAGGTCCAAAATCTCTCCACCCGGCTTGCTAAGTTCCTACTGTGGGTCACTGCCACGCAAGCCCCACACTTCTAATTTCCTGTGGCTGACTGGGGTGCCCTGCCATCGTATCTTTTCTCCCTGGAACCCAGTTGAACCTCTGCTTGAAGGAAAACACCACACAAACTTAGTTCAGAATCAGTGGTAACTCAATAGCTGGGCACAACAACTGACATCCTAATTATAAGCCATACTAAGCTAAATCCTCCTGTAGCAGATCCAAATGGATCCACCACCTGAAATGGGGCTTCTGCTATCTACATCTTCACCTCCATCTCCCATCTCTCACTCTCCAGCCTCTTCTCTTCTCCCCTCTCTCCATCCCCTTGTCTGGCCTGGAAGTCCAGCCTACTCGACCAGTGATTGGTTTCTTTGTTCCAGGAAATATTAAAAAATGAGCCCACCAACTCTGCAGACCTGCTGGGCCACATTCCCGCTCTAGTACTAGCACCAGCAGGCTACAACATCATGTCCCGGCCTGTTCTGTCCTACATTCCAATAACCAAATAGATCTGCCATCCTCGCAGTTTGATAACACAATACCCAGTAACACAGTAAAAACAAGACTCAGTGCTTACAATTAATCAATCAGATTTATATATCAATAAATTCTTAATACAGAAGATGCCAATACAATGATTTCAGAACCAATAATAATTTCAATAAATTCAGATAATGATAAAAGCTAGATTAGACAAATTATCTCAATAGTCTAACCTTTATGATATCATAACAACCTGTGGCTGGTCATAGCCATGCTAATTCACGTCCGCCACCATCTTCCTTTCTCCTCACTACCCTGAGACGCTCCCTGTCTCTGCAACTCTTAGCTCTGCCTCCCTTTTCCCTGTCCAGTCACAGGTCTCCCACTGCCCTAATGTAATTGGACAGGGAAAATCCTGCGACATTTTTTTATTCATTAGAAGGGTCACATGAAGTCCCAAGTGTGTGATACATCCCTCGTGCCAGGTAGCCCTTCTTCGGGAAGCTGAATTAGCATCAAAATACAAACAGCACCAGGGCTATCCACAACATGTTATGGTGATTCTCAACTGTAAAATGATTCCATTGCTACTTCATAACTATAATTTTGCTGCTGTTCTGAATCCTAATGTAAACATTTGGTATGGAGGATACCTGATATGTAACCCCAAAGAGATATGAGACCCATACATTGCCGACCTCTCTCCGAGTTTAAGACAACCAGTGCTGGAAAGAGGGAAAAAAGTTGGAGCCTTCACTGTTGGTGGGATGTAAGACAATGCAAATGTGTTGGTGTGGCAGTTTCTCAAAAAAGAGTAAGCAAAGAATTACTTAGCTTACTCTTAGCAATTCACTTCCCTCTGTATATCCCAAAGAATTGAACACAGGTCTCATATTCATGCAGCATTGTTACAATAGCTCAGTGGTAGAACAGGGATAGAGAGGTGTTTCTGTGTTTAAGAGCACTTGGTGCTGCTCCAGAGAACCAGAGTTCAGTTCCCAACAACCACACCCAGCTGCTCATAACTGCCTATAACCCCAGCTGCAGGGGATCTGATGCCCTTCTCTAACATCCTTGAGCATCTGCACATACATGCATAAAATATATGTACATGTGTAGATGGTGCACAAATACGTATATGTGCACACATGCACACACACACATACACACACTAAAAAATAGGTAGTTTGCAGAATATGACATATTCTGTTCTTCCAGAGGTCTTGAGTTCAGTTCCCAGCAACCACATGGTGGCTCACAACCATCAGTAATGAGATCTGATGCCCTCTTCTAGTGTGTCTGAAGACAGCTACAGTGTACTCATAAAAATATAAAAATATAAATACAGTGTACTCATATAAAAATAAATAATTATTTTTTTTAAAGATGCTGCTGGTATCATCACATGGAAGGGCGGTCTTGGGAGCGAGTGTTTGCTTGCCCCAGTCAAGAAAGAGCATTGCTGCTGAATCCTAAACTGATAGAAGCCACTGTGTTCCCTTCTTGTTTCCTGGAAATTCATGGAAAACTGCAGAATGAAAGTGTTGATACTACCTCTGTCTGTCCATCTGTCTGTCTGTCTAATGTCTGTCTGTCTAATGTCTGTCTGTCTACCTACCTACCTACCTACCTACTTACCTATCTATCAATCATTTTAAATTATGTGTATGTGTCTCCCTATGAGTGTGTACACATAAATATGGTGCCTGTGGAGTGTTGTACTTCAACCTGCGTCTCTGCTGGGGGTGCCCGGGTGCCACCAGCATGCTGCCTGGAGGAGACAGGGCAAAATCCAAAACAGGGGGTGTACAGTGGTTCCTGTATTCTCCCTGGGTACCAGGCACCACTGGTATATCTTCATGAGAGGAAGTTGGAACCTGGGGTCTGAGGTCTCCCATTTCCCTCAGGGCATTTCTGCATGCCGTATAGAGGAGGGCAGAGGTGTCAGATCTTCTGGAGTCAGAGTTATATCGAGTGATCTGTCAGATGTAGGTACTGAGAGACAAACCTACCTCCTCTGCAAGAGCAGTCACTGGTTCTAACCGCTGAGCCATCTCTCCAGCTCCAGCCCTATGTGTGTGGCATCTACCTGCCTCTGCCTTCAAAGTGCTGTGATTAAAGGCATGCACCACATTGTCTGGCTTGACCCTACCTGTGAATGCAAATCTCAAAATCCTGCACTCCCACCAATCTAAAGGGACCAAATGGTCCACAGTGATGCAGAAACAAGAGCTGTCAAATGATCAGAAGTAAGGGTGTAGAGGGCATGCTCTGGAGCAGGCAAGGGTGGGGAGCACAGTGGGCAAGAGCGGGCCGGGGACAGCTCTCCACAAGGCTGATGTTTTGAGGCAGGGCCTGAGCAGTACCCTGAGAGTGCCTATGTATTGACCCAGAAGCTCATAGCCAGTGATTTGAATATCCTATCCCTGGATGGCCATTGCCTGTTCTCCCTGGCTTGGGCAAGCTGTTATGGTGCATATGTGGAGGCAGGAGGTGACTGCTGAGAAGCAACACAAGTGTCCAGGACAGGGCTTCCAGCAACTGGCTTTTAAGAGGAGCACTGCTGGGTTTTCTGTCCCTTTCATTCTTTGAGAGGTGCCTACTATGAGCACGAGGTAGGGACCTCTGGGGATTGCTGGCTCAGTCATGGTGAACTTACACAGTTAAGAATGCTTCAGATCATGGGGCAGGGTGCTGTATGCCTCTCATCCCAGCACTCGGAAGGCAGAGGCAGGCAGACCTCTGTGAGTTCAGGGCCAGCCTGCTCTATACTATGAATTTGAGGCCAGCCAGGGCTACATATTGAGATCTCGTCTCAAAAACAAAACAAAACAATGCAAAAACAACACACACACACACACACACACATACACACACACAGGCATGAACGCACAGAAACACAAACTTAACCCCCCTCAAAACCCAAACAAAATTAAGATTGCTGGCTCAGTGCACAAAACCCTACATGCCAATCCTTGGGAGGCTAAAGCAGGAAGATCAGGAGTTCAAGTTTAAGGCTATCCTGGATGAGACCTGTCAAGAAGAAGGAGGTGGGGAACAAGGAGCAGGGAGGGAAATAGCTAAGACCTTTCAGTTCATGCTTGCTTTACCACAACTAAAAATATGTTCTTTGCTTTGGTTTTTGCTGTTGCTCTTCATTCTTTTGAAATGAGAGCTTATATACAAGGCCTAGTTGGGCCTTGAACTTCTGATCCTTCTGCCTTCACTAGTGGGATGTGATGGTTTGTATATACTTGCCCTGGGGAATGGCACTATTAGGAGGTGTGGCCTTGTTGGAGTACATGTGTCATTGTGGGTGTGGGCTTTAAGATCCTCATCCTAGAGCCTGGAAGCCAGGCTTCTGCTAGCAGCTCTCAGATGAAGATGTAGAACTCTCAGCTCCTCCTGCACCATGCCTAACTAGATGCTGCCATGCTCCTGCCTTGATGCTAATGGACTGAACCTCTGAACCTGTAAGCCAGCCCCAATTAAATGTTGTCCTTTTAAGAGTTACCTTGGAGGCTGATGCCTTTAATCCCAGCACTTGGGAGGCAGAGGCAGGCAGATTTCTAAGTTCAAGGCCAGCCTGGTCTACANAGTGAGTTCCAGGACAGCCAGGGCTACACAGAGAAACCCTGTAAAAAAAAAAAAAAAAAAAAAAAGAGTTACCTTGGATGCTTTGTACTCACTGATAAGTGGATATTAGGCAAAGAGTGTGGAATATCCACGATACAACTCATGGATCACATGAACTTCAAGAAGAAGGAACACCAAAGAATGGATGCTTCAGTCCTGCTTAGAAGGGGGAACAATATAATCAAGGGAAGAAGAGGTTGGGAGGGACTTGGGAGGAAGAGAAGAGGGGGAGGGAAAAGAGAGGCAGAATCAGGTATGGGAGGAGATGGAGGAGATAGATGTACAGAGGGTCAGGAAATTGAACAGAGGTGTGGAGCAATGGAGGATGGAGAACTGGGGGTAGCAACCAGAAAGTCCCAGATGCCAGGAAAGCCAGAGCCTCCCAGGACCCCACAGGAATGACATTAGCTGAAATACCCCACATCATCAGTGGGAGTGGGGACCCTTGGTCCTATGAAGGCTTGATGCTCCAGTATAGGGGAATGTTCGGGCAGTGAGGCAGGAGTGGGTGGGTGGGTGGGGGAGCACCCTCATAGAAACAGGGTAAGTGGGGAAGGCAGAGGGGAAACTGGGAAAGGGGATAACATTTGAAGTGTAAATAAATAAAATATCCAATTAAAATCCAAACCAAACAACAACAAAAAAAGAGTTACCTTGGCCATGGTGTCTGTTCATGGCAGTAAAACCCTGACTAATACATGGGGTAACAGGAGCTGGTCAGATGGCTCAGCATTAAATTGCTTACTGCTCTTACAGAGTTCAGTTCCCAGCTCTGTATTGGGTGGCTCGAAACTGCCTGTAACTCCAGCTCCAGGGAATCTAACGCCCTCTTCTGGGTCATTGCACTCACATGCTCACATGTGTAAATACACAGGCATGTAACAACAACAACAACAACAACAACGACAACAACCACACTCAACAGCAGAGTACCAACAGTTCACTTTCCCCGGCAGCATAACCCACTTTCTCTTGGTGGCTCTCTTCAATTAACCATCCCTGGCTCTGAAAACCCGTTCCCCAAGGAAGTCAGAACAACCCTCTGAAGATCTGGGGCAGCTGCTGGAGGTGTTGAGCTCCCAAGGGACACCGTGGAGAACAGGGTGAAACAGGCTGCCCACATTCAAACTCAGCCCATAGAATGGCGGCCAAGTTCAGCAGCGAGACCTGCAGAGGCCTTGCAGCTTGGTAACAAGAAGGGTGCTCATGTCCCCTCGGGGTTAGACTCAGTCTGATTGTCTTTTGGGAGAAAAGGAGTTACTGAGGTAGCCACCCCAGTGCAGTGGAGCAGGGTTTTTTTTTTTTTTTTTTTAGCGGAAAGAAGTGAACTAGACACCAACTCAGATCTCACTCCCCTCTTGGGGTATGTTTTCCTAAGAGACACCCACACTGTAAAGAGACCCTTCTCTACCGTTGCCTTTCTGTAAGTGCCTGTGCACTGTGTTGTTATTGCTTGAGTCTTTCCCTATTGTCTGCTCTGCTCAGCACCCTGTGTCTCTCGCGCCAGCCAGAAAGAGCTGCTGAGGGTTACATAAAACACAAAGCATTCTTGCTACCTGCATAGACTGTCTTTACTCAGTATCCAAGCCTAAGGGGAGGTAGAAATCCCCTCAGAGTGCTGACCTCCCCTCACCAAGTGGTCCCAGCCTGGGTGTGGGGAATGCAGCTTTCTTTCCAGGTTCCTCAGTAGAAGGTGACATATTTCTTACTCCCTGTGGATTCTGAAGTTAGACCAACTTATAGCAGCTGGAGGCCTGGGAACAGGTCAGCAAAGCAATGGAAGTTTCAGCTGCTGCAGCCCCAGCCTGGGTTTGGGAACCCTCCCCCAGCATGGCTTGATCACCCTCCCGGAAGCACCTGGCCCGATTGATACCATCCAACTGTTATGGAGCAGAGGACACTACATCCTGTGCTAGGTCCCCCAAAAGCAACACAGCAGGCCTGGGTGTGGGCAGAGGGGGATGCAGTACAGACAAATGTCATCTTAGAACACACTTGCAAATTTGGACCTTCTGCTTCCTAGACACTTTAAGCCAGGAGGATGCTAGTCCACCAAAGTCTTTTTGCTTCTCATTTTGGGGAGCATTGAGGGCAAAGACAGGTACCTCTCTTGCATGTGACAGACACCTGAAGGTGGGTGGGGAAGGACTGATGGGAACGGACGAGAGAGAACTTTCCAGGGTACCAAAACATGTGGTCTGGGAGAGATGTGTGTCTTATCTGTCACACACCCTTTCAGGGGGGAGGCTGCTGTGTGTTTCAGTGGGAAATTACAGGTTATCTAAGACAAAGCAAAACAGAACAAAACCACCCCTCACCCACTGGCACAGGCAGGGTCAGCAAAACAGAAAACTGCAAGCGCTGGGACAGGATGTGCAGAGGGTTGGAACCTTGCACCCTGGGAACTGGGACTACTGCTCTTGTGGCTTCCCCCCAAAACAAAACAGTCTGGGCTCACCTGGCATTCATGCAGCCCTGGATCCCATCCCAGCACCACATAAATCAGGTGTGATGGTCCATGTTTGAAACTCAGCACTTGGGAGCTAGAGACAGAAGGATCACAAGTTCAAGGATGTGTGAGTTGGAGGTTAGCCTGGGCTAGCTTTTTCTTTCTCTTTCTTTTCCTTTTCCTTTTTCTTTTTCTCTTTCCCCCTAAGGAAATAGAATGACTATGACCCAGAAACCCACTTTTGGGGATATATTCGAAAGACTGAAGAGCAGAGAGCTGGAGGCTGGAGATGTAGCTCAGTGGTGAAGTGCCCTGCACACAGCCCTGGGCTCCATGCCCAACTCTAAAGAGAAAAACAAACTAAAATCAGGGGCAGAAAGATATATGTGCACAGTGAGCTATTCACAACCCCCAAAGGTAGAGGCCAACCAGTGTCTGTTAAAGGGTGACAGGGTGAGAAAGGGCACTGTGCTTCCACGGGCCATCCAGTCTTAAAAACAAGTAAAGCACATGCCTTCAGTTACAGAACTTGGGACCAGCCTGTTCTCTGTAGCAAGTTCCAGGCCAGCCAGAGCTACACAGTAAGACCCTGTCTCAATACATACATACATACATACATACATACATACATACATACATACATACATATGCTGCTTACTGGCTTGCTCTTCGTGCTTGCTCAGCCTGCATTTTTATTTATTTTTTATTTTTTATTTTTTACGTTTTTTAAAATATATTTTTCATTAGATATTTTCTTCATTTACATTTCAAGTGCTATCCCGAAAGTTCCCTATACCTTTTCCCCGCCCCTGCTCCCCTACCCACCCACTCCCACTTCTTGGCCCTGGCATTCCCCTGTGCTGGGTCATATAAAGTTTGCAAGACCAAGGGGCCTC
>NC_034601.1:14464454-14508111 GCF_900095145.1 Mus pahari
CAGACACTCCAGAAGAGGGCGTCAGATCTTGTTACGGATGGTTATGAGCCACCATGTGGTTGCTGGGATTTGAACTCCGGACCTTCGGAAGAGCACTTGGGTGCTCTTACCCACTGAGCCATCTCACCAGCCTGACACTATTTGAAAGGATTAGGAGGTATGGCCTTCCGTGGAGGAAGTGTGTCACTGTGGGATGGGCTTTGAGGTTTCATAAAGTCTATTCTAAACCCCGAGTCTCTCTCCTTCTGTGGCCTGCAAATCCAAATGTAGAACTCTGAGCTACTCTCCAGCACCATGTAAGCCTGCACATTGCCATGCTCCCCACCGTGATGGTAATGGACTGAACCTCTGGAATTGTAAGCCAGCCCCAGTTAAAAGCTTTCCTTTACAAGAGTTGTCATGATGCTCTTTACAGCAATAGAACGTTGGCCAAGACACACAGCTAGGCCATCAACCCACGAACAGGTCACCTCATAGCCTAAGCAGTTGGATTTCCAATCACTGTTGCCTGAAGAACACATGGGACCCACAGCAGACCCTGGTCCTCCAGGTCATGACCCAAATGGTCCCTAAGAGGCCTTGGCAAGGCAAGCTCCACGGGTTCAGCTTTAGCAGCACCTGACCCAGACCACCCACTCCCAGTCTGTTTAATGACAAAGGCCGGAGCCAACTGTGTGAGATGTCACCACATGCGGAGCTCCGTCATCACAAGAAGGCAGGCGGTTCCACGACTGAGCTTAGGAAGAGGAAAGGGTTGGACAGTGAATACTTTCTTCAGCTTTGTGTGGTCTCACAGTTCAACTTCACCACTGTAGAAACAGCAGCAAGTACAGTCGGGGAAACCAGCGGGGTGATTTTCCTGACAACGCTTTAATGACCCTGACATTGGAGTTTCAGAGCCCTTTCACATGCTTCGAAAGCTTTGATTATTTTTCAATTGATTTTTAACTAAGCCATAGGGTTTTGGTGGCATCCACTATTGCTCTGCCCCTCCCTGCCCCCACTGAACTTAAGCCAAGGGGTCAGGTGATGGTGGCGTCTACTCTTGCCCTCCCCCTACTTGTTCCTCACTGCCCCTTCTATGATCCCAAGGAGCCAAGCTGGCACGAACTGTGGAGGAAGGAGCGAGCATAAATGGGCAGAGAGGGTAAGGGTCACAGCCCACATTCCAGCCTGGCCTTATGCCCCTCAGAACGGGCTCTGGCCTTGCACCCTTCACATCCTTCTCTGTCTAACCCCAAGGTCATTTACATAGTTCAGACTCTCAAACCATAGGGGATCCAGTTCACCAGACAACGAACCCAAAAGTACAGAAGGCAGCCATGTTCAGGGATGGTTTGGGGCTCTATGTATTCATATGCTGATTTCTGTGCCCAGATATCTGGTTGCAGTCCGGACTTGACATTATTATTGAAGTATCTCCTCTCTCAACATTGTGTAAGAATTGTTTTCCATCACCTCTGATTGGCTAATAAAGAGCTGATCAGCCAATATCGAGGCAGGACAGAATAAGATGGGGCTTCTGATCCCAGTGGGGGTTGGGGGTGGAGAAACAATTCTCCTTGAGTCACTATGAGAAAGTCACCCTGTGGAGAGGATAGATGGAGCAGGAGCAGTCAGAGCCAGCATCTGATGGCAGGTAACGCCCGTGGCTGGAAAGCTGCTGAGAAGTAGGCCAAGCCAACGTGGTCTGGTTAGAATAGACAAGAATGCTGCCAAGCTATAGTGCAAGAAGCTTACGTTCAATATACTAGGTCTCCGTGTCATTATATCAGAGCTAGGGTAGCATTAGAAAAGCCCCAAACATTTACCTAGCTACCCTACCTGGGAGGGAAGACACACTCGGGCACACACAGGCATTGATGAAATAGGTAAATTCATACTTAGACTTCAAACCCTGTAATACAGGTAGCAGAGGGATCTAACAGGGTGGCCTGAGAATCCCTAGCCTGAGAACCTTTGTCTGATGGGTACCCTCCTGGTTCTCAACAGCTTCTAGACCCACATCTCCATCCTCATGCTCTATGACCCTCTCACCTGCTTCAGTCTGTCTGTGGTGCTAGGACAGCCACTGGGATAGGATCTCCAGTCTCACTCTTAAGGGGATCAGGATCTTAGACCCAAGCTGTTGAGTTGGTTTCCGTGCTGGTTTTCTTGCTCACAAACGGGGATGAAATATCTATGCATCTTGTGGATGCTTGTGGGGATGGAAGAACACACAGTAAAATAGAGGCTGAGTCTAGCCCTAGGCATGACTTTACCTAGGTCAGGGGTCAGCTAAACCAACTTCCTAAGGGGTCTATGTTGTAAGCCAAACACCAAGGGGTGTGGAATGCCAGAGTGGTGGGCTCTGGGTGTTGGCAGTTGTAGGACACTGGGAAGAGACACTGCTCTACACTGTCATTTGCAGCCCGTGTAGATCTCAGCGTTCTCCACTCAGGCAGGAGTCTGGACTTGGCAACAGAAAAGCTGTCAAGATGATTGAAAGGGTTGGAGTACATCAAGAAAATACTTCAGGGGCTGGGGAAATGGCTGAGTGGGCAGAGTACTTGTTGCTTAGGCACAAGGACCTGAGTACGAATCTCCAACACAGGTATAAAAAGCTAGGCATGGTTTCACAGGGTGAAATCTGACTGTGGGGTGTGGAGACAGGAGGATGGCTGGGACTTGCTGGCTGCCAGCCTAGATTCAAGGAGAGACTCTGTCTCAGGAGAGTGAGGCAGAGAATGAGGGAACAGGAAGTCCTCCTCTGCCCCCACCCCCGTATGATTATTGGTGGCTGTTACATGTAAAAGAGCTGCTAAGGAACCTCTCTCTTACCTCAGTGTGTGTGTGTGTGTGTGTGTGTGTGTGCATGCTGGTCTCTGTCGGAGGACAACTTCTGGCAGTTGGTTTTCTCTCTTCATCACGTGATCCCCAGAGACTGAACACTAGCCTCCAGGCTCAATGGCAAGTACTCTCACCCCTGATAAATGCCCCCACCCTACCCCACCCCACCCCACCCCACGTCATTAAATGATATCAGTGGCTGTTTCCTGAGATGCAGTTGATCAGGTAAGACCCATAAAGGAGTCACGGTATGTTTTTAGAGCTGGGGGGCACAGCTCACTGGTAAAGTGCTTGCCCACTGAACAAAACACTCTGAGCGTGATCTCTCCAGCATGGCACAAAGAACCAGTGTGATCACAGCTGCGATACTAGCAGCCAGGAGGTGAAGGCGAGAATGTTAGAAGTTCAAGGCCATCCTCAGTTACTAGAGAGTTTACCAGCAGCCTGGACCCTGTCTTACAAAACCAGAGACAGAAGGGAGTGAGGACGGAAGGAAAGGAGGCAGCAAGCCCTCCTTCAGCTTTTCTTAGTGATGACGAAGGGCTTGTGGCAATGGATGGTGAGAAGGGCAGCTCACCCATGCCACAGAAAGGGACTGGGACACAGCTTAGTCACAGAGCATTTGCCTTACATGCATGGGACCCTAGCTTCCATTTCCAACACACCTTGATGACAATATAAAGTTGAAACGAAAGATATTTTAGCATATTTTTTTTAACAAAGGAAAAATTACCTAGGGGAAAAAAAATAAAATCTGAAGAAGAAGAAAAATAAAAATCTGGGAGCATTTCCAAGGCCATCCTTGGCTTTTGCTTCCCAAGCCAGGAAATGTGCAAGTTTGCATTTGATTTATTCTGTTCCATCTTATCAGCACTTCCAAAGAAGCAGAAACAGGCAATTGTAACTCTCACAGCAACCCGGCAAAGATGAACAGAAGATAAGAGCTGGGGTGGCCTCCAGCACACTTCCTGTTGGGACCTGCAGGGACCTGGAGCCGGGCAAACAGGGGGGCTCCGGCTGTGCCCTGGTGAGACAGGACACAGCCAACCTGAGCCTGGGCAGGACAATGGCCCATGGAAGCTTAAGTCCAGATGACTATGGCTCTTCTTCCTACCATGTCAGGTCAGATGGCACCTGAGTCCTCCCAAACTGTGCTCCTGAGGAAGTCTGGGGCATGCTCCGTTAAGTCTGAGGTTGCGGCACCATGACACTGGACACTCACTCTTTTTTTTTTTTTTTTTAAATTATTTTATTAGATACTCTCTTCATTTACATTTCAAACGCTATCCCGAATGTTCCCTATACCCTCCCCCTGCCCTGCTCCCCTGCCCACTCACTCCCACTTCTTGGCCCTGGCGCTCCCCTATATGGGGCATATAAAGTTTGCAAGACCAAGGGGCCTCTCTTCCCAACGATGGCTGACTAGGCCCTCTTCTGCTACATATGCAGCTAGTGACATGAGCTCTCGGGGTACTGATTATTTCATATTGTTGTTCCACCTATAGGGTTGCAGACCCCTTCAGTTCCTTGGGTAATTTCTCTAGCTCCTCCATTGGGGTCTCTGTGTTCTATTCAATAGCTGACTGTGGGCATCCACTTCTGTGTTTGCCAGGCACTGGCATAGCCTCACAAGAGACAGCTATATCAGGGACACTCACTCTTATGCCAAATTGCTACGTTGCTGGATGCCTTTCAGACAGAGCTTTTTCAAATAAGAATGCTAAGCTAGAACAACACGAACGACCTGGCATATAACCTTGCTCCTTCCCCAGATACGGACCTGGATCTTTCTGGAATCTTACAAACATGATCTTTTCAATTACAGTAACAAAACAAAACAAAACAAAACAAAACAAACACCTTAACTTTTCCTGCAACCTGTGACCCAGGGCTTTACTACAGCTGTGATCCCATCTGTTCTATGGACTACCTTATATCATCCAAGTTAGACTCATACACATGGCTATTGTAAAGACACTGAAACGTGACTCTCTAGAGAAGTCCACACACTCACCCCTGGGTGTGTTTGAACCTTTCCCGAAGAGTCTCTATTAACCTCTGTATTAAAATCTAGGCTAAGGTCCCTTCTCAAAAACTCTACCTCAGCCTCGTACTGACTTGCCTTGAAATTGTTTTGGGACTGGAGAGATGGTTCAGCGGTTAAGAGCACTGATTGTTCTTCCAAAGGTCCTGAGTTCAAATCCCAGCAACCACATGGTGGCTCACAACCATCTGTAACAAGAGTTGGTGCCTTCTTCTGGTGTGTTTGAAGACAGCTACAGTGTACTTACATATGATAAATAAATAAGTCTTTTATAAAGTTGTTTTCTTTGTCAAAGTCAAGGATCCTGGCTTTAACTGAGTGTACATTTCTGAAAAGAACTCAGACTCGAGAAAAATAGACACAGAGTCCCATCACTAACTAAGAAGCTATTTGCAGTAGATACCTACTTGAAAAGGGAAAAATCAGTTTCTTTTTTTAATGGTCTTTTGAGACAGGGTTTCTCTGTGTAGCCTTGACTGTCCTGGAACTCACTTTGTAGACCAGGCTGGCCTAGAACTCAGAAATCCACCTGCCTCTGCCTCCCAAGTGCTGGGATTAAAGGCATGCGCCACCACGCCCGGCAAAAAATCAGTTTTTTAAAATGGATTGTAAGGCTGGAGAGATGGCTCAGGGGTTAAGAATACTAGCAGATTTTCCAGAGGTTCTGAGTTCAATTCCCAGCAGCCACATGGTGGCTAACAACCATCTGTAATGAGATCATACGCCTTCTTCTGGTGTGTCCGAAGACAGTGACAATGTGCTCATATGTATTAAATAAATAAAAAAAAATCAATCTTTTTTAAAAGAATGGAGTGTAGGCTCCATGCCCAGGAGTAGCTGACCAATACAATTAACTCTATGGTGTATGTGTGTGTGTCTGTGCATGTGTGTGCGTGTGAGTGTGCGTGTGTGTATGTTTGTAAAATTTAATTTTGTTTTGGCATTTATTATTGTCTCTATTTCTTTATTTGTTTGCTTATTATTTTTTGCTTTGATTATTGTTTTTGTGTTTCTTTAGTGTTGAGCGAGAGAGAGGAGGGGAGAAAGTTTGGTGGGTAGGGAGGTAGGATTCAAAAGGAGTAAAAAACCTTTTAAATTATTGGTAGCTATATGGCTATGGACGTATATCTATATATAAAGAAATGAGTGTGAAAACACTCACCCCAAAGTGCAAACAAACCGAACAAAACCAAAAGCAAATGAACAAACAAAACTCTAAAGCTGCGAAGACACTGGCTTTGAAAACTTCAAGCTGTGGAGGACGCTGGTTTTGAAACCCCACAGCCTGAAGAACCGAGTTCTGGAGAAAGGTACATGAGAAGCAAGCAGGGTTCGAATGCTGACTCATCTGCTGGAAAGCAAAGCACTAAACAAGAATTTTGATGGATTCTTTTTCTTTCCCCTGTCCTACACAACTGCTGTCCAGGCACCGATGTGTACACGTGAAATCCCAGCACTTAGGAGGTAGGAGCAAGAACATCAGGAATTCAAGGCTGGACTTGGGTATGTAGTGAGTTTAAGCCCAGCCCTGGCTACGTGAGATTCTGGTATAAAAGACAAAACAAAACCCAGTATAAAAACAATGTTTTTTTAATACTGGCCAAAGAACAAAGTTGGAACCTTCTCCTAAGCGCCGCCCGACGTCTGTGATAAACATGCCCGGGAACAAGTTCAGCCATGCTGTAGAGAACATGAACGGAAGCTCTACGGCTTTACCTGAGTATATATTCTGCGCACATTAACACTTTACAAATCAACACAGGGCAAATGCAAAGCTCCCTGCCGCTTCTTGGGAGAAAGATCTCGAACATTCCGTTTGCTTCTGCACAATGCTCCACTTTGAACTGTTTATAATCTAATACAACAGAAGCCAGCTTGCCCACAAACACAACAGCTCAGCCCTTTGAAGCTGCCTGCCATTCCCTATTGCAGGGCAGGAAGTGAGGTCTCTGCTTTGATTTGTTTAAATGAAATTAAACATAACTGGAGGCCATGTTTCCTCTTATTTAGGGGATATTACAAAAGGCACAGAGGACCAAAAATAACAGGTGACTTGGAAATGATGGGACTGTCTTTTTATAAGCCCAAAGCAAACAAACACTGGCCTCCCGCGTGCACTTGAAGGCCTCCCATGCAGGAGCTTCGGGCAGCACAGCCCTGCTCAAAATTGTTCGGAAATATGTGCTTCCTTTAAGTCAGAGGGCAAGTTGTTCAAATAAATGTAGAATCAACCTTTTTTTTTCCTCTTTCAAATATAAATCTGTACTTAAGTTGTCCAGCTGCAACCTCCGCACTGTATTTGGCTAGTTTAAAGCCTTCTCAGGGGATACATCCACAGCCCACAGTGCCAGGGGTTCCCCGGACCATTCCGCAGGGAATGCCAGTGCTGCTTATTTCTGGGCAGCAGAGAGGCACAGACTGAAAAGAGGGGCAGAAGCCTAATACCTAGGTACATTGGTCCCCAAGGTGAAGAGGGTCAGTCCACACGGAGATAGTGGGCAGCCTACAAGCTGTCAGTATTGGGCGCTCACCCTGCTTCCTGCCTACCCCACAGGGGGTCAGGAGTAGGCACGCCCCTCTGAACCCTGCTTCTCAGTCAGTCAGCATTCTGTTGCTATCACCTCAGCAAGCATACCTGAGTTAGAGTCACTGAGTGGGACTTTTTTTTTTTAGATTTTATTTATTTATTTATTTATTTATTTATTTATTTATTTATTAGTACACTGTAGCTGTACAGATGGTTGTGAACTCAGGACCTCTGCTCGCTCCTATCCAAAGATTTATTTAGACACACCAGAAGAGGGCATCCGATCTCATTACAGATGGTTGTGAGCCACCACATGGTTGCCGGGATTTGAACTCAGGACCTTTGGAAGAGCAGTCGGTGCTCTTAACCACTAAGCCATCTCCCCAGCCCCACTGGGACTTGAATCTGGGAACAGGGTCTTAGTTCTGTCTGTGAAATGGGAGAGACAGAGACTTATGAAGAATTTTGGGCAGTAAAACCATACCTTGGCACCACCCAGTGTGAAACTGGAGGGGTGGGAGGGTTGTTTGGGTTTGCTGGGTATGGAGTCCAGGTCTAAGGACCTTCTAGGTGCAATAGTTAGACCTAATTGTCAAATTGGCCAACTTTCCCCCAGGAGAACTGGTCCTTTAACTGTGCCACTCTCAGCAGGAAAAAGCTGGCACAGGAGCCCAGTGGTTACCTGAAGAACAGAGGTGTCTTGCATCTCTAGAGGGTAGGGAGCTCTGATCTTAGCAGACTGGTGAAGGTTATAGATAGGACAAAAAAGTGGTCATTTAGGGAGTGAATGCCATTCCCACTCCACCTTGGGGACTTAGTTGAGGGAAGGTTCTGGATAGTATACAAGGTGTGGCTGATGTCTTTCTGTGGGCAGCCTCCCTGATCTAACATAACATCTCACAGCCTTTTATGTTAAAAAGAGAAATGCTTGCATGAAGCAGGAGTTAAAGGGGGTGAAGCCCTTTGGTTTTATGAGCATCAGTTTCAATTCTGGCTAGTTCCTGATGAAACTGAGGCATCTGGGAGGTAAGCTCAACCCTGCCTTCTTCACGCCATGCCCTCAGCAGTCCCTGAGATGGCGGCTGGTATCTATATTTGTACACCAAGAGAACATTATTCATGTGAGTCTGTGTAGCATGGTGAATTGTGCTGTGTGTGAAGGGTTAGTAGACTAGAAAGGGACTGATTGATTTTGAATAGGAGTTTGAGGTCCCCCAGATGGCCACAGGGGTCAGCTGAAGGCTGGTTCTCTGAGGTGATCCTTTAGAATGGAATAAGGAGTTGAAATCCATGGACCTTGAACTTGGATTACAGAATCCCAGCACTTAGGCGGCAGAGGCAAGTAGATCTCTGGGCATTCAAGGTCATCTTGGTCCACAAATTAAGTTCCAGGCCAGTCAGCCAGGGCTATATAGTAGACCTCTGTGGGGAAAGGGTGATGAGCTCCTGTCTGATTTAAGGGTGGGATACACTGTCCTTGTGGTCTGACAGCCAGCTTTATCCAGGAAAGATGAACTGAAGCTGGAGGGTTTAGCAGAAGGGTGAGTTGTGAGGAGATGCAGTTGGGGTCCTGATCCAAAGATGGGAGGAACGTAGGGCTTAGGGTTTGTAAGTTGACACACTGTCCTGATACAGAGGACGAGATGAAAGGAACCCAGCTGTAATCAGGACACAAAGATGTCTTCTGGAGCTCTTTATCCAGCCCTCAGCTGCCAGGCCGATGGCTTTCCAAACTGCTGTCGGAGCAGTGATTTCAGGTCTTGAAAAATGTTAGCGTCTCACAGAGGGGAAGCTGGGATTGGAGTTCCAACAGCAAGCACTAAACCAAGATTTAAAGTTACCATGGAAACAATGCTGTGGGCATCAGCAAAGAAGTTTAACCCAGAGGGATTCTGGACAGAAGAAACTAGAAACAGTGGGCTGAAGAGGTGGCTCAGTAGTTAAGAGCACTTGCTGTTCTCACAGAAGATCTGAGTTTGGCTCCCAGCACCTACTACCGGCTACTCACAGCACGTGTAACATTTGCTCCAAGAGATCTGATGTTCTTGGCATCCCAGAGCATTAAGCAGCATGTGCATACACACACAATCAAAAATAATGAAAGTAAATCACTTTACAAAGTGAGCTGAGCACCCGAGTTCATCCCTCCTGCTTTCCATGAATGCAGTGTCACCAGCTGCCCCCTCCTCTCTCGCCATGCCTTTCCTACCATGAGAGATGGTATCTTCAAACTTGGAGCCAAATAAACCCTTCCCTAAGCTATTTTTACCTTGTATTTTGTCATACAGGGAGACAGTAACAAATGTAGCAGTCAAGGGCTGCGCTGCTGGCCACACCCTAGCCTTCGGTATGCACTTGGCTTCCGGGGCTCTCTCCTGTGTCTAAACTTTACTTTAAATAATGGTCAACGTGGTTGTATCTGAGTGCTTGATAGCCTGGGAGGCTGGCCATCACTGGGACAGCAAAGTCCTGGGTATCTGAGACCTCCCCCCCCCCCAGATGACATCTGTTCGGAATCTAAGCACTATTAATTCTGATTGTCCTTTGAGCCCTCCTAGACTTTGCTAACATTTCCAACCAGATAAGTGCCTCCTGTAAGACCACATGTACAATTTCTTTTACGGGTTTATGGTGTCTGGATTACTTTGGCTCTCTGAGCCCACTTTTCATACCCTCCCTGCCTGTTTTTGTTGATTCTGCCTCTGTGTTTTTTGCAAGGAGCCCATCTCTCCAGCAACTATTTGCCTCACTTGGCTTGTCATTGGAGCAAAGAGGGTTTGCTGCTGTAGCTCAGTCGGTAGGATGCTTGCCTAGCTTGCGTGAAATCCTGTGTGATAACACGATATGGGTGGAATCCACCTCCTGGCACAGCATAGAGCATGCCCCACCAGTCTACGTAACCTCTCCGTGGGCTAACTGGGAGTGTTGCATCGTTACAGTGTATCTTAGTGTACACTGAAAAGATACAAGCAGGTGTATTCATGCAACCATAAAGCCATGATGGTAGTCATCGGTAGCCCCTTGCTTCTGTAGACGTCTTCTTTCCAAGCCCAAGCTTACTGGCTGCGCTCCCTGAGGGCTGCCCTTGGCTGGACATTGCAGCTTGCTCTAGTTTTGAGCATTCTCTGCTTCTTCCCCATGCCATAACCACATGGACACTGACCGGAGAGGGATACCTTGATCGGGGATTATGGTAGTTCTGGCATGTGGGAAGTAGAGGCAGTTATCATTAGCTATACAGAGAATTTGAAAATTCAAGGCTAGCTTGGGCTAAAAACCTCTATTAAAAAAAAATAGCCTGAACATACTGAAGTTAAGTTGCTTCCAGATCCTGGAAAGCCAGGATACTCTGGCTTGTGTGTGACAAATGACCTCTTGGAAGGAACACTGTGCGGCTTCTGCCTGGTGGCATGGGCTGATATTTTGATTGCGAGTCTTTGTGATAAGAAACAGCTGCTGTGTCCCCCTACCCCAACCCCATGTGCTCTCTGCTTACTGGTCCACCACTGTGTGAACAGCTTCTTCATCGGCCTCCTTCCCTGAGCTGAGCTGCTCTGCCTCATTCCACACAACAATGATCTGAAACCAAGAGCCTGTTGCAGGATATCTGATCATACTGTGACCCATGAGACTGTACTGGAAAAACCTAACTCTCCTTGTGTGGGGCTCAGCCCTAGCACACACCTTAAATCCAAGAGTGTTGCAGGACATTTGATCGCACTGTGAGATTGTGTACTGGAAAAAAAAAACTATTTCTAGTTGTGATGTGGCTCAGCTCCAGTATACACCTTTAATCCAAGAGTTTTCTGTTTGTTGTAAACGAGATTAAATAAAGTCAACTATAGGTCAAGAGTAGAGCAAACAACAGGGAGCGAAATGGGTGGTGTGTGTGTGTGTGTGTGTGTGAGGTGTGTGTGTGTGTGAGGGCAGGCATGGACCATAGAGTAAGAGGAAGTCAGGTGGGTGGATAGAGAGACACGGGGAGTAGAAAGAAGGGACATTCAGTCTGAAGCATTTTTAAGACAACATGGAAGCCAGCTGTGTTGGCACACACCTTTAATCCCAGCACTTGGGAGGCAGAGGCAGGCGGATTTCTGAGTTCGAGGCCAGCCTGGTCTACAGAGTGAGTTCCAGGATAGCCAGGGCTACACAGAGAAACCCTGTCTCAAAAAAACCACCCCCCCCCAAAAAAAAGACAACATGGAGAAGAAGAACACACTTTTTCCTTTGGGGACATGGGTTGAAGAGGAAGGTCAGCTGGATTCTCTCTCTGTATCTCTGAGCTAGCAGGCTTCCACCCCAGCATCTGGCTCCTGAGTCTTCATTTGGTAAAATCAAATAATTTTGTTTTTAAAAGCCAATATGAGCCAAGATAAGTCCTCATTCTCTTGGGCTGTTTGTCCAGTATTGTGGTCCTGTGTGGCGGTTTGCATGCAAATGTCCCTGATAGATGCTTAGTCCCCAGCTAATGAACAGTTTGAACAGTTTGGATGAATCGGGAGGCATGGCCTTGTTGGAGGAGGTGTGTTGAGGGTGGGCTTTGCTCTCTCTCTCTCTCCGTTTCTCTGTCTCTCTCTGTCTCTGTCTCTCTCTGTCTCTGTCTCTGTCTCTCTCTCTCTCTCTGTCTCTCTGCCTGCTGCCTGTAAGCCAGGATGTAAAACTCTCAGATACTGCTCCAGTGCCTTTCTGTCTGTGTGCCACCACGATGATAATGGACTAACCCTCTGAAACTGTAAGCCAGCTCTAAGTTAAACGAGTTGCCTATGGTCACAGTTTCTTCACAACGATAGAATAACTAAGGCACAGTGCAAAAGTAACTGTCATACTGACCATTCTCTTCCAGTTCCTCTCCATGACTGCTGAGCCCTTCCCCAGCGTAGCCCCTTGTGTGTAGGGAGACAATGACCCTGCAGATCAGCTCTTGTCACAGGCCTGCTCACTACTGAGGGGCTACCAGCATGTCACCTGTGGTCTTCCTCTTGTTCTGGTCTCTCTCCAATTCTCAATCAGAACTTAGCACCTCTGGTGTTTTCCTCATCTTTCTATGTCCTCAGAAAACTCTGTGCCACTCCACAGCCTTCATTTCCACCTCTAAGATTTTCACCTTTAAGTTAATCACTCTGGGAACTTCGCCTCAGGGACCAAGACTCCCTCACTGAGTCTCATGCCCTACATTCTTCCAGCTACATTGGAGTATCTTGCAAGAATTGAACTCCAAACAATCTACTCCACACTAAATAGCAAAATTAATCAGGCATATTTACACATGGTCATTTTGGTGTCTCTTTAAATGGACATAGATCTCTACACAGATGTTGGTGTCCCACGCCCCCCCCCCCGAATGATTTTATAGTAATATAAAATCTTTGTAATAGTTTGGTTTTTGTTGTTTTGTTTTATGAAACAAGAGCTCCCATAGCTCAGACTGGCCTTGAATTCTCTCTATATCTCAGGCTGACCTTGAACTCCCATTCCCCTGGCTCTAGCTCGCAAGAGCTGAGATTACAGGTGTGGGCCACCATACTTCCTCAAAGCTGTTCTGCCTATGGACCTTCTTGCCTTTCCTTGTAAGTTTTAGCATTGCTTTTTAGTTTCTACAGTAAAGGCTGCTGGGATTTTGTCTGGGACTAGGTTTAATCTCTATGTCAGTCTGTGGGCACAGCCTGAGCACCCCCAAAGTGTCTAAAAGATAACAGCTTGATCACCACTACGAGACCCAGGAGAGGTGTGGCCAACAGGTCGAGTTCAGGTCTCTGGGAGCTTTGCAAGGATCCTTGGACCCCACCCTTCCTCTTTTTCCCTTGACTCCTAGCCACGTGCACCTGCTGAGGGGTGTCACCGTACCCCAGGCCCAGAAGCAATGGGCCCATGGATCAATGGCCGGAGCTCTAATGCTGTGAGCAGAAACAATCCTTTTCCATGTTGCAGGCTGCTTACCTGCAACATTGTTATCTCAGTAGAAAATGTGTTACTTTTCTCATTGCCAAGACCAACTTACTTGAGGTAGACAACTTAAAAGAAAACACCTTTATTTCACTTTATAGTTTCTGAGGGATCATTGTCACAGAAGGGAAGACTTGGCAGAACACCTCAGTTCCTGGCTTGTCAGGTCAGGAAGCAGAGAGCAAGACAGGAAGTAACCCAAAGACCTTTTCCTAGTGATCTGCTTTCTCCAGTTTGGCCTCATTTCCTAGTGACTCCACAGTACCCGGAAACAGTATCTGCAGTTGGGAACCAGGTGTTCAAGACAAGAGCCTGTGGGGGGCCCTTGCTCTGTCTGAGCCCGTGCCACTGTAGAGCTCCAGCTGGCCTAGAACTTGCCTCAGACGCTGTGGTGCAAGGCTTGCAGATGCCTCTACCGACATGGTCCACTGTTCATTTTTTGGGGAAAAAAAAATCTTTGGTTATTTTCATCTGTACTTTTATAATTTTCAAGATCTAGATCTTGCATATATATATATATATATATATATATATATATATATATATTTAAGGATTTTTGTCTAAGTAACCCATGTCCCATGTTTTTGTAAATGGAAGTGCTTCTCTCTCTGTCAAAAAAAAAAAATAGAGACAAGATCTCTCTACATAGCCCTAGCCACCTTGGAAGTCACACTGTAGACCAAGTGCTAGGATCAAAGATGTCACCACCACGCCCCACTTGGAAGTGATTTCACTTCAGCATCTGTTTTTTGGCAGCTGGTTTTGATTTATACATTTTATTACCTGATGTTTAGATTTTACTGATTTCTTTCTACTTAAAAAAAAAAATCTGTTAGCTGTAAATTAAAGATGGCTATCTCCCCCCACCCCTGCATCTGATACATCTCTATGCTTCGGTTGGTTTGCCTTCTGTGTGGACTTACTAATGCTCCAGTAGGATGGGGAGCAGAATGAGCCAGGGCAGACACCTTAAAGGACAAGTGCTGTGTCAGCAGTGGGCACAGTGTTGACCTGGGGACCTTGTAGATGTCTCTGTCAGCGACAACAGCACAAAGATCTCAACTAATCCAGATACATTGAACAGCACATAAGCTGGATGTTAACAGGAGAAAGTCTGGAACAAACTCAAAAGCAAAAACAATGGTGTAGGACAGAGGGGAAACGGGTGTCAGGTTTTCCTACTCATACCCTGAGACTTGTGAGCGGCCACTGCAAGCCTTTTATAACTCAAGTTGAAGAGAAACGGAGTCATGCCAGTGCCTTGCACTTTTCCAACTCAACACACCGATAACAAGGACTAGGAAGTGCTCCAGCAGTTCCCGAGAAAGCAAAGGCTTACTTGGCAGGCTTCCTGTGGTCCTACCAGAGCGCAGCAAAGCTCAGGCAGTCCAGGGGGTAGAAAGGCTTGCACACGGCTTCAAGCACACCCTCTTTCATGAGTCCAGTCTGTGTAGGTTTTAAAATGAAAATCTAAACTTGGATGGACTTGGAAATCCATAGTGCAAGGAGAATCTCCTTCGTGTGGACGTTTCACACAGCTGCACACCTCTCAATTCCTGCTCGCCAATCCCTGGTGTTTCAGTGTCATCCAGACAGACCTCAGTCTTCTGGTCCTCTTGCCTTCTCCTCTGGAGTGGTGGCATTAGAGTTATGCACCACCACATCCTGTTTCCCTGGTGCTGGGATTAAACCTAAGAATGTTTTCCTGGCAAACATTCTACCAACTAAGCTATATCCCCAGCCCCAGAGCTTCTTTTTGAGAAAGCTGGTATGAACAGTAGGGACCTTAAGGATGATGTGTTAGGCCACAAGTGGTGTTTGTTTGGGGTTTTGTTCTAGGGGATCTTGAGGGAATTACCAACAGTAATTAGGACAACCAGGTGTAAATGAAGGTTCAGACCCAGAGACATGCTAGGGTGTGCGCATGTGTGTCTTATGTTGTCTCAGACTTATGCTCTAGTGAGTCCACCTGGCTTTGCTCCTGGGGTCCTTGGAAGCAGAGGTAACAGAGGAAGGATGGTAGGGACCTGCCCAAGACCTAGCTGCATCACAAGAAGTGTGAGCTGGAGGGGTGAGTACCCCAGCCAGCCTCTGTGGCCTCATTTTCTGTGCCCTAAGTTAAAGGGACTGAGTTGTATGGAGTGATACAGCTAAGGATAGCAGGGTTTCTGAAGCAATGCAGGCTATGTGGCCTCCCTGCCATGGCTCCCTATTGTATGTCTGCGGTGAAATTAGCTAATATGTTCAGATCTCATGAACTCAACTGATTGAGCTCGGCTTGGAGTCCTTCCCTCACGAGGCCGGAGAATGGTGTGGAGGGTGAAGTTGCAGGTTCAATGAGTGAAAGACAGCAATGGCAGAAGCTGACATTGATGACAATGGTATCTGTGCTTACAGGCTCTGTTCTAAACACTTACACCAATCTGCTCTCTCAAACGACTGTCTTGAGAGTAAGAGCCCCCGCACCGCGTCTGTGATTTGCAGGCAAAACAAAGAGCTGCTCTTGAAACCCACTTCATCACAAGCACGCTCACACAGAGGGTAGACAAAGTGCATTGCTGTTGTTCACTAAACCCAGTTTTGAAGTTTTGTGTGTTGCTTGTGCGAAGGCCAAATGGGGGCAGGTACCATGGAGAAAAGTTTGACAACTTCTCAACTATTAAATACAGTTCTACGAAGCCGCATTCCGCTGCAAAGCAAACCTGAGAGGGACTGGAAACCAGGAACTGGAATAGCTGCACACATTCATGTGCATTCATGGCCGCACTAGGCACGGAGCCAAGAGGTAGAAGGAGCCGCGTGCCCATCACAGGTGAGGGTGTGAACAGAACAGAAAATGTGCAATAAAATAGGGAGCAGCCTCAAGCAAGAAGGAGTCTGAGCACATGAAGTGGCCTTGACAATTGCACAGAGGAAGAACCCAGGCACAAAAGGACAAACTGTACAAACCACCTGCATGGGGACCAAGAGCCAAGCCACTGGTGACAGAAAGTAGCTGGCTTTTGCTTTGTTCTTTGTTGCCAGTTGCACCCAAGGCCAACTGTATGGTGAGTGTCCTGCCACTCATCAGCCTTGGCTTGAATTTTATTTAGTTTCCTGTGTGTATATGTGTTTGAGTGTGCATGGTACATTTGTTAATGCCTATTGCGTGTGCATGAGGAGGTCACGGGAGGTCGTCAGCCGTCTGGCTCTGTCACTCTCCAACTTAGCCCCTCCTGATAGGGTTATTCATTGGACATATGGCTGGGCTGGCAACTAGCAAGTCCCAGCAATCCTCCTGCTCCAGTGTTTGGGTGACAAGTGCAGGAACCGTACTTGGCTCACAGGGGTTGTGAGGATCTGCGTTCAGCCCCCATGCTCATGCAGCAAGTGCTGAAGGAGCCATCTCTCTGGCCTTTGGTGTTTGGCTTGATGTGCCATGTCTTTGCTAGGCTTCCAGCAGAAGGTGTGGCCCAGATTAGAAATGGATCTTCTTGCTTCAAATTAAGCAAAAGCCTTCATAGGTGTGCCCTATTTGTGCATTTTAGTTAATTCCAGACCTAGTCAAACCAACAACCAAGAATACCCACCATACTGACCAAGTTCTGATTTTTAAAAATATGTATTTTTAATCCGGTTATAGTGGTGCATGCCTTTAATCCCAGTACCTGGGAGGCAGTGGATTTCTGTGATTTGAGGCCAGCCTGACCTACAGAATGAATTTCAGGACAGACAGGGCTACACAGAGAAACCTTGTCTGAAAAACCATATATATGTACATGTATATGTGTATGTATGTATGTATGTATATTCAGTCCCCCCTTTCTTTTGACAGAATCATATATAGTCTAGGTCTGCCTTGAACCCATGTAGCGAAAAATGACCTTGAACTTGCGTCTTGTTTCTACCTCTAAAGTGCTAAGAATATAGGCACGTGTCACTATGCCCTTCTAGGGATCTGACTTTTTTTTTTTAAGGCTACATTCATTTAATCTCTCTCTCTCTCTCTCTCTCTCTCTCTCTCTGTATGTGTGTGTAGAGGCACGTGTGTAACCTGACTTGGGTATGGAGATCAAAGGACAGCTTGTGGGAGTGAGTTTTCTCTTTCTACCACACCATGTAGACGCTGGGGCTTGAGGTCGGGTCAGCAGACGGGAAGTAGGTAAGTAAGTACCTTTATCCACTGGGTCATTTTGCTAACCTGATTCTGATTTTTTTTTTTTTTAATGAATTTCACCTCGGTTTATTTTAATGACTGAGACCTGTTTTCTTTTAACTTTCAGAAGTAGAAACAGAGATTAACAAACCATATTTAAACGTGCCTTGCTTTTCAAGCCGCCACCATTGGTTTTTAACAGAAAAGACTTGAATTCTGTACAAGGCATCACTACTGAGAGGAATGAGGTTTATGCTTTCCCCAGATCTAAGGCACCACAGGCGCTCTCTCAGTCCTGAGCGAAGAAAGCATTGTGTGCCCAGCCTTAAAATGAAACTGCTCGGTCCCTTCTATCCGGCCAGCACATTAGCTGACCTCAGCCACTGACGCTCGCGAGCGCAGGCTGTGCTTCCTCTCAAGCAGTGACATCAGCCTCATCATAAACCCTGTTATCAGATCGAAGATCCTCTCTTCCTCTCAGCTTCAAAACAGTGACAGGAAATGGAAAGGGGGAAAACACGTGGGAGTCTGAAGCCAGTCACTAGGCCTCTGTCCTCACAGGAAGGAAATGACCCAGGACACCTGCGCAGCAGCAGGAGCCAGGCTGACCCCATTCGGGATGTCATGCAAACAGGGGCTGCACTGTGATCTCAGACTGAGCGATGTCCCACCCACCCAGGCTGGTAACACGGCTCCTGGAAGTTCTCATCCCCGCATCCTATCTGTCCCTGCCTCACTTATCCTTGGGAGTCATGAACAAGCATCTCTTTACCACATATAAGACACCAACAACAGACCAAGGAACAGTCTCACCCTGGCTCAGCTTGTGAAGCAGTGAGTTTGTTGGCGTTAATCACAAGAGCATGGGTGGGGGTTACTCATAGGCAAGTCAAAGGCAGCTGCATCACTGGAAAGTCCCATCCCGACTCGGGTTAGGACTCATGAAAGTGGCATCCCTGGAGCTCTGCCTTGTGTTAACCATCCGTCTGCCACAGAATCCAGCACCACAAAATCATGATCAGGTGGGAGGCAGGAAGGAGTAACAGCTGGGACCGCGGGTGAGATTCCACTGAGCTTCTTCTTTTTCTTCTACTAGAAAGTTACCAGAGCCCTCACCTGAGCCCTCGAGGTCTCTGACTTTCTGCATATTTCATTGCATGACTGTGTAGGGGAACACCAGTAGCCTCTACCCCATGATGACTGATGGTCATGTCACACCTGGAAGAAATCTCTTCACCCTTCGGAAGCTGAAATACTAATAGCAGAGACTGATGCTCAGGGTTCGCTTCTGATTAATCCAGGGGTCAGATGAGGGACAAGACAAAACAAGATGCTGTTAAATTATTTGGGACCTTTAGAAGTTGGGTCACATGGGCCATAGAGAATTGAGGGTCATTTTGCTTGTGACCACACTCGCATTTTTCTATAATAAACTTGTTTTGTTTTGTTTTTTTAATCTTGATTTTATTTTAGTCTTGAGTTCTTACATTTTTGAGGTTTATTTATTTGATTTTCTCGTGTGTGGTGTTTTGTTCGCATGTGTGTCTGAGCAGCATGTACATTCAGTACCCACAGAGGTCAAGAGAAGACATAGGATCTCCTGGAACTGCAGTTTCAGATGGTTGTGGGCTACCACATGGGTACTGGAGTCAAACCCAGGTCCTCTGCAAGAGCAACAAGCGCTCTTATGTGCTGAGCCTTCTCTCCAGCCCTAGTTTTGGCGGCTTTGAGACGAGGTCTCATGTAGTCTCAAGCTTAGTATGTAGACAAGGATAATCTTGAAGTAACTCCTGATCTGCCTGTCTTCACATCCCAAGGGCTGTGTGCACCACTGCGCCCACATAGTAAACTTGTTTTTAAAAAGGAAGACTAGGGGCCTGGAGAGATTGCCCAGCGGTTAGGGGTTTTGTTATTCTTTCAGAGGACCAAGGTTCAGGATAATTTGAAACCATGCACAACTCCAGTTCCAGCGAATCTAGTTTCTTCTTCTGGCCCTCAAAGACACTAGAAATGTATACAGTGCACAGATCTATCTATCTATCTATCTATCTATCTATCTATCTATCTATCTATCTTATCTGTAGGCAAAATATTCATACACATAAAGTAATTTTTTTTAATTAAAAGAGTGATAGGGCTGGGCTTGTCTCAGTAAAGCCCTTGCACCAGGATCTGTATAATTCTGATCCCTAGCTACTGTTGGTCCCACTGTTCGGGAATAAGACCACTACCACAGTTCTGAGCCAAACTTGACACAAGCTTTAATTAAATACTGGCTAGGATGATGGACTCTGATCAGGTCCATTTCTGGGTTCCCAGAAAAAATGGTGACAAGTCACATTTTGCAGAGGCTTATAAAAGCAAACCTATAAGGCTACATATTTCCCGGCAGGTCCAATCAGGGGCAATCATACATCCTGACATATTTCCCGCCTACAGATGTGATCAAGCACAGCTGGAGCAGTTGGGTCAAACACGCTTATCTAGGGAGGAGAAACATGTGCCTTATTTCCCATAAACAACCTCCAGTGTTTCCGGAAGTATCTGTCTTCGGGCAAATGGATTATAGGTTAGAGGCACTTTGTTTTATGGATATGCTAGGCACAGTAATTAAAGCTTAAACATAACTGTGGCTCTCACATACCCATCTAGAAAAACCAGGCTTGGAAGTAGAGAGATGCTCACTAGTTAAAAAGAACTTGTTCTTGCAGAGGACCAGTGTTCAACTCCCAGCACTCACATGGAGGCCTAAAACCATCCATCACTCCAGCACCAGGGGATTCAGTGCTTCTTATGACCTCTGTGGCCACCAGGCATGTACATGGTACACAGACAGACATGCAAGCAAAACATTCATACACATAAAAATGAAGTAAATGTAAAAACAACAGCAAAAATTTGGTTCAGCAGTTGTTTCTGGTCCCAGGAAATCTCTCTTCCCAAAGTCAGGCATTTAGACAAAAGCCAGCATCCCCTCAGGGTCTTGAGGAAGTAATTTCTTCCTGCTAAGGGGACCGTTCTCCTCCTCAACTCCGCAGTAAGGGTGCTTTCCCATTAACAATCGCCTGAGGTGTCTATTGCACACCAAGGTCTATGCTAACTTCTAGGCCCCTTCAATCCCCAGTCACTAGGACCTGTTATACACTTCAAAGTCTTCCACCCCAGTTGATGGGTTCTCCTCCTCCCAGGTACCTGTTCCCTTATAACCATGGAAATCCACGCTCTGGAACCTCCAGCCTCTTTCCTGAGACACAGTCTTGGCCGTTTGGTGTGAACTGTTTCCTTTTAACCTGCAGAGCTGCTATGTTGGTTTCTTTATTGCACCCATCTTACTCAGTGGTGAATGCTGTGTTTTATAAAAAAAAGATCAGAAAACGTTTTGTAGAGAGCGATATGGTGAGGTGGGAGGGGTACCTCATGTCTCCGCTGAGGTACCAGCCATATACGTGGGGATATATATATATATATATATATATATATATATATATATATTATACATGGGGATAGTACAGAACAGAGTTTATTTAGGACATAGGAATGGGAGTTGAGAAGGGAGTAGAGGCTGAAAGAGAGGGAAAGGGAGAGGGACTGTGGGAGGGAGAGAAGGAGGGAGAGAGAGATTGAGAGAGAGAGAGAGAGAAGAAGGGAGAGAAGAAGGGAGGGAGGGAGGGAGGGAGGGAGGGAGGGAGAGAGACACCAAACTCCCTTTTATAACAAGCCAGGCCTACCTGGCTGTTGCTAGGTAATCGTTGTGTGGCTGCTGGGGCTTCCAGAGACACATGGAGAGTTAGTTACAGGAGAAGAGATAGCGGATTAAGGGAGAGATACACAAGGGTTTGGGGATGAGCCCGCCCACCTGTGGCCTGGCTCCCAGAGGACAAAAATAGGGAAAAGGATGGGGGGGGGGTGGCGAGGTTGGCAAAGGACTTGTAAAGGTCAGTGACACAGTGTCTGCCTCTCTCTGTTCCCGTAGTGGGTGAGGGAGGTGGGGAGGGCTTTTCCGAGCAGACCTCCCTGGCTTGAATAAAACCCAAGTGATAAAGTTATTTCTCTGCTGGTGAAATGAGCCCATTCAAACCAGATTAGATTATATTACAGGCATGTTTATTGGGAAGCTGCTCTTGGGTGAGTTGACCGGCTCCAAGGACTGCTGAGGCCAGGGAAGTCACCATGGGAAGAGAAGGGGGTAGGAGGAAGAGAGAGAGAGAAAGGGCATTGGGAAGAGAGAGAGGAGGAGAAGAGGAAAAAGAAAAAGAAGAAAAGGAAGAGGAAGAAGAAGAGAAAGAAGGAGGAGGAGGAAAATGAAGAGGAGGAGGAGGAAGAGGAGGAGGAGGAGGAGGAGGAGGAAGAAGAAGAAGAAGAAGAAGAAGAAGAAGAAGAAGAAGAAGAAGAAGAAGAAGAAGAAGAAGAGAGCAATGTGCTTTAAAAAACCAAGGATATGTTTTATAGAAGGGAGGTATAGTACAGTGGGAGGGGGTACCTCACTCAGTGGTCCACACTGAGACATCCCTCCCCCCTCCCCCGAGGTCCCAGTCATATACTAGATAGGTCTAGCATAGAATAAAGTTTCTTTGGGGGCATGGGAAGGGGAGTTGAGAAGGGAGTAGAGGCAGAGAAAGAGAGGGGACAGAGAAGGAGAGAGAGAGAGAGACAGAGGGGGGGAGGGAGAGACAGAGAGACAGAGACAGACAAGGCAGGCCAGGAACACGTGGAGAGAGAGGGGGGAGGGGCAAAGGGAGAGAGGGAGAAAGGGGTCAGAGAGAGTGAAGGGGATCAGAGAGTCAGAGAGGCCAAACAGTCCCTTTTATTGCAAGCCAGGCCTACCTGTCTGTTGCTAGGTCACTGTTGGGCGGAGCATAGAAGGAAGGCCAACAGAGAGACCAAAATGTCTGTCTGGATTCTATAGGGAGGAGCCTCTGGGGGAAGGGCAGCCCAGCCCCTGGGCTGGAAGGTTCAGGGCTGGGGACAGGGTGTGCCAGGAGGGGACTGAGGGATGCTGGGAGAACCTGGAAGCCAGGTCTGCTTTGATAGGTAACATATGCATCTTAATCCCTTGTCCTGGGGTCTGAAACCAAACACCAAGTGAGACCGGTGTCTCCTGTCTCCGCAGAGTAGGCCGCCTCCTCTGTGCTAATCTCCGGAACCTTCTACTGTTCCCTGTTCTCCAGCTTTACTCTCTGCTGCACGGGAGCTCTTCTCCCAGGAAGAGAAAGGCTGACCGCAGCAGGAGGGAAGCAGATCACAGGCTGGGGACAGGGCCGGCTGGTTGTAGGACCTGTATTTGGGAAATTCGGGCTTTGCGCTCACACAGGGCCCACTCACCGTGTACCAACTATGTTTCAGGGTTAGAGGGACCTCTGTCAGTTCAGGGGTGGGGCTGGGAGGTGGGGTGGCCCTTCTTACAAGCTTGTAGGTATCCAGCCTCAAGGCTGGCTTCAGAGTACATGTGAGGGGGGTGAGGGGAGTTCAGACTCCAGCGCTTTGCCCGTTCCCAGGCCCCCTTTCACCCAAACCCTAGTGGGTCTGAAGGGTTTGGGCACAACGGAGCCTACAGCCCTCTTGGAGTCAGGGAGGGGAGGTGGGGCAGGAGCAGTAAATCTTTCATGGGCTTGACTGTCTAAATGCCTGCTAGAATCACTCACACTTCTGGAAGCTTCCTGGATGTCTATTCCCTTGGCAGACATCGTGGAAGTGGTATCTCAGCAGACTGGGAGAGTGAATGAAGCCAAAACCCATGTCAGAGGATCAGCCAGCTCGAAGTTTCCCAGGTTAGGTAGGGCGTGCCTGCTCTACTGGGGGGAGGGGGCGATACACGGGGTATGGCCAGTGTTGGTGGGGCGGAGCTGGAAAGGGAGAAGGCACTGGGATCACTGTTGCTTTGAGGAAGTGGGAGCCAAAGGAGGTTTGGGGAGAGGAGGGGTGTGATCCACAGGGGTCATGGCTTACCTCAGACATCAGCTGTGTGACCTTAGTGTCCCACAGCTTCCCTAGCAAAGCTGTGACATGGCTAGGGAGTTTGAGGGATAGAGGCTGAGCGTTCTTACATCGTTTGTTTGTAGGTCCAGGCTACTTGGAGGTCTCTCCGGATGTCAGAGTGTTGCCCTGACTACTACAGATGCTGCCGTTCCCATCCACTCAAAGCCCTGTGCTCAGTCCTCAGAGATGGAAGGCTGACTGTGGCTCATCAGGGTCCCGGAGGATTTCTGACCTGCTCCAGAGGCTTGGCTGGGGGACAGAATCCTAGGACATTCCAGCTCCTGGGCACCACCCAGGCAGGAACACAAGGGACCCCACTCAAACTCTGACTAAGCCACCATGGGGAAGTGGCTGTGGATGTGCATGCTGACCTCACAGCCATTAACACAATACCCACCTCTCCAGTCCCTGCATTAAAAGAAGGCCAGGTGAGGAAGGATACAGCCACAGCCCTGTAAACCATGGAGCCAAATAGCAGCTGCCTGGCTTTGCTGTCACTGTGACGGGAATCAGGTAGTTGGAGTCTATTAAAATGGCCTTTGTGTGTGCCTGTGCAAGTTTATGCGTGTGCATGTGGACATGATTCTGCATGCATATGTTTGTATGCAAGCATGCCCACATTTGTGTGTGTGTGTGTGCGTGTGCACGTGCGTGCACACAGAGGCTGGAGGTCAACTTTGGTTTCCTCTTCTTTGACTCTCCACCTTATTTTTTTGAGACAAGGTTTCTCACTGACCTTGGAGTCTTCCATGTTGTCCATCCCCAGGGCTACAGACATGCACCATCATGCCCTGCTCTCCCTGTGCTTGGGTAGCAGGCACTTTATTTTCGGGACCATTCCTTAACTCTCCCTCTCCCTGTCCCTCTCCCTGTCCCTCTCCCTGTCCCTCCCTCTCCCTGTCCCTCTCCCCCCTCTCCTCCCTCTCCTCTCCTCCCCTCCCCCTCTCCTCTCTCCCTCCCCTTTCTCTTCCCCCTCCCCTTCTTCTTCTTCTTCTTCTTCTTCTTCTTCTTCTTCTTCTTCTTCTTCTTCTTCTTCTTCTTCTTCTTCTTTCTCTCTCTCTCTCTTTCTCTCTCTCTCTCTCTCTCTCTCTCTCTCTCTCCCTCCCTCCCTCCCTTTCTCCCTCTCTCCCTTCCTTGGTTTTTGAAACAAGGTTTTTCTGTGTAGCCCTGGCTGTCCTAGAATTCACTCTATAGACCAAGCTGACCTGTAACTCAGAAATTCACCTGCCTCTGCCTCATGAGTGCTGGGATTAATGGTGTGCTCCATTACACTTGGTTAATTATGCCCTTTTTTGAGACTATATCACATGTAGCCCAGGCTGTCCTTGAACAAGTAAAGAAGGATGACTTTAAACTTTTCAACCTTCATACCTCTACTTCCCAAGCACAGGGTGTAAGACGTGTACAGTGCCCAGTTTATGTAGTACTGAGGGTCAGTCAGTCCCAGGGCTCTGTGCATACTAGGCCTACATCAACAATCGTCCACTGAAGTGAAATCCCCAAAAGGCAAATTGAGGGAGACAGAGTAGGTTAGAGGTTGAGAGGGTCAGGTGGGAGATGTGACCACTTAAAGGTTGTTGGGGTACATTGTGTGAAGGTGTCTCTGAATTGTCGATTGTTGATTGCTCTACTGGGCAGAGAGCTGAGGGCTGACCAGGTTTTTGGTATTGTTATTCTTATGCCTCATCGCCTGCCTGCCTCAGTATTTTGTGAGCACTCTTTCTCCCTCACCTGTTGATTGGCTTAATAAAGAGCCGATGGCCAATATCTAGGCAGAAGAGTGAAGGCGTGACTTCTGGGCTGGACTGGGGGGAGGGGGAGGGGATTTTCCTTGAATATACTGGGACTGAGAGAAAGGTAAAGAACTACCTGCACGGGGCTGAAGAGAGATGGCTCAGTGGTTGAGAGCACTGGCTGCTCTTCCAGAGAACCCAGGTTCAATTCCCAGCACTCACATGGCAGCTCACAGCTGTCTGTAACTCCTGACCCAGGAGAGCCGACACCCTCACACAGAAATACTTTGCAGTCAAAAAACCAATATGCATAAAGTAAAAATATTTTATTAAAAAAAAAAAAAAGAACTAGCCACATTGCAGACTAGGATAAGATTAAACTAGACGTGGTAGCTCAAACTTAAGGCCTAAGCTGTAATAAAAATTAATAAGTCTCTGTGTTATTATTTAAGTGCAGGTGGGTCCATAAAGTCTTCTTGTAAAAGGTCACAGGGCTTCTCTGCAGAATGCTACAAATGTCTTGACATTAACAGAATATAAGAGCTGTACAGCTCTGGGAAGACACACACGCGCGCGCACACACACACACACAAACTGATCCCAGTCAGAGTACTCAAGAGGAGACAACTGCGATGTAAGGTGGTGCACACCTTTAGTCCCAGCACTTGGGAGGCCGATGCAGGCACATCTCTGTGTGTCTGAGGCCAGCCTGGTCTACAGAGAAAGTTCCTGGACAACCAGGGCTACACAGTGAGATCTTACCTCAAAAACAAACAAATACCCAAAAGGAAACAAGAGAGAACGGCAAATGTTTATGGGTACCTGGGTAAAGAAGAATCACTATTCGCTGCTGCCGGAGATGTAAACTAGTACAGCCATTGTGGAAGTCAAATGTAGATCTCTCTCTCTCAAAAAAAAATTAGATGTACCACACGAGCCAACTATTGCACTCCTGGACATGAACTCAGGGGCTATGTCTTACCACAGAGATACCTGTGCATCCATGTTTACTGATGCACTACTCATAGTAACAGGGAATGGAGCCATCAATGGGTGAATGGATAACAAAGATGTGGTGCATATACACAGTAGAATTTAATTAGCTGTAAGTAAAATGAAATTTGCAAGAAGGTGGGAGGAACAGGAAAGTATTGTGTTAAGTGAAGTTACTCAGACTCCGGGGGAAGTCACACGTTCTTTCTCATATCTGAGCTAGATGTAGTATGTATGTGCGTGTGTATGAGTAGAGGTGAAGTGGGTGCTGTCTGTGAATAGATGGGAGGCAGTAAGGTGGAAAGAGAGGTGCAGAGGAGACTGGCATGATAAGACACAAACACCTGAAGTGAGAAAGGAGACTATAGGGAGAGGTGATTCGGGGAGGAGCAGTGAGGAATCAATAATTAATCTTGTTTGAAGATGTCAGAGTGGATCGTAATGCTGCATATGCTAAAACTTTAAATTAAAAAAATATTGAAAGAGCAAATAGAGAAAGAAGGGACTGGTAGGAGGAAACGAAAGCTTTGGAAGGGTGGGTGTGCCTTAGAACTGGTGTCAACTGTGAAATAAATGCAGACTTGGTCATCAAGTGGCCCCACCCCAATAGAGGAAATGATACAAAAATTATAATTAACATCTTGGAGCACACAGAGACTGAGGTGGCTCTCTGACATATTAGCAGGAAAAGGAGGGGGGATTTGGGGTTTTTATTGGGAACAACCTACTTTGTGTGTCTGCCATCCTGGCCCTCGGGAGGTGGAGCAGAATCAGAAGTTCAGGGCCAGCCTGGGGTACATGAGGCCCTGTCAATAAGGAGAGCAAATCAGAACAGTACAGGGAAGATGGCCCTTTGCTGCCTGAGGTACCTTTGAGGAGCTGGAAGCACTGATTAAGGAATGCCAGGTGCTAGGTTAAATGTATTCTCTAAAAGCCAGGGTGGGCTGTTTGCTTGGCCTGGACATGGTCCTGGGCAAGTGTTCTTGTCTAATGTAGCTGTCCTTGTCCTGATTTGTGTAGTAAGCTGTAGTTTGGAACATTTTCTTGCGAAGGTTCCCTCATGACTGACCTAGCTCCATTTTGTCAAGGTTTGACATAAGAGGTTCCCATTTGAATCTGAATACTTTATACAAGCTTCTCTGAGTGAGAAGGGTCCCCCATAGGCTCAGGCATTTGAAGACTTGATATCCAGTTGGTGGCACTGTTTGGGATGATGTGGAACCCTTAGGAGGTGGAGCCCTGCTGGAGGAAGTACATCATCTGGGGTGGGCTCTGAACGTTTATAGCTTGGCCCCACTTCAAGTTCACTCTGTGCTTCACAGCTGTGGTTGAAGATGTGATCTTTCTGTCCCCTGCCCCAGCTGCCTACTGCCAAGCTTCCCCAGCCATTATGGAACCATAAACCAAAATATATTTTATAAGTTGCATTTGGTCACAATGTTTTATCATAGCAACAAAAAGTAACTAATACAATGGACATCTATGTGGGTCAGAATCCTGTTGAGGCTTGCAGGGGAACCCCAGGGTGTTTGGTAGAGGTGTCACATCAGTGAGTCATCTAACAAAACCAGGCAGAAGAGAATGGGAGATAAGACCCCATTAGAACATCCACAGTCCTGCCTCACCTCACTGTGGAACCACAGCTCAAAATAGGGACCTTCTCCCAATGCCTCCCTACTCTCTGAATCCCCAGGTTTCATGGATTTCTTCCAACAAAAAAATTATTTTCCCGAGGCTTTCAATGCCTGGAGGACCGGAAGGTCCTGGGTATCAGGGAAAGTGTCCACTAGAGCCTCACCTCACTAGTGTTTCATTCATTTTGTCAAGTTTGACAGAAGTGACTCCCTTTTGAGTTCTATACAAACTACCAAAAATGGGAGGTTTGAGGACCAAAGTTTCAGGGCACAGCACTTTGTACTCTGCGTGTTCAGACAACATCCTCCTGATGTTGACTTCTGTCCCTTAACTGGTCATCTGGAATACTGAACAGCAGCAAGGCTCTTGATATCAACAGGGCCTTGTCCTGTGATGTCCCTACTGATGGCTTGGGAAGCCCAGTCGCTGCACTGCCTATTCTCACCTGACTCAGAACCAGAGGTCAGTGCAGCTCTGGCGGAGTTGGAGACCCCACGCAGGTCACCTTGTACAACAGAAACCAAGCAGTGTTGTGAAGATTCTTTAAAAAGGAAAATAAGCAGAGCCTGAAGACAGGTGGAAGATACAGAAGGAACTCCTTATGATGCGCCTGAAAGTTGGGGGATTAATAGACAAAGAGTCAATTCAAGGCATCACGTGCACCCTGGAAAAAAAGGAATCAATTTAGTTGATTCTTTGTAAGACTTATTTTACTTTTAGAGTGTGTGTGTGTGTGTGTGTACTTTGTTCATGTTCATTACCATATGGAGGCCAGAAGATAACGTATGAGATTCAGCTCTCTCCTTCCTTCATGTGGGTTCCAGGACTGAACTCAGAATGTCAGGCTTGGAGTCAAGTGCCTTTATCCACTGACAGCCCTAATTTAGTTTCCTCCTCCTCCTCCTCCTCCTCCTCCTCCTCCTCCTCCTNNNCTCCTCCTCCTCCTCCTCCTCCTCCTCCTGCTTCTTCTCCTCCTCCTCCCTCCCTCCCTCCCTTTGGTTTTTAAGACAAGGTTTTTGTGTGTAACAGAGCCCTGGCTGTCCAGGATCTAGCTCCATAGACCAGGCTGGTTTCAAACTCAGAGATCAGCCTGCCTCTGCCTCCTGAATACTGGGATTAAAGGCGTGTGCCACCACCACCACCCAGCTAATTTAGTTGATTCTTATTTTGTAACACATATCTCCAATTAACAGGCATTAATTTCAGACATTAATAATCAACATACGCATTGTGGGAGGTTAAATGAAATGCACCCCTGTTGCAGGAAATATTAAAAAAATGAACCCACCAACTTTACACAGGGCCAGACCACGCTTTCCCATTCCTGCCGGCCCCACCAACTCTCTGGCCATGCCAGACCTACAGAACTCCCACTAGGCCATCTCTCCAGCGGGCCTTGCCCCTCCAGTCCCCCCCCCCCCCAGTTCTTCTAACTATCACTCACCCCAAGGTCAGCCATCACATCACAATACCTAGTACCCTGGTAGAATCAAGACTCTTAATGCTTAATTAACCAACCAGATTTATGTACCAATAATATCACAATTTGCAACATGCCAATACAATAATTTCAGAGCCAATTGGTAATGATAAAAACTTTATCCCAATATTTCTAACCTTGTGAAACCATAGCTACTTGTGGCTGGAAAACACCACTCAGGTACACGTCAGTAACCATCTTCCTTCTCCCCCTACCCTGAGATACTCCTCTTTCTGTGACTCTTAGCACCGCCTCCCTTTTCCCTGTCCAATCACAGGCCTCCCACTACCCTAATGTGATTGGACAGGGAAAATCCTGCACCATACTCCTAAGTCCTGGGTATTTGAATACTTGGCTCCCAGTTGAGGGCTGTTTGGAAAGCTTGCTGGAGAAAGTGTGTCAGTGTGAGGGCAGGCTTTGAGGTTTCAAAAGACGCCACCATTTCAAGTTAGCTTTCTCTGCTTCCCATTTATGGAACAGGATGTGAGCTCCCAGTTGTCACTCTGGTTGGCATACCTACCTGCTCCATACTTCTAAGACTGGATGGTGATGGACTCTCATCCCCCTGGAAGTGTAAGCCAAAATAAGCCCTTCCTTCTTTAAGTTGCCTTGGTCATGGTGCCTTATCAAGGCAATAGAAAAAGCAATGTACACATATCCACATATCAGGTAGGATGATGGGAGTTCAATCAAGAAAAGACACCCAAAAGAAAAATAGGCAAAGACTGAATTCCTTCTCAAAGATTGCCCATAGCTAATGTAGTGGTTTCAAAATGCTTGGCCCAGGGAGTGGCACTTTTAGGAGGTGTGGCCTTGTTGGAGTACATTTGTCACTGTGGGAGTGGACTTTGAGACCCTCCTCCTTGCTGCCTGGAAACAGACTGCCTCTGACTTCCTTTGGATGAAGAAGTAGAACTCTCAGCTCCTGCACCGTGCCTGCCTGGAAGTTGCCATGTTCCCATCTTGTTGATAATAGACTGAACCTCAGAACCTGTAAGCCAGCCCCAATTAAATGTCCTTTATAAAAGCTGCCTTGGTCATGGTGTCTCTTCACAGCAATGGAAATCCTAAGACAGCTAATAGACATTTTAAAAGATGCCCAAAACCACAGCTCATCAATGGAATTTGAATTAAAGTATGGATAGGCAACCTTTCATTAAAAGTACACTATAGGGCTGTGAACATGTGGGGAAATAGCTGTTCTCAGATACCAGGAACATCTGCTAAAACTCTAAACACATGTGATTTCCTTTGATCCAGTAACTGGCTTGGAGAAACCCAGCCCACAAACATTCACAAAAATGATCACACTCAAAGATATTCATTAAAGCACTGCAGATATATTTCTTTTAACACTAGCTTTAAATTAACCAGTTCTGTCTCAGATTTACAATACTATTTTTATTTTATTTGTTTAACATTTTATTCATTTGTCTTGTTAGTATAATTAATTGTGCAAAATGATGTCAGTAAATCTCACTGATGCCATCTCCTACAGAAACAGCTACAGAGAAGAAGATTTTATTTGGCTCCTGGTGGGGAGGTGTGGTGGTTTGGCTCCTGTCTGTGGCAGGAGGCACCTCTGCCTGCTTCTTCATGTGGCAGCCAGGTCGGCACCAGAGAGAGCGTTAGAAGCCCGACTGGACTATTACCCTCCCCACCCACTGACCCACTTCCTCAAACTGTGTCCCACTTCTAAAATGTTCCATTTCCTGATGGATCATGGCCATTAGGTGAGCGTCAAGTGTTCGAGCCTGTGGGGCATCTTTCCTATGCAAGCCATGAGCCATAAGATGGTCTTGTAAGGATATTCTTATACCTTACACAGGTACTTATGTACTTGCTCAGTCCCCCTGTGCTCTCCATGCCTGGCTGCTCCTCCTCCATGCTGGCTCACTTTTCAAACTGTCCCTTTTCTTGTGTGCACATGTCTTGGGTGGCTTCATGTTTCACCCTCAGGAATATTGTCTACCTCCATCAAAGTGGGGTCCCTCACAGGCCTGGAACGCATCTTTTAGGCTGCCCAGCAAGCCCATCTTCTTGTCTCTACCTCCTTAGTACTGGAATTACAAGCATGTGAAGCCATGCCTAGAATTTTTCCACGAGTTCTGGGCATCATAGTCTGAGCCTCACACTTGCAAGGAAAGTGCTTTCTTGATTGAGCTAGACCCACAGCTTCTATTTCCATAGTGTGTGTGTGTGTGTTTCACCACACCAGGCAGTCTCTCTCTCTCTCTTTTCTTTTCTTTTCTTTTCTTTTCTTTTCTTTTCTTTTCTTTTCTTTTCTTTTCTTTTCTTTTCTTTTCTTTCCTTTCCTTTAGATACAGTTCCTTTGTACAGCTCATGCTCTCCTGGAACTCACTCTGTAGACCAGGTTAGCCTCACACTCACAGAGATCCACTGCCTCTGCCTCCTGAGTAATAAGACTAAAGGAGTGTGCTACCACTGCCCAGTTCTGCTTTTCTTTATGTTTAAATAAAACTCAATTCTGTTATGTTGTGTGTGCGTGTGCCACATTCTCTCTCTCTCTCTCTCTCTCTCTCTCTCTCTCTCTCTCTCTCTCTCTCAGTATAGAATAGAGTTTATTCAGGGGTGTTAAGAAGGTCATAGAAGCAGAGAAAGGCAGAAAGAAAGGCAGAGAGAGAGAGAGAGAGAGAGAGAGAGAGAGAGAGAGAGAGAGAGAGTTTTCTTTAAGTTTATTTTCACGTGTATGTGAAGAAGTACCTAGAAGGCTCATACCAGACACCAAATCTGCACTAGGAATGTGTTTACACTCTCTCCTGATTTACTGGAGTCACCTTCTACTCTAGAGCTCCCTCCCTGCAGATGAGCACCCTACCATCCAGGCTCACCCTTCTCTCTGTAGATGCCACCCCTTCACCTGCCATTCATACTCCACCCAGATAATGTGAAGACAGAAAGTGATTGGCAGTTACTCCTGTCTAGATTTTTAATGATCATTCGCCAACTTCTTAACCAGACTTGGGAATACCCTGCTGTGCCTTGGTCCCTGTCTGGGTTTCTGTTGTTGCAACACCATGATCAAAGCAAACTGGAGAGGAACAGGTAGTTTATTTACACTTCCACAGTGCAGTGTAGTCCATCCATGAAGGAAATCAGGACAGGAAATCAAACAGGGCAGGAACCTGGATGCAGGAGCTGATGCAGAGGCCCTGTAGGGTACTGCTTATTGGCTTGCATTTAAAGACATGCCTTTCTCTCTCTCTCTCTCTCTCTCTCTCTCTCTCTCTCTCTCTCTCTCTCTCTCAGACAATGTTAATGTTTCTCTGAGTAGCCTTGGCTGTCCTGGAACTCACTCTGAAGACTAGGCTAGTCTCACACTCACAGATAGCCACCTGCCACTGTGTCCCAAGTGCTGGAACTAAAGGTGTGCACTACCATTCCCTGGGCTAGCCTGCTTTCTTACAGAATCCAGAATCACCAGCCTGGGGGGGGGTACCACCCACAATGAGCTGGGCCCTCCCCCATCAATTACTTCTTAAGAAAATTCCCTACACCCAGATCTTATGGGGACATTTTCTCACTTTAGGCTCCCTCCTTTGAGGTGACTCCAGCTTGTGTCAGGTTGACATAAAACTAGCCAATACAGTCCCCTCTGTGACATCGAGAACTTGCTGACAGCAGACTCTGGTTTTTCCTGGCCTTTTAGTGCAGACTCAGCACCAGTGACTCTCGAGCTGGGTTAGCATGCTGGTTCTCAGCCCCTCCAGAGTCACTCAGTCCCTCTTTCTCCTGACACTTGAGGACACTCCCTGTATGTCAGGTGAAGAAGCATCCCAGTGGGTCCATAGCAGACACCAAATGCTGGTGCCTCGATCTGGACTCCTTAGCCTCTAGAGGTGAGGATGTTCTCGTGTACTGTGTATAAATTACTGCTGTCACTGGGATTTTAAGTGTCCCTCTTAGTAAGAGCTTGCTTCCAGGGACACTGGTGCTGGGAGGGGGTGGAGTCTTTAGGAGACAGACCTTAGGGAGCCTGAGGTCATTGGAAGTATGTTTTTTTTTGGGGGGGGCAAGGGACCCCAGTCCCCCTCCTCTCTTCCACCTCCCAGTCACACAAGGCAGGTCGCCTTTGCTGTGCCTTGCCAGGGTAAACTTTATCACAGGCCTCAAAGTTGTGGGCTGACAGCCCGTGGATTCAGATCTCTCAAAATGTGGGCCAGAAGAGATCTCTCTTCTCTTTATGAGGACTTTAAAAAGATTTATTAATTTTTTTTTACTTTACGTATAGGAAGGGTTTTGCCTGCATGTATAAGTGCACCACATGGGTACCTGGTGTTTGAGGAGGCCAGAAGAAAGTATCAGATCTTCCTGAACTGGAGCTACAGACAGCTGTGCTCCATGTGGACGCTGGGTACAGAACTGGGTCCAGTGTTCTTAGCCGCTGAGCCCTGTCTCCAGCCACACCTTTTATAATTTTAACTTAAACTGTTATTTTATTTTAAAAGATGGGGTTGAATATAGCTCAGTCAGATCCTAGAACTTACTGTGTAGTCCGGGCTGGCCTCTCACTCCTGAGCTGCCTCTGTCTCCCAAATGCAACACCAGTTGCAGGTATCTGCTGCCATGACAGTTTATTCACAGATTTGCGATACCTAACACAATTACAGAGATTCCGTATTTTATTATAGTTCAGCAAGTGGCATAAGGCAACCACTAAACGTGCTTTTAAAAAAAAATGCTTTATTTGGGAAATATTCTAATGCACAGAAAAGCAGAGGCATAATAAACTTCCTCAGAGTGGTTGGTATGGATGGTCCACCTGACAAGATCAAGAATCACCAGGGACATCAGTTAAGGTAGTGAGCCTCTGGCGCGTGAGGCGAAGGTGGAAAGACCCACCTTAGCTGCGGACAGCACTGTTTCATGGAGCAGAGTCATGAACTAAATAAAAAGGAGAAAGAGGACTGAGCTGTAGCAAGCACCTTGCTCTGCTCCTGACTGAGGACATGATGGGATCTGCCACCTCCAGCCACTCTACCTCAGCTTCTCCACCTATCTAAGTTGCTCTGTGGAGTATCTCGTCCCAGCAACGTGCAAAGTGTTGAGTGCACACAGCCTGCTATGCTTTCCTTTCTTTTCCTCCGTCGCTCACAGATCCTCAGTGTAGAAGGAAATAAATGCTGCCATAGAGAAACGCTTACGTGTTTCAGAGGCCCCCGAATGGTACACGGCTGGAAATCACCGTGCAGGGTGTGTAAGGTCTTCTCCACACTTCATCTGTCTGTCTGGCCGTCCTGGATGCAGCAAGCCACAGCGGAGGAACTGCCTCAGGTTCAGGTGCTAAAGTGATTTGGCCTTGGGCCCAGTCCCCCTTTCCCAGCCACACAAACACAAAGAGGTGCATCCCACCGAGTCACCCACTTGGCTGAACTGTGTGACTGGTAACCTCCTTGGGAGCTTCCTTCTTGGGTATTTTTCTCCCCTACACGAAGTGTCTACGCCATCACTGGAGAATGACAAAAACAGGAAAGTCCATCTTACAGGTGCTAACAGTCAAGGCTGGCGTGGCCCAAACTCATGACGCAGACGAGAACTAAGGCGAAGGGTGTCAGCCTGTCTGCTCCGTGCTAAGAAGTATGTTAAGGAGAAAAGCACACTTGACGCCAACAACTTCTACACTTGCTGGTCATAAAGTGAAGAGAGACAAAGGTGTTTATCCTGATTGGTGTCACAAATCATTTCACAGCTGTTATTTTTGGCAGTCCCTGTTCTGGAGGGCTTATGGTGCATTAACGTCACCTCAAGCAAAATGACCACAGGCCAAAGTTCATTGTCATCTCAGGGAAACTCGATTCAAGAAAGAAGGTTTTCTCTTTTACGAGACCCAGCCCCATGTAGCCAAGGCTGATCTTAATCGCTATGTGGCTGAGAATGGCCTGGGACTTCTGCTTCTCCTGCCTTTAACTTCTAAGTGCTAGGGTTACAGATGCATGCCCCTATGCCCAGTTTATATAATACTAGGTGCTGAACCCAGGGCTTTGTGTATACTAGGCAAGCATTGTACTAACTGTGCTCCATCTGTAGCTGAGAGCAGTCAATATTTAAAAAGCATCTGAGGGCTGGTAAGATGGCTTAGTGGGTAAGAGTGCTTGCCACTAAGCCTGAGGACCTGAGCTTATCCCTGGGACCCAGGGATGGAAGGAGAGAACCAATTCCTATAAGTTATCCTCTGGCCTCCACTGGCACTGTGGCATATATACACAGACACAAATACGTAAAAGTTTTAAGCACTGGGAAGGTCTTACAAAAAGCACAGTAGTGTATATCTAGACACTCGGGCAGAGCCAATACAGAGCACTTGACTAGAAGTGGAACACCCTGACGTTGAGTCTCCAAACCCCAAGGAAACAAACAACGGAGAAGCTGGGTGTTTATTACAGCCAATGTCTTGTCCATTTGCCAATCCAGTCATACAGCCATCAGTAATGGTTTCATTTAACCAAATGATCTGATGAAGCCGAGCATGGTAGTACACACTGCAATCCCAGCACTCCTGGACAGAGGCTGGAGGATAGCTGCAAGCCTGAGTCTAGCCTGGGCTACTAGTTACTTCTAGACCATCCAGGGCTGCATAGCAACACTTTGCCTCAGTAAAACCCCAAACAAACAAAAGCCAGATGAACCTATCAGGAATCTTACAAAAATACAGTTCAGAAAACAAAAACAAAAACAAAAACTAAGACTGCCTCTGGGAGCCACAGGCTCCTCCACCCACTCCAGACCAGTTATCTGTAAGGCACTTGTTTTCCTCCTGTAATGAGCACCACAGACTCCTCTAAACCGTTAAACCATGTGGGACCCAAGAGTCCTAAAGGCCAGAGACTCAAGTGGCAGCTGTGTAGGATAGGAAGCTGGGAGAAGTAGGGGGACCAGAGGCTGAGAACTCTCAAGGACCCCCTGCTACTGAAACTCACTTTTCACAAAAAGAGATATGAACTTAGAAAAACCGTCCCTTCTTAGTCTTTTGGCTGAGATCCAGTTTAGAGACATGATCATCCTTGCACATACTGGGCTGCTGCCGGGGGTGGGGGGGCTCCAGCTGCCAGCCCGTGTACCTCTCTCTCCTGCCCACGTTGTAATGTCACCTCCTTAGTCATGTGTGCTGTCCTCTGAGGGCAGGGCCAAGCTAACCACTCTCTTAGCATGGGCAGCTTGGGATGGCCCAATGTATGTGTGTTCCTTCAAGTCCCCAAACAATCCCTTGCTTCGGTTAAATGGGGGAAAAAAATGAACGCCTATCTGCACAGGAGCCAGATGTGAATGAGAAAGTGGGTAGCAACTTGTTCCTGCCATCAGGAGGAGTTTCTTCTTGATGCCAGGAGGTACTAGGGAAATCTGGGGTTCTCTTCTGAGGTTAATGAAAACTCAAGGACAATTTTATTAGAGTTTAAAAGAAAAGCCTTCAAGTCATGAAAGATGTAAATCTCAGAACCCTCTAGAGGTTTCTGAGAGGAGGCAGGTCATCTCCCACACAGCAGCCGGCAGTCAGAGGCATCTATTGGGGTGGGGGTGGGGGAGTTACCTTGGAGAAAAGTAAAGAAGTCCAAAGTATTATGGAAAGCACACTTAGAACACAGATGGGCGGGATGCAGCTCTCTGGATAATTTAGAAAAGCTGGATGAGCTATGAAGCTGTATGCTACAGCCTGCTGAGCCACGGCAGTTCAGATGAGAATTCTGAACTGGAAAATTACAGTATCTCATTAAAGAACTAATTATCCCTCCCATCTCCTTAGAATGCCTTAAGGTGGATCTGCCTTCCCAGGAGTGGTCCTTTAGTCCCTCCACTTGACATGCCCAACTTGATTTATCTTCACTAGGCCGGAGATTCTATTCTCTTGACTAGAAAATTTCCCTAATCCCTATTTTAGTTCTGCTCCCGAAGTGACAAAGGTAATCCTCCATTTTTGTGTCTGCTTAGATGCTTCTCAGCTCTTTGCTCCCACAAGACTGATGTCTGTCTGGCAACTTATTTATAAATTCCGTGGTCTAGATTAATCAAAATAATATCTATGCAAGATAAAATAACTGAAAAAGGTGTAACTCAAAATTAACTGTTGTATTGTATCTGAAATATGTACTACGTTCTGCGATAAACAAACATTGCAAACTTACTTTGAGCCTCACCTGACGCCGATGTAATTTGGGGTTTTGTGGGTTTTGTCTTTTAAAATGCTATTCCCCTGAGCTTCAACACTAAGAGATTTTCTGAGACATTAGTCCACTATTGGTCACTGGCCAAAAATTAAATGACTCTGATACTTTGTTTGTTTTTGTTGTTTTGAGACAGGGTTTCCTGGAGTAGCCCTGGCTGTCCTGGAACTCACTCTGTAGGCCAGGCTGGCCTTAAACTCAGTGATCCAACTGTCTCTCCCTCCCATGTACTGGGATTAAAGGCACATGCCAGCACACCTGGTTGGCTTAATTATTGTAGTGGTATGCATCTTTCTTGTATGAATTATTTTACTCTGACATCAAGTCTTAAAAGTTGATGGTTTAGGGTGTTGTTCCAGTGAGATATCAAAGCCAAATAAAATGAGGGAAGAAAGTACCCAGAAGTCAAGGACTAAACTTCTAGACCTTATGGACTGAGTTCAAATGTTGGTCCCGGGGCTGGTGAGATGGCTCAGTGGGTAAGAGCACCCGACTGCTCTTCCGAAGGTCCAGAGTTCAAATCTCAGCAACCACATGGTGGCTCACAACCATCCGTAACAAGATCTGACGCCCTCTTCTGGAGTGTCTGAAGACAGCTACAGTGTACTTACATATAGTAAAAATAAATAAATCTTAAAAAAAAAAAAAAAAAAAAAGATTAAAAAAAAAATGTTGGTTCCACCCCTCCTAGCTGAATGATCTTGAATCAGTGACTCCACCTCACCGTGAGCTCACTTGGACTTTACACCTGCGCAGCGGCTATGGTTTGGCCGTGAAGTGTCTGCAGAGACTATCATGGTGAAGGCATGATGCCCAGTTGGCAGACCCAGCCACTCAGAGTTGAATGGATCCTGAGGGCTCTGACTTGGATTTATCGTTTCCTGGCCTTTCGCACCGGAGCTGGGGTTGGCTGAGTGAGGTGGCTGGAGACCCTGAGTTCTTTGTCTCTGACTACTTCCTGTCTGTCTTAGTGACTTCTCCATTGCTGTGACAAAACACAATGACCAAAACAACCTATGAAACAAAGTATTTATTTGGGACTCAAGGTTACAAGGGGTTAAGAGTCCACGATCACCGAGGACATGGCAACAGGCAGGGTACTGCAGCAATAGCTGAGGGTGCACATCTTGAGACACAACCATGAGGCAGAGCCCACCTCCAGTGACACTTGTCCTCTAAAAAGGCCACACCTCCTAATCCTTACAATGTCCTTCGACCTTCCCATGGTGCAGCAGCAACTGAGCTCATGGAGGAACTATGGGCACAGATAAGTCATCCCTCCTTTCTAGCTATGTCAAAGACTTTGTCACAGTGAAAGGTCTCCACTAAAGTCTCACCAACCTGACCCCTCAATCCTCCCGGCCTTCCTTGCTCCAGCTCTGTGTACCTACATACCTCAGTTTACCTGGCCTCAAATTTCCCGTTAGCAAAAACTGTAATGATCATACTGAACACATGGGAAGCTATGTGGACTAATTAAGAAAATGCAGCTGGGTGGTGGTGGTGGTGCACGCCTTTAATTCCAGCACTTGGGAGGCAGCGGCAGGCAGACCCTTGAATTTGAGGCCATCCTGGTCTACAGAGCAAATTCCAGGACAGTAAGAGCTACATGGAAAACCCAAAATAAAATAAATAAAATGCATATAAAGGACTTGATAAATAGCAACTTTTTACTATTTGAACATTTTAATTTTAACAAAAAATGTTTACTAAAAGCTTCAGAATAATTTTTTATTAGATATTTTCTTTATTTACATTTCAAATGTTATCCCCTTTCATAGTTTCTCCTCCGAAAATTCCCTATCCCTCCCTCCTCCCCCTGCTCACCCACCCACTCCTGCTTCTTGGCCCTGGCGGTCCCCTATACTGGGACACAGAACCTTCACAGGACCAAGGGCCTCTCCTCCCATTGATGACTGACTATGCCATCCCCGGCTACATGCCATGAGTCCCACCATATGTTTTCTTTGATTGGTGGTTTAGTTCCAGGGAGCTCTGGGGGTACTGGTTAGTTCATATTGTTGTTCCTCCTATGGGGCTGCAAATCCCTTCAGGTCCTTGGGCACTTTCTCTAGCTCCTTCATTGGGGATCCTGTGCTCTGTCCAATGGATGGCTGTGAGCATCCACTTCTGTATTTGTCAGGCACTGGCAGGGCCTCTCAGGAGACAGCTGTATCAGGCTCCTGTCAGCAAGCTCTTGTTGGCATCCATAATAGTGTCCGGTTTTGGTGGTTGTCTATGGGATGGATCTCCAGGTGGGGCAGTCTCTGGATGGTCATTCCTTCAGTCTCTGCTCCAAACTTTGTCTCTGTAACTCCTTCCATGGGTATTTTGTTCCCCCTTCTAAGAAGGATCAAAGTATCAACACTTTAGTCTTCCTTCTTCTTGAGTTTCATGTGTTTTGCAAATTGTATCTTGGGTACTCTGAGCTTCTGGGCTAATATCCACTTATCATTGAGTGCATATCATATGTGTTCTTTTGTGATTGGGTTACCTCACTCAGGATGATATCCTTCAGATCCATTCATTTGCCTAAGAATTTCATAAATTCATTGTTTTTAATAGTTGTGTAGTACTTCATTTATAAATGTACATTTTCTGTATCCATTCCTCTGTTGAGGGACATCTGGGTTCTTTCCAGGTTCTGGCTATTATAAATAAGGCTGCTATGAAGATAGTGGAGCATGTGTCTTTATTACCAGTTGGAACATCTTCTGGATATATGCCCAGGAGTGGTATTGCTGGGTCTTCTGGTAGTACTATGTCCAATTTTCTGAGGAATGGCAAAACTGATTTCCAGAGTGGTTGTACCAGCTTGCAATCCCACCAGCAATGAAGGAGTGTTCCTCTTTCTCCACATCCCTGCCAGCATCTGCTGTCACCTGAGTTTTTGATCTTAGCCATTCTTTGTTTTGGTTTGCATTTCCCTAGCTTCAGAATAATGTATAAATTAACTCAGTTCATGTACCTCTGTGCTTGGGGTTCCCAGTTCCCCGATGCTCAGGGTCCCCTCCTTCTCTACCCTCTGTCTTAAGGAAAGATAGAAGATACCTAGAATTCTGTTCACGAAAGACAAAAATCCATGTACGTGCTCGCCTATTTTACTCAACTACAAACACCGTAGGCTAGACCTGGTGCCAGATCTGCTCCCGATAGGCACGAAACTGTCTTAATGACTGCAGCCGGTGTTTGTCCCAGACTCCAGTCTAATCTGGAGCCACCAGAGCCTGGCAACGGTGATCTCTGAAGTCTCTCTGAAACTCTGCTTCCTTCTCCGTCCCCTCCACACTCAAGGTTCCTTCGGGCCCTAATTACCTGGAAGTCTGTCTTTGACCTTCTTCCAACATTCCAGTTCCTGTCCGGTTCCTGATCTAGTGACTTCACCGAAGCGCACATCTCACACGGGTCAGGGCCTGCACACCCTCTGCTCATGTGCTTTCCACATCTGCAGATGAGGAAGCTTCCAAGGCCTCCCACCTCCCACCTTCTCACAGCACCACCCCCCTGCTCCCATCACCGCCAGCAACTGTTCCCAAGCTCTCCAGGCAGCGCAAATGCCCTGTGTGGCTTTGCAGACGCTCCCTTTGCTAGGAGTACCCCCCCTCCCATCTCATTCCTCAAGATCAAGTTCAGTGCCAGCGAGATGGTTCAGCCTACAAAACCACTTGTCGGGCAAGCCTGTAACCTGAGTTCAAGCACCAGAATACACAGGGAGGAAGAAATCAGACTCTGAAAGTTGTCTTCTGGCCTCCACATGTGCCTTGGCATGCTCACTGAATCCCACTTACACACACACACACACACACACACACACACACACAAACACACATTACACATATCATATACACACATTATACATATCATACACACACCACACACATATCACATACATCCCAAGCATTATACACACATCACACACAAGTCACATACACTACACACACATAGCACACACATCACATGCATCACACACATATTATTCACACCCCCTCAGGCACATTCTCCCCCCATACCCCATAGATAAAGTTGGGAAATCTCTTCTTGAGGAAATATGAGCCACTGCTCCTCCTCCCACACCTCCATGCCTTCCCCCCTTGGTTCTTTGAGCACTGTTATCAACTAAACCCCCTGGCTCTCCACTGAGCACCCACAGCAAGTGTGTGCAATGAGCTGCTCGAGTGGCCATCCGTTTCCTTCAATTTAATAATTTGCAGAGTTCAACACGTTTGCTGTGCGCCCTCCTCATCTTAACAATGGAAATTAAGAGCTCCAGGGATATGCCGTGCCTGGCCCGGAGCCACTCTGGACCCAGACTTGCCAATTAGAAATCTTATTTATCCGTGGCACTTAGCACTTGGCAGGGGAAAATGGGGCTTAAAGACTGGGAGTGGTTTCCCAAGTGGACCTCCGTCCATCTAGCTCCAGAGCACTTGGGCCCATCCACACTTGTGGACTGCAACAATTCTCTTTCCACAGCCAAGCCAAGCTGAGTTGCTATCCTGATGGCAGCTGTGTGCCTGCCTGGCTGCATGTTGACTAGGTTGAATAGCCGTGGAATGCAGGCTCAGGCTTACTCACAGGCTAGCCTCTGCTTAGGCGCATGGCCTGACTCCCTGACACTCTTGTCACACATATGCCTTAGGTTATGGCTTAGCCATGTGGCCTCAGGAGAACTTGTCCTATGTAGGGGTGGGAGGATGCGGGGGAGATGGAGGGGTGTCCCATGTAGGACTCAAGGTGGGAGGTGGGAGGCTGAGCCCCTTATACTAGGTCATGGGAGGTAGTGCTAGGTGGGCAGGTAGGTCAGCTATAGGAGGGGCGTCCATTGAGTGCTAAGAGTAGGATGGGAGTGTTTATGTCAGTATGCTGGTTTGTGAGACAGAGGGATGAGCTGACATTCATACCTTTTCACTCCTGATCTTTGCTTGCTCTTGTTTAGTTTCAGATATACAGCAAGACCAGAGTCCCACGAGGATTCTACCTCACCTCTGGGAGATGCCCAGTGTGTCCAGCAGGATGAACCCCAGCCTAAGTTTGCAGAGTCAAATTAAAGTCTGCTGGTTCCTTAGCTGGAGAACATAGGCACTTACTTCTTCCTCAGTGGTCTCCTCGGATGGAAAGTCTAGTGATCCAGATTCAGAACGCCACTGCAGAGGGAGGGCTGAACGAGTGGACGGTGTAGAGACACGGGTGCACTGCCTGGAGAGTGCTGTGGGTCGTTGTGGTGTGATCATCACTCATCACAATCTGGGTGTGGTGACTCACACCTACGTTCCCAGCACTCAGAAGCTCCGAGGCCAGCCTGGATCACATATTAAAGCATGACCTTGTCTTATAAAACAAACAAGAACAGAATTCTGTGTAACTGGATTGTTTAATGGGCTTTTTCCTGTTACCCTGGGAATAATGAGTCAGGGCACAAGGGTGAAGACCTAGAGCTCTTTAGTATTCCATTCTGAACCCAACACAGTAACACGCCCCCCCCCCATTGTTTATCGAAGAGCTGCAGACCCATCCCTGCCTTCCCAGCTGGCACTGTGCTGTCTTCAGTCCCTCACAACTGGAACTCTGAGGACAGATCTGGCTGGGGAGCTGTAGAGGCTTCCTTCAAAAGCCTGTGGGAACAGGCTAGGGGTGGGGGGACACTTTCTTGTTGACAAGGGCAACAAAATGTAGTCTAAGAGTGTGGTCTTAGATGCATAAAGAACACACTGGCTTCTTATTCCTTGGTAGATAGATGTGTGTGTGTGTGTGTGTGTGTGTGTGTGTGTGTGTGTGTGTAGCATGCCACTCATCTTGGCTTGGAAGAAAGCAAGGAAACTTGAGAGACTGGGTGGGCTAACATCCTATGATTGACACTTGAGAAACTAGGTCAACCATCCTGCCACTTCTTTCAATCTCCAGTTCCAAGATCCACTTGATTGGCCAGGGGCTCAGGAGAAAAAGGACATGAAAGGTACTACTGATGGCAAAAGCTAGTTGGTTCTAGGAATAAAAGAGATTGAGCTAGAGTTCAATGCCTCACGTTAGGAGTGCTACACACTAGCAACAGGCTGGGGTCTACAGAGTGAGTTCCAGGACAGCCAAGGCTACACAGAGAAACCCTGTCTCAAAAAAACAAAAAGAAGAAGAAGAAGAAGAAGAAGAAGAAGAAGAAGAAGAAGAAGAAGAAGAAGAAGAAGAAGAAG
>NC_034601.1:14508161-14560676 GCF_900095145.1 Mus pahari
GAGGAGGAGGAGGAGGAGGAGGAGGAGGAGGAGGAAGAAGAAGAAGAAGGAAAAAGAAGGAAGAGGGAAGAATAAGGAAGAACAAGGAAGGAAGGAAGAAGAAGGTGCTTCCTCCGGGCAAGCTTCTCATGCCACAGAGGCTGAGCTGGGTTCTGGGGTGTCTGAAGGACTCCCCTGATGCAGTGTGGTGTTGTGCAGCCACACGGATCTACCACCTGATGCAGGCCTAGTAGCCAAGCTGTATAACAGTTTCCTCTGGATTGAAATATTCCATCATCCAGGAAAACTCCTTAAGCAAGAAGGTAAACAACTCAAAATACATTCAGGAAGTTCCTGAAACTGACCAGACCTATTAGCTCGCCCCATCCCCACCCCATCTCCTAACGCCTAGCATCTCTCTTAGATAGAGTTCAGCTGAGCTGCAAAGAAGACTCTTCTACAAGCCCAGCTACAGAGACACTGAAACCAGACCAACTGTCTGGAAGAAGTAAAAACCAACTGCCTGGAAGAGGTTTAGGCCAACTGAAACACCTGGAAAGACACTCTTCAACCTGTGTTGAAGTTGCCTGTGTTCAAGTTGCCTGTAGGCTGTTCCTTATGACCCAGGTTCCCAGCTTTGTGAGTTGTCACCCATGCTGGGGTAGGCTTTAGTGATGAGCTGATTTCCAGTCATTTCTGCTCCTGTAAGTAACTTCTCACCCATATTCTTGTAAGTAGCCACAATAAAGCACATGGTCCACCAAGTGGGACTTTGGTGGCATTTATATTTTGGTCTGTTGTGGGCTCCCTATTTGGGGTGAGCAGACAGGTATGTTGCATCTCCCCTGGAAAAGCTTTGTCACACATCGGACCATCATAGAGCCACACAAATCATAGAACCACATTTCATCCTTCAAATATGGTAGAAAGGTTGGTTGTGGCCACATGTGTCTACATACAGTATTTTATGCAATGTTTATTCCAAAATATCACAGAGCCCTAACTTCTTTTTTTCTTTTTGTAGATCATGATTTACTAAGACGCATTTCTGAAATTCAAGGTTTATAATTAATACTCTGCCTTGGCACAGTGAGGGGTTTCCTTGTTTGGTGATCATCTTAACGTGGGAGGTTTCATGCCACACTCTGCATGTACACTTTGGGAACATCCTTAGTGAAACACTAACATCCCGTCCGGACCTGCCCTTCCTTTCTGAGTGGGCAGTGACCCTTTTCTTGCTGACAGTTCTGTCTGCATTATTTAGTTGGTTATCTTTTTTACACTCTGTGTTTAAAGTTCCCAAAGCCCTGGAGCCGCGATAGATCCCTAAAGGTGGGTTCTGAGATTCCATATCTTAATTATTCATTCAGCGTTGACCTCATTGCTGCTGTTTCATCATAGTGGGCATAGTGAAATACCCCAGCAGCCCTGACCTAGTCAGCATTCTGTCATTAAGATAAACCACCTGTGGCAAGTCGGAGGTTTATAAAGAGAAAAGGTCTACTTAGTTAAGTTTGGGAGGTCTGAAAGTCTAGACCCCATTCATTTGAGCTCTTGTGAGGGCAGTAAGAACTGGCATCCATGATCCCAAACTTCCCTTAAAGGCTAAATCCCTGAAAATGCTCCCATCAGGCCCTGCCTCTCCAAGGTCACACACTTCACTCCCAATAGCATCATCTTAAGAATCAAGCTGTACTGGCTGGTTTTTTTTTTTTTTTTTTAGATTTATTTATTTATTATATGTAAGTACACTGTAGCTGTCTTCAGATCTCCTTATGGATGGTTGTGAGCCACCATGTGGTTGCTGGGATTTGAACTCAGGACCTTTGGAAGAGCAGTCGGGTGCTCTTACCCGCTGAGCCATCTCACCAGCCCCCTGGCTGGTTTTTGTGAGTCAACTTGACACAGGCTGGAGTTATCACAGAGAAAGGAGCTTCAGTTAGGGAAGTGCCTCTATGAGACCCAGCTGTGGGACATTTTCTCAGTTGGTGATCAAGAGGGGAGGGTCTATTGTGGAAGGTTCCATCCTGGGCTGGTAGTCTTGGGTTCTATAAGAGTGCAAGCTGAGCAAACCAGGGGAAGCAAGACAGTAAAGAACATCCCTCCATGGCCTCTGCATCAGCTCCTGCTTTCTGACCTGCTTGAGTTCCAGTCCTGACTTCCTTTGGTGATGAATAGCAATGTGGGAAGTGTAAGCTGAATGAACCCTTCCCTCCCCAACTTGCTTCTTGGTCATGATGTTTGTGCAGGAATAGAAACCCTGACTAAGACACAAGCCTTCACACAAGGGTCTTGGGTACCCAAGTCACAGTAAACCCTTGAATGTAGCCACTGAAGCTAGAAGAGTTTGAGATGCACAAGGAGAGCCAAGAAAGGGTGGGATGGATCCGCCTGCTGTTTAGGGCTCTGAGGAGGATCACAGACCAAGGCCAGAAATAGACTCCTCCCTCCACACAGCCAGCAAGGAAATGGGGGACCTCAGCTGCACAGCTTCAATGAGCTGAGTTCTGTCAACAGAGTCAGCTCTGAAGTGGCATCACCCCTAGACTTTCTAGGAAGGAAGGTGGCCCTGAGACACTTTAACCGTAGCTAACAGAAACAAAACTGCTTTGCCGAAGCCCAACAACAAAAATAAAAGGTAAATAAAACCAGGAGGACATAGAGGAATTTTAATCTAGCAACATGGATGTTCTGGCAAGGGATCACATCCAAAGACCTGCCAGGTCTATGTGACCCAGCTGGATGCAGACACTCTCTGGATTGCCGTATCATCTGGCTAGAATACAGACATGCCCTTAGTGCACACCTTTAACACCTAGCAATGAAGGTAAGGTTAGTTTGTAGAAGGAAGCAGCCATGTTTGAAAGTAACATCTAATTAAGGGACAAAGTGACAAGTCAGAGAAAGATTTGACAGAGTGAGTCAGAGATAGGATATGTCCAACTCACAGGAGAACAACACAGGAAAGAGAGGCTACTTGAGGGAGGGAGGGAGAGAAAGAGAAAGAAGGGGGTGGCATTGTGTGGGTGTGTGGATGTTTTACTGAGAGAGTTCACAGAGACTGGTGGCAGAGAGAACAAGCTAGGCACAGGTGAGGACAGAAGGAGCCGGAGAATGAGGTGGAGACAAAAGATTAGGACCTATTGCTAAAGTTAGTATGAGGCCACAGAATGATTCAGTGAGAAGTTGAGAAGCCAGATTGATCAGTCAGATTGGAAGGTTAGATTGTAAGGAGGCTAGAAGCTTCCAGGTCTAGGCCTAGGGATAGTTAGAATAGAGAAAGAAATATTCCCAGTGGGCTGGAGAGATGGCTCAGTGATTGAGAGCACTGAGTGCTCTTTGGAAGGTCCTGAGTTCAAATCCCAGCAACCACACAGTGGCTCACAACCTTCTGTAATGAGATCTGATGCCTTCTTCTGGTGTGTCTGAAGACAGCTACAGTGTACTTATAATATAATCAATCAATCAATCAATCAATCAATCTTTAAGCCAGAGCAAGCAGGGGCCAGCTGGGGCCAAAGTGAGAAGGGCTGAAGAGAGAAGAGAAAGTGTCTGAAAACAGCTACAGTGTATTTACGTATAATAGATAAATAAATCTTAAAAAAAAAAAAGAAAGAAAAAAAAATACTAGTGAATCTACTGTTAAAATACTAGCTAGTGAATCTACTGTTACCTTCCACCTTCCAAGTGAAGCTTGGTTTTGATCTTATTTCCATTTTCCTGGAGGTGTGTGTGTGTGTGTGTGTGTGTGTGTGTGTGTGTGTGTGTGTTTGCTTGCTTGCTTGCTTGAGACAGAGTCTGTGTAGTCCTGGTTGGTCTGGGACTTTCTATATAGACCAGGCTGGCCTCAAACTGTCAAGAGATCATCAGCCCCCAGATATCTTCTGGGAGCTGGGATTGAAGGGGTGGACTGCCACACCTGGCCCTGTTGTTGTTTACAGCCTCTCCCCAACCCCAAGGGCTGTTGGTTCTAGGAACACAGAGCTACTGTTTGTCTTTGGGATGGTCATTTCCAGTCATGAGTATCCAGTACTGCAGGTGGCAGCTGTGCGGGCAGCTAAGAGTTTTGACATCATGTTGTCTGCACAGTCGCCCTCAGTTTATAGGCCTGCCTCTGGAGAGATGCAGAAGGGTTCTAATCAGCAGAAGGCAGCTCCCCACAGTCCTGCCCCAGGTACAGGCCTCATCTGCTGCAGGTTGGTTGGTAGCAGAGGTAGTCTAAGGCTTGTGAAGGAAACCAGAGGTGTCTGCTCTGTGCCCTACCTGGTGACTTCTTCATCACTTATATTTATATTTGTTTTGTGGTAAAGGTAATAGTTGCTGGGCATGGTGGTGCATGACTTTGATCCCAGCACTCTGAGAGGCAGAGGCCAGCATGGTCTACAGAGCAAGTTCCAGGACAGCCAGAAATGCGCAGAGAAGCCATCTTTGAAAAAAACAAAATGAAACTAAAAGTTGCATTTGAGGAAGAAAGTGGAAACAGTAAATCCAGCACTCAAGAAGGAGACAGAGGCAGGAGAATAACAGGTTGGAGAGCAACCTGCTCTATATAGAGAGATTTAGCTATAAATAAATAAGCTGTGTTGTACCCCTGCAGCCCTGCTCCCTGCATGTGGCCTCTCTAAATTATTTTTGTGTCTGATTCATATGGTAGTTAATTCTGTAACATAAAGAGTATGTCCTACATCTGATTTTGCCAACAGTACAGAATTGGGGAAATGTAAACAAATAAGGTAATGCCACCTTGCCCCCTCTCAGCTTCTCAAAGCACTGATTTAATTTACTGTAGCTGATCATTTTGTGAGGATAGTCTACTGAGCCTGAGGTACACACTCCCTGCAGTTGGACTAAGTATTTGAGATTTGTGGTGGAACCTACAAATAGCATTTACAACTGCTGCTCTAGTGCGTTTTCTTGCCAGCACTGTGAACTGAACCTAGGGCCTTATACATGTGCCACTGGGCTATCTGCTGGCCCAGTCTCTAGTTGGTTCTGATGCACCAAAGTTCCAGCTTGATCATCCTTTTCTGCCTTGTAACTGTGTTCTTTGTGACAAAAGCAACTGAAGAAAGGAGGACTTGGGGCTGGAGCAATGGCTCAGGGGTTAAGAGCATTGGCTGCTCTTCCAAAGGTCCTGAGTTCAATTTCCAGCTACCACATGGTGGCTCAGAACCATCGGTAATGGAGTCTGATGCCTTCTTCTGGTGTGTCTGAAGACAGCAGTACTGTACTCATATACATTAAATAATTCTTTTTTTTTTTAAATGAGGATTTATTTTCTATCACAGTTAAGGAGATACATCATGGTGAGAATGCTTGCTGGAGCCACATTTAGAAACAGAGGAACAGATTTTTATGCTTATGTGGCTTTCTCCTATGTTTTTTTAATGTTTTAATTATAATTAAATTTTTTTTTGAGACAAGAGTTTCTCTGTGTAACAGAGCCCTGGATGTTCTAGACTCACATTGCAGACCAGGTTGGCCTTGAACTCACAAATATCTGCCTGTCTCTGCCTCCCAAGTGCTGGCATTAAAGCTGTATAGCACCATGCCCAGCTTCTCCTATTTCATTTTTTAAAATGTTTATTTCTTCGAGTACTGTGTATATTTGTGTATGTGCCTGAATATATGTATGTGTATCATGTGCGTGCAGTGCCCTCTGAGGTCAGAAGAGGCATGAGATCTACTGGAGCTAGGGTTGTGGATGGTTGTGAGATCCCATGTAAATGCTGGGTATTAAACCCAAATCCTTTGCAACAGCCAGTCCGCTTAACTGTGGAGCCATTTCTTCAGCCCCTATTTTCTTTTTCATTCTATGTGGGACTAGCCCATGGGTTGGTACCACCCATACCAGTATCCACTGTGGGTCTTCTCTCCTTTGTAGATGTACCATCAAAGATAAGCTTGAGGTATGTCTCCAGTTCTATCTCCCCCCTCCCTTCCCCTCTCCTCTCCTTCCCGCCCCTCCTCTCCCCTCCCCTCCCTTCCCCTCCCCTTCCCTTCCCTCACCCCTCCTCTATGGAGACAAGGTTTCTCTATGTATCCTTGTCTATACTGGAACTCACTCTGTATGTAGATCAGGCTGGCCTCAAGCTCAGAGATCTGCCCGCCTCTGCCTCCTGAGTGCTGAGTATCACACCCAGCTTAGAAGCCCTCTTTTTTTCTTTCTTTGCTCACCCTGTTCTATATTAGCCTATTTTCAATTGCTGAAGCAACATACTTAAGGTGGAGCTCTTCAAAAACAAAGGTTCATTTATTTCGTAATTAATAAACTTGAAAATTTGACTGAGCCTTGGGTAGGAGGCCCTTTGGAATCACCTGATTGTAGATAGAGTGGGGTGACAGCACATGCAAGAGATCCTATAGATGAATCTATAGGTGAAGCCACAGAACAACTTAGGAGTAAGGCTCCCTTTCCTATTGCTCTCAGGTTCCCATGGTAACCATCTTAATCCTTTCAAAGGCAAGAGCCCCCCGACATTCTGACCAGCTTCCACCAGGCTTAGAGCTTTAATGGTTCCACTATATTTCAATTCTGCCCACTGCCATGGGGACTGAGTCAGACTATCTCAGAGTACACAAAGTCCCAACAACTTTGTTTTGCCTTTCCTTACAGCTCCACGTAGCCACATAGCTGTGGTCATCTCTAGGGCTTTAGCACTGTGAACTCCCTTCTAGGCACCATGTGGCTTTTTCCTACTGTTCTGGCTCCTGTGCCATTCATGCTGCTGCTCATGGCCAAGGGCTCCCCTGTCCTCAATGCCTGTCTCCATCTTGTTGGTAAACTATTCGTTCTTCTTGGTGATCCCCCCCCCCCGACAAGATTCCTAGGTGGGTGGCCTTGTTTCCTGTCATTTTAGGCTCTATGATCTTCTTCATTCCTGGCTTGGTACATCCAAGGCTGGAATGAAAACAGGCAAGCAAAGCATTTGAGCAGGGCAAGCAGCCTTCTGAGCAGTGTGAGGCTTGTTTTATGGAGTGCGCTGCAGGTCAGTCTGGCCGGGGCCAGTCATGAGCTAGGGAATCTCCATCTTGGGTATCTTTGACGAAATATGAAGAGCAGTGGCATAGAGGAATATGTGTGTGTGCTTGCCCAGGCCCTGCCAGCCTCCTGGGGAGAGCCGCAAGCCTGAGAGGGTGGCCTCATGCTCCTGGCACATTATGGCCCAGCCCTGGATTCTCAGCTCTGGCTTCTGCTTTATTTGGGCAAGGGCTGACCAAGGCCAAGCCTGGGTGCCAAGTTCTGAGGGCTGGACAAAGGCAGGGAGAGCAGATAGGATCTGAGGCTCAGCTCCTGGGAACTGTGCGGGTGACCGCCCTGTGCTTATACTGGCTTCCTGCTCCTGGGATCTCAGTCTGGCAAATAGGGTGAGGCCACAGTCTGAGGGTAGGGAGGTTGGGGAGGGGTATCCTCTCTCAGCCCTCTTCGTGGACTCTGCACACCAGGGACAGAGCAGTGGGAAGCAACAGTGTGTAGAGGGGTTTAAAAAAAAAAGAGTTTCTGGTGTTGGGTGGGAAAGCGACAAAGATACCAACTCCATATGTTATTTAACACACATAGTGGACCACAAGTCTCTGTAACTCCCAATGTTTACTTATGTCCTCCACCAACACTGCACGCACCTATGTGGTGTACAGACATGAGTACAGACAAGAGTACATAAAAATAAATGAGAAAATAACTATTTCAAGAGAGAGAGAGACAGACAGACAGACAAACACAGGATGTGGAACAGACAAGAAGATAGACAGGAGAATGGGGAATAAGAAACACAGGACTATACACAAACACACTAATTAACAAAAAGATGGAGTTGGCCTACCTTTAATTCTAGCACTCAGGAAAGAGAGGTAGGCAGATATCTGTGAATTTGAGGTTAGCCCGGTTTACATAGGGAGTTCTAGACTAGCCTGGGCAACATAGTAAGATCCTACCTCAAAAAATAAAACAACAACAACAACAAAACAAACAAAACCAAAAGGAGCTAGAAAAGAGCTTGTGGGATGTACCCATAATCACAAAAGACATGAAAGAATCAGGTACTCTAGGCAAAGAAAAGATTGCAGATGGTAATGGATTTATGCAATGTCTTATTTTATTTTATGTTGCTAAATCAAAATGTCTGAGACTGGTTAATTTATTCAGATTTTTTTTCCCCTCAAGGTTTGAGAAGTCCAAGGGTGTGGCCCTAATGACTAACCAGTGAACCTCATAAATCCCCCTGTGCTCCCTTTCCAATACAGACCACAGTGTAACTGGACTTTAGGTTAGTTTCTGGGGCTCTTTTTCCTACCATTCTTCCCCAGCCTTCCAACCCCCCAACACTAGGTAAGAGAGAAAGAAGGTTAGAGGGGAAGGGGGTGTCAACTTCATTAGAGTAATTCCAGATGATTAAGGGTGTCAAGTTCCTTGGGGTAAGTTTGATCTTCCTGAGGGTATCTCTAACCAGCAGCCAATGAACCAGCAATAGCAGCAGGAACAGCAGCAGCTGTTGGGACTCTCAAGAATCTGCAGAATTCCAAACAAACTATCTGCAGCTGGCAAAATCATGCCCCTGCCAGAGCATGAGGCTGTGGCAATCTGTTGCCATGGTCAATCTGAAGCAGCCCTATATTCCACACCTGGTATTGTGGCTTGAATAAACTTGGCTCATGAGAAATGGCACTATTCTGAGGTGTGGCCTTCTGGACTAGGTGTGGCCTTGTTGGAGGGAGTGTGTCACTGTGTAGGTAGGCTTTGAGGTCCTATGCCCTGTGCAGAAGAGACCACCCTCCTAGCTGCCCATTAGACATTCTCTCTGGCTGCATTCAAATCAAGATACAGAACTCTTAGCTCCTCCCGATCAACCCCTGCCTGGATGCTGCCATGTTCCTGTCTTGATGATAATGGACCTCTTAACCTGTAATCCAGCCCCCAATTAAACGTTGTCCTTATAAGAGTAGCCTTGGTCATGGTGCCTGTTTACAGCAGTAAAACCCTAACTGAGACAGAAGTTGGTACAGGAGTTGGGTATTGAGGTGATAGACATGACCAACCATGCTTTTGTTTGGAGGAATGTGAATTTGGAGACTTTGGATTTGGGAAGTAGTTGAATGCTTTAAATGGGGCTTAATGGAGCATCCTCGTAGGAATAAGAAAGATATTGGTGCTGAGGGTGATTTAAACTCTACAGCCCTTGATCTAGAGGTTTCAAAGGAGAGGAATTTTAGTGCATTGCCTGAAGATTGTTCTTCTGGTGTTTTGGTGAAGAATGTGGCTGATTTTTGTCCTTGTCTGAAGAGTCTGCCCGAGGCTAAGGGAAAGAGATTCATCAGGTTAATTGTATTGACAAAGGAAGTCTCAAATCAACCAAGTTTAGACTCTGTCCTGTGGTTAACTCTTTTGAAGAGAGTTGATCAAACATAGCAAGTTTAAAAAGAAAAAAATACAAAATGTATGGCTCAAGGGCTGGTAGGGGGAAGAGTCAGTGTTGGTAAGGTGCTTGCTTGCTATGTAAGCCTGAGGACCAGAGTCCAAGAACTCCCATGGTGCCTCACTTCCCCCAACAAAATAATACCTACTCCAACAAGACCATACCTCCTAATAGTGCCACTCCTTATTGGCCAAGCATTCAGACACATGAGTCTATGGGGGCCATTCCTTTTGAGACCACCACAGACCCTATTTAAAAGAATATAGTGGAGAATGAGAGAGAAAGAAAACCAATATTAACCATTGTTTTCCATATGTACATGCATTCATAGGTGTATATATGTATGCACACTCATGCAGCTGAAGAGAGTAATTATAAAAATTAAAATCCAAAGCTATCATCAACAATCATATACATGTTTCTATGAGGACATAGTTTTCATTTTTCTGAAGTAAATTCCCAAATGTACAGTTGCTTGATTATGTGGTAGCATACATTTAGCTTCCTTCATTGCATATATTATGAGTGTTTTTGCTTTCATGTATGCTTGTCTATGTCTGATGTCTGCTGAGGTCAGAAGAGGGCATTGGATCACCTAGTACTGGAGTCATGAATAGTTGTGAGCTGCCATGTGGGTGCTGGGAACCAAACTTAGGTCCTGTGCAAGAGTAGCCAGTGCTCTCAACTGCTGAGCCATCTCCCCAACACCTCACATTTAGCTTTTGAAGAAAATGATGAACAGCTTCCACGGGTGCTGTGGTGGTTTGAATAAGTATGGCCCCCAATCAACTCATGTGCTTGATCCATAGGGAGTGGCACTATTAGGAGGTGTGGCCTTGCTGGAGAAAGTGTGTCATTGTGGGGTGGGCTTTAAGGTCTCCCCTGTTCAAGATATGACCATTGTGGCACAGACTCCTGCTGCCTGTGGATCCAGGTGTAGAACTTTCAAGCTCATTCTACAGCGCCATGTCTGCCTGCATGCCACTGTGTTTCCCACCATCATGATAAAGGACTAGACCTCTGAACTGTAAGCCATCCCCAATCAAATGTGTCCTTTAAAAGAGTCGCAGTGGGGAAAAAAAAAAAAAAAAGAGTTGCAGTGGTTGTGGTGTCTCTTCATAGTGGTAAAACCCGAAGACAGGTGCCTATGGCATGTCACGCTCCCATTGCTGTGTGGCATACTGCTGCCTCTGTGACCTTACCAGAACTTTGTGGTAATGATTTTATGTCTTGCTGCATCTTTCCTGTCCCATAATGAACTTATTTTTCATGTGCCTGGAGGACATCGATGTGGAACCTCCTTTCATTTGCTCGTGGTCTATGCTGTCAGAGAGATGGCTCCGTGTCTTTTGTTGAATTTCTTCTTGTTTTGCTTTGGCTTAAAATATTGAATTTGGATCACCTTTGTGCATTCTGAATGAGAGCCCCTGATGCATGTGACAGAGCAGTTGTTTTCGTCTGTGTGTCTTTTTACCTGTTTATCAAGTCTCTCACAAACCACAGGCTAATTTTTATGAATCAATTTTGTCATTTTTTTCTTTTAGTTGTGCACACTTTTGAAGTTTTTTAATGCACCCTCCCCCATTTTCCCTTCTTCTCATCTAAAAAAAAACACTTGGGTCACTCCCCATCTCAGTTGTGAACAGTGGTGAGAGTCACTGATTTCAGCTCTTGTGTTCCTGAATTGCTTTTTTCCTGCTTGTAAAAATGTCAGCTGGCTAAACTTGTATGGGGCTAGTTCTGGGATCTCTGTTGTTTCACTGAACACATGCATCCATCCATCACTCTACAGTACCAGTCTCCGTGCAAAGCCTTAAAATATGGCATTATTGCCCGGGAAGATGGCTCAGTGGTAAAGGTGCTTTCTGTGCAAGTGTGAGGACTTGAGTTAGGATCCCCAGCACCTATGTTCTTTAAAAAGCCAGACATGTCAGGCGTAGTGGCACACACATTTAATTCCAGCATTCTGGAGTCAGAGGTAGGCAGATCTCTGAGTTCAAGAACAGCTTAGTCTATCCAGTGAGTTCTAGGACAGCCACACAGAAAAACTCTGTCTTGAAAAGCCAAACATAAATAAATAAATAAATAAATAAACAAACAAACCAGACACACGGTGTGAACATCTGTGATTCTAGAGCTACTTCAAGAAAATGAGAGCAAGGTGAAGACCAGGGAACTGTTGGAAGCTCATGGGCTGGCTAACCTGGCCCATACAGCTGAAAACAGCAAAGACCCAGTTTCAAAACAAGGTAGAGGTGTTGCTTCCACCACCCAGCTCTGTACACAGAATTCCATGTCTTCCTGCATCTTCTTGCCTAGGCTGACCTTCCCTACCTTAAATGCAGGGGAGCTCTGGGGTTAGGCCAGGATCATCCCTCCCTATTTGCCATCCCACAGGACTCTCCCACTTCACATCCAACCTTCCTGCTTAGATCTAGCTCCACACTCCCAGCACGGAACAGGAAGCATATCCTGTAGACCAGCCCACTGGTCTCCCTGTCCACTTGTCTGTGTTCTACCAGAGTTGCAGGTCTAACCCAAATCCACATCCTTTCTTCTCCCCCACCCTGCTCCATCCATAACAAACGTAAAACTAACAAAGGAAGTCAGCGTGCCCAGATCTCATCGCAGGGATGACAACACCATGAAAGTCAGTATCTTCCCTTCAGAGGGTCCCCAAGGAGAGTTACCTAGAGGGACTCTACAACACAGAAGTTAAAGAACCCCCTTAAAGAATTCAAGGAGTTTAAGGAAGACAGGAAGAAACAGTTCAATGAAATCAAAGGACTTAAGGAGAAGAAACGTCTGGGTAATGCCCAAGAAAACACTAGTTGATAGAAATGAGGAGGGCAATCCAGGACTTGAGAATGGAATTCACTCAGAACACAGGAAATCAAAAAGGACTGAAACTGAAATGAAGATGGAATTGAAAATCACAATATCCCAACTAGAAAACTCAGAGGAAATCCTTAAAGTCGAATGAATCAAGCAGAAAGGAAAATATTGTGCCTTGAAGATAAAATAGAAGACCTAGACCAAATAAGCTAAATAAATAAGCATTAAAAAACACAGAAAAAGGTACACACAAGAAATGTAGAATATCATGAAAAAACCCAAAATATTTCAAATTATAGGAATAAATGAAGAAGCAATCCAAGTCAATGACATAGACCATTTCAACCAGATCATAGAAGAAAAATTCCCCAAACCAAGAAAAGTCACTACAGATACAAGAATACCAAGAAGACAATACCAGAAGAGAAAATCCCCATGGCAAATCATACTTAATAAATGTACATAACAAAGAGTATCTTAACAGCTACAAGAGAAAAAAAAGTACAAGACACATAGGAAGAAAAACCTGTCAGGATGACGGCTGACTTCTCAATGGAAACGTTGAAAGCCAAAGGCGTCTGGAGCAATGCATTCTGAGTCCTAAGAAACGACAGCCGACCTAAAATAATATACCCAACAAAGCTACGAAGCCTTAAAAAATGTATATCCGGTCCTGCTCCCTGGTCCCCTGGTCCTAGGCCACCAGAAGAGAGAGACCCAAGCACCTGCCTCTGGGCCCCCGTGGTGGGTGTCATTACAATGGATGAACACGTGATAGAGAGATGGAAAAATAGAATGCATGGTGATAATATGGAAAAGAAAGCAAAACCAAGCAGCCTGTCCTCTGTGGAGAGAGGAGGAACTGGAGACTTGACAGTGGTGAGGGACAGGCGGGTATGAGGAGCCTGCACAACCACCTGAGGCCACGGCGATGTCCAGGCCCAGGCTGCCACTAGGGGCCGGCCATGTTTGGGTCAGTAGCCCTACCACAGCCGGGCTCTGTTCTGATGTCTGGGGCCTGTGTTGCCACTAAAGGTCATCTGGATGTGAGTGGTCTGGGCTGCTAATGAGACCATATTGATGGCCAGAGGGCCAGATGGATCTGGGTGGCCTATGTTGTCCCCTGAGGGCTGCTGCTGAGGGCCATGTCTAGGTTGTGGCCCTGCTGTGGCTGGGTCTGTGTCGATGTCCCTCACCAAGCTACTACCGAAGGCCATATGGATGTCCATAAACTTGACTGCCTGCCACCTGACCATGTGGATGTCTGAGGGCCATGCTGCCACCAGGGGACAAACTGATCTGAGTAGTTTACACTGCTACCTGAGGACATGGTGACATCTGGGCCCTTGCTGCTGCCAGGAACTGTTTGTGTTAGTGATCCTATTACAGCCAGGGCCTGTGTTAATGTCCTAGACCCATGTTACCACCAAAGGCCGTGTGGATGTCCCTGATCTGGGCTGACACCTGAGGCCAGGTTGGTGTCAGAGCACTGCGCTGATCTGGCCCCACTTGTCACCTGGGCAGGCAAAGGGGAAGAGCTGGCCCTTGTGATGCAGGTGCAGGAGAGCTGGTGGACTGACCAACTCAACTCATGCCCAGGCCAAAGATCCAGGGCTCTGAGTTGGCCCACCACAACATCCCTGTATATGAGCTGCTATAGCACACGAAGGGGCCAGCCCTGCAGAGCCAAAGGTACAGGATCTCCATGACACGATATTTGAGAGGAATCTCAGTGTAGATCCAGTATTGGTGGAGTAGCAAAGGTCAGAGGCCGCGATCCAGACCAAGGAGTCATTGCAATGAACATTTGCAAGCAAAGCTATTTGGGCAAAAAGTATTTGGGTATACTGTGTGACATACAGTGACACACTGCAGCTACCATGGTAAGATTTTGTTTGTTTGTTTGTTTGTTTTCTTTTGAGGGGGAGGTTACAAGGGAGAGAGTAGATAAGAAGGGACAGGGAGATGAGTGGGATGGGGACGCATGATATGAAATTCCCCCCCCCCCCAAAAAAAAATCAATGCAAAGTTTTAAAAATAGAAAAAAAATGCATATCCTACAAACCGACCTTAAGGAAAGTTTGGGAAGTAATAATTCTGCATGAAGAGCGGACTGAGCTTAGGCGAGGAGGAAGAAAGAATCACTAAGCCATAATTATTAACATACACACTACTACTAAGAACACAAATAAGCACATCAGAATCAACATGGTGACCACAACTAGCTCACACATTTCAGTAATAGCCTTAAATATCAATTCCCCAATTGAAAGAAACTGACTGAGTAAAGAAACAAAATCCATCTGTCTGCTGCTTATACATCTTAGTTTTAAAGATAGGCATCGCCTTAGAGTAAAAAGGACAAAAGAATACTAGAGGGATTACCATTTCATATTTTAAGATACATTGCAGAGATATATTAATAAAACCAATATGGGATTGGCATAAAAACAAACATGTAGACCAATGGAACAAGATCAAAGACCCAAAAATGGGCACATGACTTTGGCCACTTCATGTTTGACAAAATTATTCAGTGGAAAAAAGAAAGCGTCTTCAACGAATGGCTCTGGGAAAGGTGGATGTCGCATGCAGGAGAATGCGATTAGATTTGTGTCTGCCCCTGCACAGAAACTAACTCCAAGTGGATCAAAGACTTAAACTTGAGACACTGAAACCTAAAGAAGAAAACAGGCAATGCCTGCATGATGTAAGTGTAGGAAAAGCTTCCTGGCTAGGACTTCATTTGCACAACAATTGATAAGTGGGACCTAAGGAAACCGAAAAGGTTCTGCACAGCTAAAGAAGCAGTCAGCCAGGAGAAGAGGAAGCCCATAGAACAGGAGAGAATCCTTGCCAGCTGTACATCTGACAAACATTTAATAGCCAGAATATACAAAGAATTTAAAAAGCAGAGATAAAAAATAAAGAAGGAAAGAAGGAAAGGAAGGAAGAAGAAAAGAAAAGTAACTGAAAAATAGGTCTGGGACCTGAATAAAGAGTTCTCAAAAGAAGGAAAAAGAATGGCTAAGAAATATCTCAAAAAAACGTTCATCATTCAGAGCAATTAGGGAAATGCAAATCAAAACAACTATGAGATTTGATCTTACCCTAGTCAGAATGGCAAAGATCAACAAAACCATCAACCACAAATGCTGGAGAGGATGTGGGGAAAAGAGAGCCACCATTCATTGTTGGTGTGGTTGCAGCCACTATGGAAATCCATGTGAAGAATTCACAAGAATCTAAAAATAAGTGTGCTATATGACCCAGTTCTGCCCTGCAATGCAGATCCTTGCTCAGCCATGTATGTCCATTGCTGCTCTATTCACAATATTAAGGAAAACTTAAGTGTCCTACAATCAATGAATGGAAAGTGAAAGTGAACATATACACTGTGGCATTCTATTTAGCTATATAGAAAAAAATGAAATCATGAACTTTGTATGTAAATGGATGAAACTAAAAGGTCATATCGAGTGAGCTAATCCAGGCCTAGAGAGACAGACGTCACATGTTCACTCTTACAGGAGGCTCCTAGCTCCAGATCTTCAGATGTGAGCAATGGAAACCTGGGAAGGAAAACTGGACCATTGCAGGGAAGGGGAGCTGAGGAGCAGTAGGGGGGGGGATAATAGAGTACAAGTAACCTGATCAGAAAAATGGAAAAGGGGGGGATCATTAGGGAGGGAGGTATGTAAGAAAGCAGGAAGAGGGTGAAGGGGAATGGAAGGATCCCTAACATGATATGGGAGAGGGGAAGGGGGCTCCTTGTGCAAGTGGGAGGGAGACAAGACAAATACAGGAAAAAGAGGGCGGGAGATAACATAGCATCATAGATGGCAGAAAGGTCACAAAGAATCATGCAATTATTTACGAATTTATAATTCATGTAATTTAGCGTATAACTCTATGTATACAGTTTTAGTGAATTTTTTCTCGTGTGGGCTGACAGCATCTTCTCCAGGAGCCTAAGACCATTTCACAAAAGCCTCAATACCAGTTACAAGATGCTCTCTCTGGTGGTTTGGATGACAGCAGCCTCCACAGGCTCATATGTTTGAATGTCTGGTCCTTTGTTGGAGGAATGTTGAGTAGAATAGGAGGCATGGCCTTGCTGGAGGAAGCGTGTCACTGGGAGTGGACTTTAAGGTTTCACAATCTCACACCAGGCCTAGAGGCTCTTCCTCTCTCTGCCTATGAATCAGGATGTAGCTCCAGCATCTGCCTGGATGCTACCATGTTCCCTGCCATGAAGATAACAGACTAAACCTCTGAAACTTGCAAGTAAGGCCCCATTTAAATGTTTTGTTTTATATGAGTTGCCTTGGTTATGGTGTCTCTTCCCAGAAATAGACCAGTGATGAAGATACCTTCTTTTGAGTTGTTGGCCAGGCCTGTCCAAGAGACTCCCAAAACATGCAGCCCATTGCTGTTGCCCTTGGTTACTGCGTACTGCTGAAGGCATCATGCACGTCAGAAACAGAGGCCCAGAAGCCCCTGAGCTGAAACTGACCTGAATATCCCCTCCCTGAGGACTAATTTTTATGGCACCAGTAGGCACCATGTCAGCTACCAAAAAAAAGGGAGGCAACCAACACTCCTATCCAGCTATGATGCCTATGAACTACATCAATGGCTAGCATGACAACATATCCCTAAGGATGCAGTAGAGACACAGGTACCTTGGCAGTAACCACAACTTTCTCATTGGACTTAAGACCCATTCAGCAAGAAGGAGACCATGCCTGGTACTGGAAGCCTAGCTGACTTCTCACTGCTAGTAAAATCATGGCTACTGGAAGAGAATCTACAACCACTATTCTTCTAGACCAGCATAATCCGTATCAACAATCTATAACCACTTACCCTTATACTCACAGGTAAGTGTAGTTTTCACTCCTCATCAAGGAAACCATTTTTGCAACTATTGGAAACCACTTTAGAAAAACACTGTGTGCACTGTGTGTTTAACTCGCCAAAGTTTCTTGGTGGCAATACTTTTCAGGTGGGATTTTCCTCATTCTTGACATCACTATGTGGAGGTGTCTCCTATATCCTCTTTCTGATGTCACTATGTTGAAGTGTCTCCTATGCCCCCTTCCTGATGTCCCTATGTTGAGGTGTTTCCTATTCCCCACTTCCTGATGTCACTGTGTTGAGGTGTCTCCTATCCCTCTTTCCTGATGTCACTATGTTGAGGTGTCTCCTATTTCCCATTCCTGATGTCACCATATTTAAGTGTTGTCTCTACTTTGTAAATGAGAACCACAGCAGGTACGGCAATACTTTTGCTTCAATTATAAATCAGAGTTTAGACAAGGAAACAGGAGGAAAGTCTAGTATTATGCACCAATAGTTTGCTTCTCACATTCTTGCTTCCTAATATCTTGGAGTTCTTTTTATATGAAAATATATGAAGAACTTATTATATAAATATAATAAAATAGCACATGGCTAACACATTTAAGACATGATCATTGAGGCTGGAGAGATGGGTTGGAGACTCTAATTACATGTCCACTGACCTGTCTGAGTCGCCCTGCAGCTCAGCTTTCTCCCCACAGGAGAGTTGTTCCATGTGGATTTCTCTTGGGACAGTTCCTATTTTTATGTCTATAGGTTCATTAACCATATCTTTTGCAAAACTGCCAGATATCTGGGGTTTTTTGGTTTGATGCAGGATCTCACTATGTAGTCCAGGCTAGCCTCTAACTTGCAGTCATTGTGCCTCAGTACCTGTGAGCTGGGATTACAAATGAGACCACCATGTCCAGTGAATTAATAAACTTTTGAAACTGGGGTTACACAATGTTGATTATAGGCAATAGAAAGGTGGCATCAGAGAATAATATCAGTAATAAATGCCAAGAATTATGAGTAAGGACACTGATAATAAATAGTACTGTTTATAATAAAAATATATCACTTGTATGGGCTGGGTATGTAGCTCAGGATCGAGTGCTTGTCAAGGGCAAAAGGATAATCACTCATCAAATGATGCCTTGAGGGATAGATGGCTAAGTAACTGGCTGAACACAGCCAGCCCGCTGAATCTACAACCACAGCCTCAACTGTGGATGAAAATATCTCAAGTCGGGTGTGGTAACATACACCTTTAATCCTGGCATTTGGGAGGCAGAGGCAAGTGGATCTCAAGGCCAGCCTTGTTTACTTATCAAGCACTAGACAGCCAGGGAGACATACTGAGACTCTGTATTTTGGGGAGGTCAGGCTGGACTACCTGGAGACTATATCCAGGGTGGGCCTAAAAGGGATGGTGGGGCTACAGGACCCCACCCTCTTAAAACTCTCCTGCTCACTGAAGCACAGTGGCTTCTGATGTTGATGGCTAGATGGCACCTGCCTGGGCCTGAGGTCCAATGAACTGTGAAGGTCAACTGAGCCAATGAGGGACTTCAAGCCCCTCTCCAGATCCCAGGAATTGTATCAGAGGTCTCTGGATTATAATTAGCCTCTCTTGCAAGGTTGTAACCCCGAGGCAGGGGCTACACTGTGAAAGGGAAAATGAAGCACAGAGAAGCCAAGTCAAGTCCTTAGTTCAAAAAGAAGGGGGAGTCTAACTCCAGACCTGCTCTGGGCCACAGAAGACAGCCATGCCAACTGCGGGTAGACTGCAGGGGCCTACACCTTCCTACGGAGATCAACCTGGGTTCCCAGCTCCACGGTCAGTGACGTGAGGAGGGGTCTCAAGATGCTTCCGTTGGGCCAGTGAGAGCCTGGGTGTTTTGTCTTCCATGAAGAAATGGCTCTGGGCAAGAAGAGTGTTGTTGTTCTATAAATGTCTGCTGAACTTGGGGAAGACATCCTGGACCAGAAACTGAAAGATAGAAGGAAGGCTGGGTTTTTGATTATTTGTTTGTTTTGGGGTTTTTTTTTTTTGTTTGTTTGTTTCCTTTCCTCACATCCTTTGAAATAAAGCCTGTTTGCTAAGAACTCCCCAAATCCAAGCCCCAGGAACCTGGAGCCTAAATTTAGATTGCCATGGAAGGTCAACGGATCCCCTCGGGGCAGGGTCAGCCAGCAGCTGCTAGAGATAAACTTTACTTTTCTGCAGACTCAGGCCTTTCTGTCACACGATTAATAGAATCCTGTGCCATTTCCCCTGGGAAAGCAGAACAATAGCAGGGCAGGAGCAGGTGGCCTGCCTGGCAAGCCCCCCACCACCCCAGACTCCCTGGCCCTGGCCCTTTGCTGCACTCTGGCTACGCTGACCTCTTTCTGCTCCAAGGTCAGATCCCCTGGGAGCCGTGGCCCACCTCTAGGGTGATTTACTTAGTTTTAGTTTGTGGCGTTGGTGATGGAACTTTCTAAGCAGTGCTCTACCCCAGAGCTACATTGCCTAGCCCTAATGCGTCTGTACACCAGCATCTTGTACTCAGATTTCCAACTGCTCCTTGGGATTTTCTTCCTCAACTCCTGCTGCGATGACACCTTTTCAGAGAGCCCTCTACTACCTGGTCCTTTGTTGGCAGTTTGCTTATTAAGTAGCCTGTGCTGTGTGCTCTAGTGGAGACGGTGTCCAGTGCACCCCCCCCCCAAAAAAAAATTCCCCAAGGAAGGATCTGGGGTGGTCACTTGGGCCACCTTCAGTTTTGAGGAGGATTGAGGAAGCATTGCCAGCTCTGGCTGTCCTTTTCTGGAGTGGTTCTGGTCCTGCTGCATGCTGGAGAATACGGCATCTAAGGTTCCACTGGCAATTGTGACGCGGTTACCAAAGGTACGTGAACTTCCTTGGATCACTCTGGGTGTCAGGCTGGGGACAGTACCAAAATGGTGGAGAGGAGGGCAGGCAGAAGGAAGGGGAGCATGTCCTGCTGTTTGTAGCCCCAACTAGTTGAAAGCAGTAAGCTGCTTCTTGTCTGGGACAAATATGTGTCCCAGAAGATGCCCGTGTTCTCAGGACACTAATAGGAAAGCCAGCAGGCAAAAGCTATCCTGGCTTGGACTTTCTGGGGCCTGGGTGTAGAGAGATATTCTCAGATGTGTGCATCAGCACATCTTGCAGAACAGCAAGACAAAGAAGCCAGGAACAGTAGGAAGTTTTGTCCAAGGCCCAGGGAAGATGGATCTGGTTGAACTATGAAGTGTGTAAATATTCTCCTGGTCTCACAAGTCAGTCTCAACCACTTACAGCCAGCTTAGTCTAGACTGCTCCCAGAATCCAGTTCTTGTTAGTGGGCAATGAGAGCCATAGAGGATTACAGGCAAGGGCCTGCAGGAGGGCTCTTGTTGGGTGATCCAAAGAGGCTTCAGTAGTTGCTCCAGGAAGATGCCTGGGAGCTTGAAGGGAAGGGGCCTGGCAAAACAAAATTCTACGGACTGGAGCAGGGGGAGCAGGACTTGAGTTTACACCCACTGAGAGGGGAGAAGGGTCTGCAGAAAAGCAGGGGTCTCTAGAAAATAGAAGGCAGCAGATAATATATGCTTAGTTGGATGAAGGTACCAGGGAGGACAAGAAAGGGTGTGTATGTGAGGCTCTCCCTCCGCTTTCTAAGAACAGTTTCTTGTAGGGTGAAGCAGGCAATGACCTGGCCCCGTAGACCTCTAGCTCAGAGCCATCTCCGGAAGGAAGCAGGGACCCATAAAGGGAGAGATTTACCAAAATCTCCACATCTGTGGCTGGCCTCAACAATGTCTGTCATCCTTTCTCTATAGAGGCCCTGAGTTCTTTTGAGCAGAGGAAACCAACAAAACAAAACCCCCAAACAGAACAGCAACAAGAACAGAAGACAACAAAGCCCAGCTGGAGTCCAGCGTTAGCTGGAAACAAAGGGAGCAGGGGGGAGTGTTCACTGGAAAGAGGCTGGCGCCCTAGTTTGGTTGTGGGCTGTGGGGCCTGGTGCCCCCACCTGAGCCTCAGGGACCCAGTGTGTCTAACCCAGTGGACCTTTCAATAAATGGCTGGGCCATTGTGCAGAAGAATGCCCGGAAATCCCGCGGCTCCCTCCTCTACCGAGGATGGGGGCTCTTCCTCCTGGCCAGGAAACTCCAAGTTGGCTTCCGGAGGGTGGCCTGGGGGCTGGGGTGGCAAAGCACCACAACTATTTGTAGGATGGCAAGGCATAGCCTTTCTATGTCCCATCGTGTCTCTGCTGTCCCAGGATTCCAGTATGCTGTGCTGGGATCACAACCTATATGCTGGAGAAGACTGGGGACTTTACGCTGGACCTCGGAGAGCCCCCAGGGGGTTTCGCAGCATCCCAGAGGAGACCACAGGCCCTTGTACTGCCCACTTTGTGTCAGGCTAGCGGTTCCAGGGAAGGAGTGAGAACTGTAGGTGGTGGTTGGGCAGGATCATGAATGAAGTTATAATTAAGGGCAAGCCCAACACAGGCTTGCCTAGCATCTCCGCTTGGTGTGCCAAGGGACAAACGGCGGGGCGGGCGTAGAGGTTTGTTTCACCTGTGCACAGGGGCTCAGGGAACCTCCAGGCCAAGCATCTGCAGAGAGGAGTTGGAATGATCCGGGATGTAGCAGGTGGAGCTTTGGGTAGAGGCTAGAGGTCATGATGCTAACAGTGAAGACAGGGGGGCACAGATCTCCTGTGGACCTGGCAAGATCAGCCCCGACTAGGACAGAAACTGGTAGGGTCTCAGACTGCGGTTCTGCAGGGTGCGGTTCGGGTGAGCAGGACTAGTCCTGCTCGCAGTGGTTTCAGTAACTGTAGATGTCAGGGGGTCCGCGATTGGCTGTGGGCCTAAGGTCTGCTCATGGATTGGCTGAGCTAACTCGGGGGGCTGCGCCCTGGGGGCAGAGTCCGCCTCCGAGACTTCAAATAAGACACCCCCCAACAGGCTACTTCAGAACCGAGTTGGTGTAGTTAAAACCTTCTTTTCTGCTCCACGACTGGAGGCTCCAGAGCAGAGGCACCAGAATCAACTCCCAGCTCCCAGCCTAAGCAGCGCAGAGAGCACCCGGAGGCCCCAAGGGCCGTCGGGTGAGCATTCGGTCTTTAGCCATGGGGTCTGCGGCGTTGGAAATTCTGGGTCTGGTGCTGTGTCTGGTAGGATGGGTGGGCTTGATCCTGGCGTGTGGGCTGCCCATGTGGCAGGTGACTGCCTTCCTGGACCACAACATCGTGACGGCGCAGACGACTTGGAAGGGGCTGTGGATGTCGTGCGTGGTGCAGAGTACCGGGCATATGCAGTGCAAGGTGTATGAGTCTGTGCTGGCGCTGAGTGCAGAGGTGCAGGCAGCTCGGGCACTCACCGTGGGCGCTGTGCTTCTGGCGCTGGTGGCACTCTTTGTTACCTTGACCGGCGCTCAGTGCACCACCTGCGTGGCCCCGGGCCCAGTTAAGGCACGGGTGGCACTCACGGGAGGAGCGCTTTACGCGCTGTGCGGGCTGCTAGCACTGGTGCCGCTCTGCTGGTTCGCCAACATCGTAGTCCGCGAGTTCTATGATCCGGCGGTGCCCGTGTCACAGAAGTACGAGCTGGGCGCGGCGCTGTACATCGGTTGGGCGGCCTCCGCACTGCTCATGTGCGGTGGCGGCCTCGTGTGCTGCGGTGCCTGGGTCTGCTCCGGGCGCCCAGAGTTCAGCTTCCCGGTCAAGTACTCCGCGCCGCGGCGGTCCACGGCCAATGGCGATTACGACAAGAAGAACTACGTCTAAGGGCGGGAGGCATGGCGGGGCTCTTCCCGCAGCTAAGCCCGCGATGGGAAAGACCGATGCGGGAAGCCGTGTGTGGATGACGACCACCGCTGGGTTGCGCAGCGCAGACTCCGAAGCAAGTCACGCTGGGTTCGGGCCAGACTTGCCTGCTCTCACAGAGTCCGTTGACCACTACAAGCAGGTCCCTTCTCAGAACAGACTACAGGCACTTGTAAGAACTTGGCCGACCTTTTCTTCTATGCGCAGTTGGCCACGACGTGGGTGGAACTCTCCGATTTCATCGGTGAAGTAGGCACCAAACTGCCGCGAACAGATCCTGGGGGCACTAGATGCTGCCTTAATGTACAGTGGCACCTGTTGACCTGAAAGGGCAGCTGGAGAAACCCTGGGGCTGCCAGAGGGACGTGTTAAAAGGGGCATTTTCTTTGTTAGCGGAGAAGAACCTACTGAACCAAAGGACTTGGCCTGGACCTGGTCTCACTCCAGCACTCCCCCAAGGTGGGGGCCCTGTAGGTACCAGAGCCTTAGAGGGGTTGCCTTCCTCCTGGAAGCTTGGGGTTTGGGGGCGGGGGTGGGGCGGGCAAGAATTTGCTCAGTAAATGGTTTAAACACTTTCAACTGTGTCCTGTCCTCTGTCCAGCCACTCCTTGTGCCCAGCACCCTATTCACCCAATCATCTACCCACCCCTCCTCAAAGGCTCCCTGCAGGGATTTCTCCAGTTTTCAGCTGGGAGATGCAGTTACACAAGCAGGAAGTCAAGCATGTGGACAGAAGGTCCACCGCCAAGGGCTGGAGGCAGGCTGGGTTACAGGAGGGGAGGCAGAGCCCAGGAGAGGATCCAGCTGGAGTCTCACTCCCATCATGGGAATGGCCACTTGGGAGGCTGAAGTGCTGAGAGTGGGTAGCTAAGTTGCTGGCTTCTCCCAGGAAGGCCTCCAACACCCCCCTCCCCCAGGGCTTGCTCGGCTCCAAGTATCAGCAAGTGGCCACCAACAATGGCACACAGCTAGACCAGGCACTTCCCTCATGTGGGGGAGCCACAGTGCACAGTGCACGGTGGATGTGATGTATTCAGTCTTCAGCTGACTGCAGTACCTAACAGCTGCTATGGGAGAGGCACTTACCCCGGGGTAGCTGGACCCATTGCAGCCCTTTGTCCCCTGGCTAGTGTGGCTCTAAACAGGGTCTAGGGTTTGTGTCCACCCTGCTGATAATGCACCTATGTTGACAGAGAATCTTGGGTGTTACTGTCCTGGGGGAAAAGAGGGTACAGGACTTGGGAAAAGCTCCCGGGAGGGCAAAGGGAGTAAAGCCAGCAACAGCCAAAGAATGCTTATCGTTTCTCTCTTTGGGCTAAAAGGCCAGAGTCAGGAGTGCACAGTGGCTTCTGGAAGGGGCTGCAGTGAGGCATGCAAAGCCCAGTCAGCAGGAAGGCTTGGCATCTGCCACCAACCCTGGCCACATCCAGTACCCAGTCTTTCAGGCCTGGCTGGGTGCCTCGGAGTGGGGAAGGGGTTAAAACCTAAGGATGTGAGCTTAGAGAGACTCGGCAGATTCTGGAATTGGGGACAGAGAAGGCAAGGGTGGAACTTAACAGGGACGTTGACTTTCTAATGGCTGCTCGGGCCCCAGTGAGACAGCCTCAGAGGAGGACCTCACTGAATCGAGATGAATTCGGTTCAGCGGGGCATGTGCAGGAGGGATGAAGAACAGCCCCAAGCTTGGGGACATGTGACCCTAGATCTGGCCCTGTGCCCTGGCAGGCCAGTGTACGGTTATGCTGGCACACTTGGCTGGTGGTGTACCCTCTCCACAGAAGTCTTTACCCAGTACAGAGTATGGGAGGGCAGCTGCTTGCCCTGAGTTCTTCCAATGGCCAGGGTGGCTCTGTGAAGGCAGTTGGCTGGTGGCACTATAGGTGGTCCAGGGAGGAGGGCCAATCCTACCCAGCTCCCACCTACGGTACCCCCCCCAATTTCGTGAAGGGCAGCCTGGGCTTCTCGACACTGAACTTAACACTATTCACCAGTACTTGGAACAGGAAGTAGCACTTAGAATGGCTTAGGCTACATAGTGAGAACCTGTCTCAAAGAACAAAGCACTCTACGACAAAACAAAACTGGGGAAAAAGAGAGAAACCTTTGTGGACAACTCCTCCTTCTAGGACTGTGTGCCATCCCACCTTCCTTAGGAGCTCAGATGCCCACAAGTGGGTATCTCTTTCTACCATGTCTGCTTTTCTAGTACCTATGTCCCCAGGCGGTAATCAGCCCTTGTTCACCATCCAACCTCTGTACTTACCTGCTCCAGGGACAATGACAGTTGGCTCCACCATTCTAAGACCCTTGCTACCCTGAAGGTGTTAAGAGGCCAGAGTTCCACTAGAGTTGAAATATTCTGAGTGGGGTGTGAGCAATGTTGACAGAGCCTGGGGTCACTGTTTTGTTCAGACCCTACTCATCAGTTAGCCTTCCCCCTGATACTTTCTTATTTGCAAAGCACTGTGACCTCTGCCTGCAGGGACAAGGCACCTGAAGAGGTCCTTTATGGCAAGCCGAAGGCCATGATGGAAGGGTGGCCAAGATGGTGCTACTGCTAGAGTCAGGCAGGCAGAGTCAGGTCCTTGGCATCGCTGGGCAGTGGCCATCCCAGGCGCTGCTTGTGAAGATACTTAGTACTGAAGGGCCCGGCCCAGTCTCTGCCCATTGCCATCAGGAGGCCAGGAGAGCAGGTGGGGAGACCTTGTCCTAGGGTTAAACAGAGACGTCTCTGTGCCTCCTACGTGGCACAGAGGACACAGGAACAAGGTTTCCCTGGATCCCAAGAAGGCTCAGAGTACTTCTAAATACCAATAAGATCACAAACCCAGAGGAGCTAGAGCATCAAACATTTTATTAAAAACCATATAGTCTCACATTTCAAATGTTATCTTACAATTGAATAGTGGCCAGGTGATATAAATAAGGAGAAGGAGGTCACTTCTGGAGAAGCTGAATTCTGGAAGAAAAAAATAAGTTTCCTAAAATTCATCCTTTCTCTCCATTTCATCAAACAAACTAGAGTGGGCCTTCCCGTGGCGTGATGGGCTGCTGCTTCTGAGCAGCTTCAACAGAGGGTGAGGGTGAGTCTGGAGTAAAAGGTCACCCCATATCTACTGAGGTATTTACTGTCCCCCCCACTCCCTAGGGAGTCTGAATGTCTATCTGCATGAGAAGTACCCAGCCCCTTCTCACCTGGTAGACCCTGGCTGGCCACCTCTCCTGCCCGGGCAGCTTCATGGTTTGTATACAGGGCCCCTTCCTTCCCTTGCCTGGCAGTCTCTTGCTTCCCCCATCATGTAACAACATCTTCTCCTTCCCCTCCCAGTTACAGACACACACAGCTGTGCTATTGACAGTGCAGGAGAGGTCTGCCTCCAGTCAGCCCTGGCCCATGTGCTCCCCACAAGCTCGGTATACACTTGCCACCCGTGGGCTCCTTTTTTGGAGTTAGACTAATTTAAAGTTAAACTTACCTGGCCCAAGTCACTGCTGACTACCTGCAAGTCTGACCAAGGATTTCCAGGTCCAGTCTAGACACTTTCCTTTATACGGCCCCTAGTGCTCATGCTATCCTGATGGAATGAAGTTCCTGAGCCACATGGGGCCATTCTGTTCCCCTATAGCTTGGGTTTAACATGGATAGAGCAGCCTCAGCCTGAAAGCTCCTTATATCACAGGCTCGGAAAGGCTGCTTGGCCAAATGGAGGCTGAGGTGGTCACACATGCATAGGAGAAAGCTACTTCCACTTTCCCATGTGGCCCCTCAAAAAGAAGGCTCATGTGGGAGAATAGGGAGGGCTTCACTAGGGAGGTGTTCTGAGCCACAGCGGGCTGAGAGCTCATGCAGAACCAACAGCTTGCTTTCTTATTAATGACTGAGTGCAGAAAAGCCCTGAGTGCCACTTCTGTGGGCCCCAGCCTGGGGCTTGTAGCTGTGGCTGTAAGAGACTCTGGGTGGCCTCTGGGGCTGGTACTAGATAACCTGTATGTCACACATAATGCTCAGCCCATGGTGTGGGCATGAGAAAGAAAATCTGAGGTCATTCTGGGGAGGGGGGTGTTGGTGTCAAAGGTGCTTAATGAAATTAATTAATTAATTAAGCTTTCTCAAAAGTGCTCCATTGTGGCCTTGCTGGCATTCTTAAGTCAGACATTCCTGGGAAAATCTCAAGACCTTGTTCTGATGGGAAACACAAGTATAAACGCCTCTGTTGAGAGATACAAAAGCAGGAGTTGGGCCCAAGGACCTGGCCTGCCCATGCTTACCCTCAGGACAGCAGTGACACAAGAGCGTCCAGGAACTTGCTCCGGTCCTCAGCTTTCAGCTCAATTACTGAAGTAATGAAAGGAAAACATCTTGTGAGTAGGGAGGAGTGAGAAACGAGGCACGGTACGTGGCCTCCCCCTCCTCCCTTAGGCTGACAACTCTGCTGGCATTCCACACTTCGGGCTCCTGGCAGGCCTGGAAGGTTCTGCAGTGTTGGATTTCATCTCCTTCCCACTGTACTCCTGCTTTAGAGCTGTTGGCTACACTGTAGAGTCCAGAGCCTTATCCTGCAAGGACTCCACTGCATGCAGGGGTAAACAATGTCAGGCAGCAGAGGGAACACCAAGCAGGTGACAACCCTGATACAGACCTGGACAGGGACTGGCATTAATGCCTGTCCCCATAGTGCTGCAGGCCACATCAGCCCTGCTCTGTAGTGTACTTCAGCTTCAGTGTCTTCTGGAGAGGACCCAACACACAATACTTGTGTTTTGAAGGGCCGACAGGTTCAGACAGGTATGATAAAGCAAAGTTAGACCCTGAAGAGGGCTTGCTTGCTACAAGTGGGGTACTCCGTGCTGCTGGCCAGTCCCCCCAGAGTACAAAGCCTTGCCCACCAGGCTGATACTGACCATACCTACTTCCACACTTGCTACCTCCAGTTCTCAACCCTCAGAGGAATCCAGGGAGCCTAAACCCTCCCTGTGCAACAAAGGTGTGTTGTGGCCAACCCACTCACATCACAGGCAGGAATCAGGAGCTGCTGTTCATGGTGGACCAACCCCACAATGCCATAGCTACGGCTGCCTGGCCCAAAGAAGCCTGCCTGAGACAGTGTAGGCAACCTGAACATAGACAAGTTAGTGTTGGGGTATCAGAGCATGGTAATGTAAGTAATTCCCTTTCTGAGAGACGCAGATAAAATACTGAGGTAGCTGGGCATAGCGGTGCCAGCACTCAGGAGGCAGATCTCTGTAAGTTTGAAGACAGCCTCATTTGTTCTAGAGTAAGTTCTAGGATAGCCAGAGCTACATTACAGACCTTGTCTCAAAATAAAACAAACAAAACCAACCTATCCACAACCAACCACCACCACCACAACAAAACGAAAACAAAACTAAAAAGAAACTGAGGGGTGTGATGGAGCGAGCTGCCTTCCCCAAGTCCTTTGTTGAAACCCCAACTCCAGTATCTTAGAATATGACACCTAGAGTCAGGAGTTTCAAACAGGTAAGATAAGGTGCTGAGGGTGTACCCTACCCACAATACCAGTGGCCTTGTAAGAAGAGATCAGGGCATAGACATACACAGAGAGTTTCAGAAAGAAGGAACTGTGTAGCTAAGGACATGGCACTGAGAAGAATTAGCCTGTGGAAGTCACCAGGCTATAGTACCCTGCAGCCTAGTGAGCCACTGGCAGCAGTGCATTGTTAAGTCAAGTCTGTTTTACTATAAAATGTGTCAGCGCGGCGCTGGAGAGATGGCCCAGCAGTTAAAAGCACTTGTTACACTTGTAGCGGATGATCCAGGCTCAATTCCCAGCACCTAAACAGTGGCTCACAACCATCTATAATCCCATTTCCAGGAGATCCAACAGGCATGCTCATGGTGTACATATATGCATGCAGGCAAAATATTCATACACATAAAGTAAAAGAAATGAAGAAAAAAAAAAAAAAAGGGAGCAAGAATACGATGGAGCAGGTGTTGTGGTACAGCCCTCTAATCCCAGCACTTGGCAGGCAGAGGCAGTTTCCATCTCAGTGCGTTCTAGCCAGCCTCATCTACACAGTGAGATCCCATCTCAAAAATAAGACAAGGACAGCCAGAGCTATAGAGAGAGACTTCACAAAATAAAAAACAAAAACAAAAAACAAAAAAACAAAAACAAAAAAACCAGGAACGGCCCCCCACAAACACTCCAACAACCAAACCCCCAAAAAACAAAAACCAAGACATCAAAGCAAGCCAACTAAACCAACATAAAAAGACAGACCAGTCTGAGAGCCCAAGCTTATAACTCTGCACTTGGGAAGCGTAGGCAGGAAAATTATAACAGCTTGGGCTATACAGCATGTGTCTCAAAAAAAAAAAGGTAAGTCTGGCCAAGCATGAACCAAGTTGTGTGCTGCTCTCTGGTGGTCACTGAACTAGGCCTTTTCACTCTCTGACTCACTCAACACAGCGAGTGTGATGAGTTGCAAAAACTGTCTCGCAGGGCAGCGTGCTGGAGCCCCAGATAAGGCCCTTCATGGTGCCAGCTTTGGGTTGCCACAGGCTGTGTTGTTTCCTTTTGTACATGATGGAGACTGGCTTGCCCAGTGAGGCTTGGCCTCTGGAGTTACCACAGCCGGCCCCTCGGGGTGGGAGATGATTTCAGAGCAGGGTAGTGAGGCTGCACGCAGGCCTGTACCTTCCCAGCAGGAGTTGTGAGGATTAGGAAGGCAGCTTTGCTGAGGGCTGTTTTGGAAGGACAAGATGGATGGACTGCTAGCTGGGTACCTCCATCATTATTAGCTTACCTCCCTCCAGGGCCAATGCTGGCCTGGAAGGTGTGAAGGCACAAGTGTGGCCACTAGGTAGAGACACTCACCTGAGAGGTCAAAGTAATTGTGTAGAGTCCTAGAGCTGGTGCTTTCTGCTGCCTTCTCAAATGCCCGACCAAAAAAGCTAAAGGCACAGGACAGACACGTTGTGAGACAGACCACAGACAACAGACCCTTCCCAACCTGGCCCCAGTGACAGACACTGAAGGGCAAAAGCCACTTAGGCTCTGCAGAGTTGGTGGCCAATGTGCTGACACACCAGGGCCTTCAGCCTTGTTGTCCCAGGACAAGTAGAAGCTGCTCACTTCTTTCTATCCGAGCTATCAGTCTCTGGGGGGATGCCCACCACGGTCACTGTGCCCTGCTCCACGCTCAGGGGGGCAGCCATCACCAGGGGCAGCAGCTTGCAGCGCCGATTCTTTGTCTATGGAGACAGGAGCACTCTTGGTCACAGCACAGTCATTCTCAGCTTGCAGGGTGGAGCGCACTGCTCAGCACCTAGCAACTCTGATAGCATCAGGCCACCCCTAAAGCCCGCGGGGATGCGGTCGCCAGAGGATATGCTAAAGTTCCAACTTGATATTTTGGCTCTCAGCATCCAGTTACCTACTGGCTCAACCCTCCTCACACCCTAGCCTTGCTTTTCTCCAGTCACCACCTCCAGGTCTCTAGGAACACCTCCCAACACCCCTGTCTGTTCTCCTTTCTCCCAGTCTATGCCTCTGCTTGAAACTCATTCATGCACTCTCGTCTCACGGGGACCTCCTGCACAGTTAGGACGGAAGGGCTGAGGTGTGACCATCGAGGTGACCAACTAACGGTCCTGGTTTACACAGGCCTGAGGTGTGACCCAGCATGTGAAATGGGCACTTGGGTGTTAAGTTAAGGTCCGATAACTGACTAGACCTGTGAAGTGGCTGTCCTCTACAGATAAGGAAGAGAGGTGCGGAGGTGAGGAATTCTTCTCACAACTGATACCTGAGGCTGAGATCTGAATGAAGCCAACAGAATTGCAAAGTTCTAGTTTGGTCTGGTTACTCTTTTGACATTTTAATCATTTTAATCATTCCTAGCAGGTGGCAGGGATTGGTTCCAGGACCCCTGCGGACACCCAAATCCAAGAGTGTCATGTTTCTCATGAAGACACTATCACTTGTGTAATTTTTATATATAATTTTATATATAATTGCATACCCTCTTCTACACTGAATCATCTCTGAGCACTTATATTACCCAATGCAATGCCTACACATCACTTCACTTGCATGCTTTGTTTCTTGCAGGTTTCTCAAAGGAATTCTTTCTGGTGCTGGGGATCAGATATACTGCCAAGGCCTCACACATATTAGGCAAGGCTCCACTACTGAGCTACATAACCAGTCTTCCTGAGATAGCTGTGGTCAAAGACTGGCTGTGTCTGAGGAGGCAGAGCCCATGGAGACAGCATTAATTATCTTCAGAACATTAACATCATTGTTTTACTGGCTGACTCACAGCCTGAGTAAATTTCAACTTCCTGATTCTCTTCATAAACCTCATCCTGAAATCACCACCAACTATCCTTTCTGCATCCATGCCTGAGAGAAGTCCTCTAGTAGCTGGGTTAGGGCCTGTCTAAATACCAACTGAGTTAGACTGTGTTCTAAAAAAAGGTATTACTAGGGCCACAAACCTACAGAGACATTATCCAAATCTTTGTTAACTCCATCTTTTCTTGATTTGCCACAGATGACCCTAAGCCCCAGCCCCACAGCTTTCCGGGGCCCCTCCTACTTATCCGAGCGACATAACTAGTGAGTGCTGATTCTAGAGCTTGTAGGAAACTGGAAAGCTCCTAGAGGTGAGGTGGGGTAAAATATGGCCCCAAATAAGGAGCATACCCAGTCTCACAGCTGCTGAACAGTGTGGATAGCCCTAGGCCACCCCTGACATGTGCTTAGCACTATGCCTGCCCTCTAGTACCCATGCCGTTGCCACCTCATCCCCACTCCATCCAAGTGCTCACCGAGTATACAAAGGACTTGAGCAGATGTCTGCTGAGCAGACTCAAGGATGCTGGCTTGGAGAACAGGGTGACATCTGGAGTGCCCTGGAAGGGGAAGACAGCGGCTCAGAGGGGGTCACTAGGGGGTGTGGCTTGGCGCTGCACGGGTAAGGAAGCCTAACCTCCATGAGTGAGCAGTAGAGAAAAGGGCCCTGGGAAGTGACGAGGTTGGTACAGAGACAGCTGGCGATGGTCTGCTGTGTGGCTTGGAGGTGCTTCTTGGCGAGCTCTAGACCAAGGTACAGCTTGTCCAGGTTACTCCTGAAACAGGGCAGATACAGGGCTTATGTGATGCTTGTTGGGTACTCTTGTTAAAATGCCAAGGTCAAATAGACTGCTTGATTCCTGGAGTAAAAAATGTATCTTCTCTCCCCCTTGAGTTTCTCTTCACATGAAAGGAAGGAGCAACCATTTAAAAAAGTATAACACAGTGATGAGTGGAGCAAGAAAGTCAAAAGACAGAAGACACATGGGTATGGTGGAGAACACTTGTAATGCCAGCATTCAAAAAAATTGTGTATTTAAGGCTAGCCTGGGCTACAAAACAAAACAGGAATCTAGAGATCACACACGGAGGACCCAAGAAGATACTCGGAGGGTTTCAACTGGGTAGCTTAGGCAATGGATGGGGGGAATATAAAGACTTCCCACATCCACTCAAAAGATAAGAAAATATGCCTCTCGGAATATTTTAAATGAAGACTCTAGAAAAGTAGGACTGGCCTTTAAGCAATGCATTTGTGCCCAGCAAGCTATACCCAGACATCCAGGGCTCAGTCAAGATTCCATAGCTTCCTAAACACAAAACACCAGATTATTTGAGAACTACTTATGGCTTGAAGAGGGGTGGGGTGAGGGTGGGATTTGGCGGTAAGATCCCAATAAAAACAGATGGTTAGAGATCAAATGAAACTTAAAATGACTCCATTATGTTCTGAGAAATTTGGGCAACCATTAACATTCCTGTAACAAGAACAGGACACTAGAAAAAAAAAAGGTCAGAAACCAGAAGTGTTGACAGAAATGAAAACTTCGGAAAGAAAGAAATCATTTACTCAAATGCCAGAGGACAGAAATCAAGAAAAGCTACCACCAACTCCACAGAGCAAATCCACGGAAGACTCAAAGCACAGCTATAAAACAGGACATCCTTCTAGGAAGACAGCAATGTAAGATTAGGAAGCACTGACATCGGGAGGGCTAATGAAACTGTACAAAAGGCAACTGTGGAGCCGCAGGGCCTGGGGCCATCAACTGAAGCGACTGGTCTTCAAGCTCAGTACAACGGAGGAAACAAGCTAGAGCAGATCTGAAAGTCTCTGTTAGTGACAGAGCTAGACATTTCCAAATAAACAACAATCAAACCCAGGTGCTGATGATCCCAGGAGGGTCATAAACCTTGATAGCAGCCTGAGAAACGTACAGAAATAATTTTTTTTTTAAAAAAATTAAAAACAAGAATAACCAAGAATCGAAAGGACTCCCACTTTTTAATAGCAGTGTTGGCTGCTGGAGGACAGGGCATAGTGGAACCCACAGCCAACAGGAAACTGCCTTCAGCCTGAACTCTAGGAGTGAAATCACAGATCATTCAAGGGGAGGAAAAGGCACAGAGGGAAGCAGGACGCTCACTGTATGTTCTCCCTTCTCTGAAGGTTTTCTGAGACCTGTGATGTAGGAATACCTATCTGTGGTGACAGCAGTGGTGACAGCGGGCCTCAGCAGCTGCAGGGCCAGACCAAGGTAGGAAGAAAGAGGCGACATGTAGGGGCTCAGTCAGAGTGCTTGCCACACAAGTGCGAAGACTTAAATTCCATCTCTAGTATCCATGTAAAAAAACCAGGTACAGTGGGCACACGCCTATAACCCTCACATTGAGGCGGCAGAGACAACAGGTCCTGTGGCTTGTGTGGCCAGCCAACTGGCTGAATTGGTGAGCTCAAGGTTCAGTGAGAGACCCTGTCTCAAAAACTAAGGTAGAGAACTTAAATAAAGAAGACATCCAACACTGGCCTCTGGCTGCCCATGTACACAAACATGCACACACATAAATGTACACACAGAGTACTTGCTGAAAGAATTGGGGAGAAAATCGGCAGGAAACAGATCTGAAAAAGGAAGCAACTGAATCACATCTTCCAACTGGAGATCTGGCTCACTGGTTAGGAATGCTGTCTGTTCTTTCAGGGAACCTGAGTTTGCCTCCCAGCATTCCCATGGTAGCTCATGGCTGTCCATAACTCAGTTCTAGGAAACTGACATTCTCTTCTGACCTCCACAGGTACCAGTCATGTATGTGTTGCACACAAAGACCTGCAGGCAAAACACTCATACACAAAACACAATTTTAAAAGATTTAGAAAACAAAAACAAACGATCACTAAACCACATGACAACAAAACAGAACACATAGATTACAGAAGCAAACATGTATGTTCTAACTTGCAAGGAGACACCAGTCCGTCATATTGCCCGCATCACTGTGGGTGCTGGGGATCAATGAGAGGCAGGGCAATTGGAAGTTGGATGCCAAGACCGAGGGAGCTTTGCCCTACTACTCAATAGTGTGAGTGTAAGGGGACAAAGTGAACTCCATGGACCCATGTTACAGTGCAAGGGAACCTGGTAAGGAGTGTGGAGCCGGGGCAGTGGAGCGGCAGGAGTCATCCAGAGCTCCTGTTTACATTGCCCCTCACTGAGAACTGCTGACAGCGAGGCAAGAGGGCTGGAGGGAATTATAGGAAAAGGGAAGAATGGGACTGAGAGTGGTCGGGAAGCACGGGTTTAGCATGCGCCAGACCCCAGGGTCTCTTGCAAACAAGAAGAAAGGCAGAGGCAGGCAGGCAGGCAGACAGACAGACAGACAGCATGCACCGGGTCCACACTGCTGTCCTGGAGGACAGACCGGCACAGCAAGCAAGGAAATTCACTACAGGGTATCCAGGCTGGGAAGGAAGCACAACCAGTGCCATCCAGAGACTCTGGGATCTCTTACATCCAAAAGCTTAGGGAATCCTCAGAAAACCACTAGACCAATGAGTTCAACAAGGCCGAGGGAAAGGACACATGATAAAGACACAAAGACTGCTTGTATTTCCATGTAGCAGCTATGAGAACACCAAAACTGAGCTGAGAACACACCTAAATAGTTATGTAAAAACTAACAAGAGAAGGGGCTGGTGAGGAGTGCTGCGCCAGCCCAGCGCCCTGAGTTCAGTCCCAGAATCACAGCAAGGGGGAAGAGATCAGATCGCACAGGATTGTCTGCTGACCTCCACACACACCTACCCCATCAAGTACGTGTCTGTGCACATACACAAGATAATATTTTAACAGAATAAGTATAAAGTTTATATGCTGTTAATAAGGCAATACTCAGCCAAGTGAAGTAGTGTATGCCTGTGATCCCAGTGCTTGGGAGGCAGAGTTAGGAGGACTAGAAATTCAAGGTCATCCTTGGCTACATATCAAATTCAAGGCTAGCCTGGGCTCCACATGCTCCCAAAACAGAGTACTCTAGAGATTGAAAACAGAAACGGACCTCTTCAGGGACTGGTGAGCTGCTGATCCCAAGATTAAATTCAAGCTACCTAGAAGAGCAGAATAATCCTAAAAGAGAAAATTCGAAGAGTCACATTTCCTAGTTCAAATATGCTACAAAGCCACAGCAATCAACACACAGTGTGGTCCTGGTGTAAGGCTAGTAACCTTTAGCTGGATGGAAGAGAGCTGGCACGGTAGAGTGCATCTTTATGCTTATGACCAACTGGTCTTTAATACAAGTATTAAAATAGTTCAATGGCAGGAGAAAAAGAATTTAATAAATGTCTCAAGGAGAAGCACGTGGCCATGTGAAGAAGAGTGAAGTTGGAGGTCAGTGGGGTGCTTACTGATTTCAATCCTGGGACCCGCATGGTGGCAGGAAAGAAAGACCTTTCATGTTGTCCTGTCATCTCTGCACACAAATAAATGTAGGAATAAATTTTACAAAGAATAAAGTTGTATACCTTCTTGTACTAACAACAAGAATTAATGTCCAAAGAGTCATACATCCAGTGTAAGAGCAAAAACTATGCTTAGCAGAAATAAACAAAATGAAGTCTTTGTCATTTAGATTTAGCAATGGTTTCTTAAGAACACTCAAGCCAGGCATGGTGGCTTACGCCTTTAATCCTAGCACTCGGGAGGCAGAGGCAGGCGGATTTCTGAGTTCGAGGCCAGCCTGGTCTACAAGGTGAGTTCCAGGACAGCCAGGGCTACACAGAGAAACCCTGTCTCAAAAAAGAACAAAAAACAAACAAACAAACAAGAACACCCAAAGCACAAGAAGCAAAAGGAAAAGTGGATGATCTAGACACCATCAAAATTAATACCTAACTTAAAAGCGGGAGAACCGAATAGATAGCTCTTCAAACAAGCTGCACAAATGGCCAGTCACTACACATCGTTAGCCACAGTGATACAAACCAAAAGCACAAGCTACCACTTTATACTTCCACACATGCTGGTAAAGACATTGTAGCCTTCAAACACTGCTGGTGGGACCTGGAGCTGCCACCATGGCAACCGCCTGGACGTTCCCCAGAAGGTTACATCAAGAACACACATGACCCCACAATTCTACTCTGGCACAAGAAGTGAAAGCACAACTACACAAAAGCTTGTACACAATTGAGGAGGATGGTCAGAAGGTAGAAGAACCCATGGTACACAGAGTGTGGAATATTCATCCAATGGATCATGATCTATGATAAAGAGAAGTCCTTATACAAGCATAAACCACTACACTAAGCTACAGAAGCCAGATGCAAGGAACCTTGAGCATCACTCATACAGATGCTAACAAGAGCAGTCTGTAGAGGTAGTTTTCAGTGCTAGGAGGGCTGAAAGGCGAGGCTAAGGGGTACACAGCTCCTTCTAAGCAATGAAGGAACTTGAAGACTGCACGGTGCTGGGTATTGGGCATGCTCTTCTTTGGGGGTGCGCTATATGTGTCTTTTATTTTCACTATTCTGCCCAAACTGGTTATTTTTCAACTTTTGAGCCTCCTGCCTCTTCTACCTCTTGAGTACTGTGGTTACAGGCAAGAGCCACAACTTATGGCTACATTCTGTCTGTCTGTCTGTCTGTATTTTGGTTTTTTGAGACAGGGTTTCTCTGTATAGCCCTGGCTGTCCTGAAACTCCCTCTGTAGACCAGGCTGGCCTCAAACTCAAAGATCCACCTGCCTTTGCCTCCTGAGTCCTGGGACTAAAGGCATGTGCTACCACTGCCCAGCCAAGAACTATATCTTAAAACTAAATATTTATGAGGGAGGGAGGGAGAGAGGGGAGACAGACAGACAGAACTGAGGAAACCCAGAAAGCAGTTTCTTGACCTTGCCAAAAATCAACAGAAAAAGCAGTTCTACTGAGTTCTACAGAGTTAGTAATCTGAATTAGCCTTTCTGTAAAACCTATGTAATTAAATTAAAAATATTTACATAAATATCGTGGTCTGGTCACCACATCATCAAAAACAGACAAATGAGAAGCTGGACATAGTTGTACATGCCTTTAATCCCAGAACTTGGGAGGCTGAAACAGGTGAATGTTGGTGACTTTGAGGCCAACCTGATCTAACTACACAGCTAGTTCAGGGCTAACCAGGATTATGAGGAGTAGATCACCTTTGACATGCAAATATACCAGAAAGTCACAACTCCAAAACATCACAACTGGGAATGTCCTACTTCATGATTGAAAAACAAAAGGAGAATTGGAGATAAAGGAATTGAAAAATGAAGAACTGGAAGAAAACCAAGGGTGAATGACAATGTCTTAAGAGATTGAGAAGGCAGAGGGAGAAAAAGGACAATCACAAGGGAATGAAAAGGACTCCAGGGCACAGAGGATGGTGGCACACATACATCACCAGTCCTAGCCCTTGGGAGGCTCATGGGGGGGGGGGGGGAGAAGCATGAATTTGAGGCCAGACAGGGTTATATATCGAAGGCACGTGAGACCAGCCTGAGCTTCAGGGACCTTATCTCAAAAATAATAATAATGACACTGGAGCCGGGTTAGCAGTTTAGGAACGGCTTGCTCAGCGGTAGGGATTCCAACCTTGTAGTTCCCATACAATAGACACTCTTAACCATCTTTGTGATTGGTCTCTGTGCAGGGTAAGGCTGAGGCCACAGAATGGCTACCCAGATCATACCAATTACCTGGAAAGGCTGTCGAGAGCCTGGATGAAGTGGTCTGTCCCTGAGCCATCCTTCTCGGGACTCTCCATTAGAGACATGGTGGCAAAGACGACATCACTGGCCAGGAATTTATGCTTGAATCCAAACTGAATGCTGAAAGTCTGTACACGCATGTCCTTCATCCTGTTCAGGGAGGAAGCGATGTACGTGTTTATCACTCTCAACTTGTACACAAGCTCATATGCCCAGACCAGACTAAAAGGTATCCTAAGTTACTCACCCATCTTCAAGAATGCTCACTGTGACCATCGCTTAGAGGATGAGGGAGGTCAAAACACGCACATATGCAGGCCCTGAAGCCAACTGCCCTGACCTTAGCTGCTTCAGCAATGAACACCACATAGCCATCAGGCCTAGGGTAGGGCAAGGTTCTCATCTATGCTCTAATGTCAGCCTGCCAGGCAGGAGCAGGCAGGTACTGGGCTTCAGTGGCACCTGAAGACCTGGTAGGATGAAGTATGCCTGCCTATGGCCCCTGTGCCTTATTTTTGATTCCAGTATATCTGTCTACATCATAGTACTAGAATTTAAAGACCCTAAACATGCTAGATGTGGTGGCACATACCTTTAATCCCAGTACTCAGGAAGCAGAGGCAGGCGGACTTTCTGTGAGCTCAAGGCCTGATCTACAAGGTCTATATAGTGAGCATTTTATATCTTTTTACTATTTCCATGAACTTACCATGTGAATGCATGTGTCTATGTGTACATGTGTCCAAAGAGGCCAGAAAAGGGCATAGGATACTCTGGAGATGGAGTTACAAGTAATTATGGACCACTAGACATGGAGATGGCAGGGGGGGTGAGGGGATCCTGTCCTCTGGAGGGACAATATGCACTTTTCTTTTTAAATTAATTAATTTATTCTTATTTTATGTGCATTGGTGCTTTGCCTGCATGTACATTTGTGTGAGAGTCAGATCCCCTGGAACTGGAGTCACAGACAGTTGTGAGCTGCCATGTAGACTGAACCTGGATCCTCTAGAAGAACAGTGCTCTTAACTGTTGAGCCATCTTTCCAGCCCAAGAAAGTGCATTTTTTTTTTTCTGGATTTTTGAGACAGGGTTTCCCTGTGTCCTAGAACTCACTCTGTAGCCCAGGCTGGCCTTGAACTCACAAAGATCCATCTGCCTTTGCTTCACAAATGCTGGGATTAAAGGCATGTGCCATTACTGCCCAACAAGAAAGTGCATTTGTAATCCAAAGAAAACTCAACATTTCATTCCGTTAGGCTTGACTCAATCCCAGTCGTCTGTACATCTTTGGGGCCAGCTCTTATTCTTGCATCCGTGCAGGTGGATGGTTAAGGTGGAAGCCCTGTTTCTAAAAAGTGTAGTCCATGCTGGCCATGGTGGGTGACACCTTTAATTCCCAGCACAGGCCAGTCTGGGCTAGACTGAGGTTCCAGGGTAGCCAGGATTACACAGAAACCCTATCTTGAAAAAAGGAAAACAAAAACAAAAACATAATCCAGAAAAGCATTTACCCAAATTTATTTGCAGATTCTTCAATCATTTCTCGCAGATTTTCCTTCAAGGAAACATCCATGGACTGAAATTTCTGCTTTACTTGCTTCAGGGGAAGCCTGGAGGGAGCAAGCTGTATGAATGAGACAGGACACTGACAGCAGGGAAGAGGCCTGCCATGGGGTCTCTGCGCATGCCCACCAGGGGTGGCTTGACAGGTGCACTCAGACCATATGCTAGGACATGGAGGAGGGACTGCACACCCAAGGAAGTCACATCAGAGTGGGGGTGCTTTGCGTCAGCAGGGTGAAGACAGGGTAGGAGGCTACAGGCAAGGCAGTCACTTACCCCATGTCTGCAAGGAACTCCTGGAGTCGTTTCTGCCCATGCACAGACCAGAGCTTAAACCTGGCTGCTGTGTAGCTGGTGTTGTACAGGCTTTCATGGAGGGACCAGTGCTGATACAGTACCAGACAGAGGCTAGGTCCAAGGTCAAGGAACACATGTGGTGCCCACTGCCTACTACCTACCTGGAGCTGACAGTGGCCTACAAACTTGGGTTGGTATGGACCCACCCAGAATTATTAGTGGACATCCCTATTTGTGGGACTCTCTTTTGTTGGGGCCTGCTTGGGGACAGTAGACCTCAGAGCTCTGACTCATGCAGGGAGCAGCTGAAGTTAAACAATTTTCTCCCTTTGACAGACCAACATGCATATATCCCCTTGAGACCATGGTCCCATCTCAGGTCTCTCCTCCAGGATCAATCAATCAGATAGACTCTGCAGTCTTGCTGATGCCTTGCCACCGCCCTACTGGACACTTGGTGCTTTTTGTCCCCATCAGTGCCTGCTTCTCCTTCAAACTCCTAGGGCTCAGGGACTGCCGTCTACTTTGCTTCAGCTCTCAGCAGTCTCTGGCATGACTCAGACATCGTCTGTGGCCAGAAAAAAGACCACAATCACACTGGTCACAGGAGGACATGGGTGGCTCTATCACCATAGTAACGGAACAGACAGCATCTGCTGAGCAACATGCTAACAGCCACGAGTACTGCCTAAACCCCAAGGAGCTGAGCTGCAAAGATACTCATACTCGAAGGAGATCCGGGTGCAGTCTACGGAGAGCATGTTCTCCTCCGCCTCGTTTCGGTGGTTATGACGGGACACATGACGCTGCAGGATGCCAACATCAGTCACGTACTTCATCCTGGAAGAAAGGATGGCAGGCTGAACCAGCTCCCTTCCCAGTTGTTCCTGAAGGAGGGTTGAGGAAGCTTGTTTAGGTACAGAGCTAGAGACAGGGCTGGGCAGGGTGCTCTCTGGCCGGGCCAGGCCCCATCTTTAGGAACTGAGATACCTTTGGAGAGCAGCACCAAGGAGGCTGGCCAGGTGTCTAGCCCACAGTCAATTAGACCCTGGAACAATAATCCACATACAAAGTCCAGACTAGCACACATATTGCCAGCAAGTGCAGATGGGGTAGGCAGGTCCTGTTCCAGGTCTCAATGGGCCACCAACTGGGATGGTAACAAGAGGGTCTCCCTTGAGGCCAAGAGCAGGATATGTTTCCCATGTTACATGTACTGCCATTTCTAGATCCTATGTCACCTACATGCCTGCCCTATGCCATCTTTTTAAACAATAAATTTATTTTTAAAATTGTTTGTGTCCATGTGTGGGTGGGTGCCTGGAGGTCAGAAGGTATCAGAACCCTTGTAGCTGGACTTATAGGAGGCTGTAAGCCTTTCAACCTGGGTGCTGAGCTGAGAACTGAACTCCAGTTCTCCATAAGAGCCCAAGCGCTCTTGTTCCTAAACCATCTCACCCACAACCCCATCCATCCAGAGAAGGGACTGAAGCCCAGCAAGGCTGGAGGTTGGCTCAATGTGGCGACCCAAGCAACAGAAGTCTGACCAGAGCTTGAGTTTTGAGTTTTTAAACTTCTGACCATGCGGAGGGCAGACGCACAAGGACTGAGGTGAAAAGTGGAAGGCAGTGAGTAGGGACCCTCCCATGGGCTCAGGCCTGGCCTCTTCATTCTCTTTCAAGTCCTACTTGATAACCATAGAGGTTGGACAGCGTCCCAGTCCCAAGGGAGACAATGAGAGACTATGTTGCCTGTTCAAAGCTCTGCCTCCTTCCCAGTTCAGAGTTCACAGAAGGGGAGCCTGCCACACTCACAGAGGATCTGTCTCTGCTCCTTGCCAACCCTCTTGTAAGTCTCCTGTTTTGTGATCAAACTCATCCTCCATGACAGGAGCCCTAGGCCTTCTTCTTCCTTGCTTCCTTCCCTACATGCATAGGCTACATCTTAGTACCTGTCTCTAGGCCACAGCTGCTGCTGCTGGCTCCACCCAGTGGACTTCTCAGGCTGTAAGGAGGCCAAGCTAGGCCATAAGCAAAGGCAGAGCCCAGGCAAGAAGAGCCGCCCCTCCTCCTCCTCTGTAAGACTTCTCACTTATACTGCTTCCCAAATCCTTGTGCTGACTCAGGGGCTGCCACATGCAGAGCACAGAGCTACCCTCAAACGGAGGCCATTACTTACTGAGTGATCTTGTCATGCACCCACTGGTCTGTCAGTCCAACAATGGCCCACCTGGAAGGAAAGGAATGATGGGGTAAAGCTACAAGGTGCCTGAACTTGGTAAGTTATGTGTCCTGGAGCCAAGTGATTTGATGGACAGTCCAGGAGTGTCCTGCTAGCATGGCCCCAAAACTCACTGTGCCCTGCCACCAATATGTGAATAATTATCTTGGGCTTCTTTTCTTTTCTTTTTTTTTTTTTTAAAGATTTATTTATTATATGTAAGTACACTGTAGCTGACTTCAGACACTCCAGAAGAGGGCATCAGATCTTGTTACTGATGGTTGTGAGCCACCATGTGGTTGCTGGGATTTGAACTCTGCACCTTTGGAAGAGCAGTCGGGTGCTCTTACCCGTTGAGCCATCTCACCAGCCCCCCTTGGGCTTCTTTTCTACTGTAATTTTGAAATGTTGACATTTGCGCCTTCCATCTTTAAAAAAGGGGAAATCTTAGGGAAAGTTTTCCCTGAGATACTGGAAGAAACACAAGGTCAGTCTTCCAGTTCTAGGTCAAAGCTTGGGTAGACATAAACTATACTTGGGTCAGAGAGAAGCCACCAATGTAAACAAGTGACCTAAAGGACTCATCACAAGTTAGACAAGAAAGCATAAAGGAATCCATCCAGTAAAAAAAAAGTATCCTATTAAAGGTACACTGCACACACCCAGGACCAGGCCTCGCCAATTCCTGTTAAGACTGGTCGCTACTGGATCTAGGAGGAAACCAATTTAGCTTGAATACCAAAGCAACTAAATATTTAGCACTTACCAACCTGGCTGGGAGCAGCTGTTTGGCAAGTGGCCAGTTAGGACTAAGTACAGGCATAGCATAGGAATAAGAGCTGAGAGTGGGTGGGGGCCAAAAGATGGACATCTTTACACCTGGACAATGGCAGGGCAAAGTCCTAACCTGTCCTGATTCTCTGCAGCCCAGTGTAACTGTCACTGTGGTGAGCAGACCTGAAGGACCTTGGACACTGCTTGCAGAGAAAACAAGGACCACAAACAAGGGGCCAGATCCTGTTTCAAAATCAATCAAGTTGACAGTGACTGGGAGGCTCACTGGTCTGTGTGCTCAAGGCCCTGGTTACAGTCTGACAGGGAAATTGCAGAAAGGGACAATTCTGAGTTGGATTGTACCACTGCCAGGGCTGCAAGAATGCCTACCAAGGTCGATCTCACTCAAGCCTCCACTCACTGTACTTGCTGGGCATAAGGCTATGTAAGCATCAAGTGCGCAGAGACAGGAGCTGACCTGGAGCCCCATTGTCCTCAATGACCACCCCCAGCCTCATACTTAACCCTTGGAAGACTAGGCTTATAAGTCATCCCAGAGAGGGGCTGCACCTAACACTCATGGAAGCACTGGACTGTCCATGTGTGACAGTGATCTTAGCTGGTGGCAGGACTCTCAACATGGTTTAGCAGGATTTCCAGGTTTATATGTGTGCGTGCTACATACCACAGCATGTCATTCAGGTCCTTGGACATCATCCAAGCCAGGTCAAACATCACCATGGCCGACTGCAAGGAAAACAAAAAAGCCTGATGCCAAAAGCAACTGAGTTCACAGAAGGGGCCATACAGTGGGGACAGCTCCAAGGCAAGGAGCCCAGTGGAACCCTGCAGATCAGGGTATTCAGGCTATTTTTCAGCATGTGAGAAAAAAAGTCCCCATCAGAGTGAGGGAAAGATGACAAGAATAATTCCACTGACCCCAAACATCAGTCTCTGCTATCTAATTTGTATCTTTGTGTTTAATCATGTAGCAAATGAAGAATGGAAACAAAGTGCCACCCAGTGGGAAGCCCAGGCATAGCACTGTGCAAGGAAGGCTGTACATCTCAGGTGATGCTCAAGGCTATCATGAAAATAGGTCAGGAGGCCCTGTTGCTTGACTGTCCACCCTGCGTTCACACTCTTCCTGCATGGAGGCAGCCTCAGACCCATCCCTAGGGAAGCCAGATGAGGAAGGGCTCTGGTTCGGGTCAACTGGGTAGAGTGGGAGGGGTTTCTGGACTCCCTGTAAAGTCCAACAGGGCTGTCCAAGGATAGAAGACGTAAGCAACCTGAATGGAGGGTCTGAGTTTGGTGAGAGACCATGAAGACAGTGGATGTCTGACCAGCAGACTTAGCATGAGATGCGGGTTTCCTCCAGGGAGAACATTTTCAAGGGATCTGGAGAAAGTCAGGTATCATTTCTGAGAGAGCATTAGTTCCCTCTCTATCCACTGAAAGGGCTGAGCAGAGAACCAAAGGATGGTAAACCTTCAATTATAAATGAGACATAGGAAATATAATACCAAGAGTCCAAGATCTAAGGGCCAGAGCTGAAGACTAAAACTAGTGTTTTTACTGAAACAAATTTGATTTGTACTGAGCTACATCACTTTTGCATTATCATAAGGTAAACAATGAGACAAAAATCCTACATCAAATTAATGTGTTAAAAACCGTGTATCTTCTACAGCTACTGAACGCCCTAAATTCTGGTCAGTGCTAACAGAGTCACGTGCTACTGTAATCCCATAGTTTAATCTTCTTGCACAGAGATTAATATATATTTATTTGCTTATTTAGAGAGTGTCTCATTATGTAGCCCTGGATGACCTTGAACTCGCTAGGTAGACCAGTCAGGCCTTGAACTCAGAGATCTTCCTGCTTTTGCCTCCCAATTGCTGGGATTAAAGGTGTGTGCCACAGTGCTGGCTAGTTCTATGTCAGTTTGACACAAGCTGAAGTCATCTGAGAGGAGGGAACCTCAATTGAGAAAATGCCTCCATAAGTTTAGGTTGTAAGCAAGTCTGTAGGGCATTTTCTTAATTAGTGATTGATGGGGAAGGCCCCGCCCATTGTGGGTGGTGCCATGTGTGGTCTAGTAGTCCTGGGCTTTATAAGAAAAGTAGGTTGAACAAACCAGGAGGAGGAAGCCAGTAAGCAGCATTCCTCCACATCCTCTGCATCAGCCCCAGCCTACAGGTTCCTGCCCTGTTTTGAGCTTTTACCCTGACTTCACTCAGTGATGGATTATTACCTGGAAGTGGAGGCTGAAAATAAACCCTTTCCTCCCATGATGCTTTCTTTGGTCATAGTGTTTCATCACAGCATTAGTAATCCCAACCAAAACAGCCACCACACCCAGCTTAATCAGTCTTTTTAAAGATTTGGTTTATTTTATGTGTGAGTGCTTTGCCTGTGCACCATGTATGTGCTTGGTACCTACAGAGGTCAGAGGAAGGGGCAGATCCTCTGGACCCGAATCCATGGACGGCTATGAGCTGGGATGTGGGTGCTGGGAAACAAATCTGCCTTCTCTGAGCTGCTCTGAACTGCCATCTGCGCAGCTCCATTACTCGGTAATTTTGATGATGAACAAAAGGATAGCTGCTACACAGCCTGAGGGGCTACCCTAACACCTGCCTCTGAAAGGAGTACTGGTGCCCTTGACCTAGCATGGGTACACATAACACTGCAGAAACAAGACAAAACAAGCAGCATTCAATCCATCTAACTTGCCCAACGTTCTAGCTTAGCTGCACAGTACTCTGTGGAGCATGTTTGGTTTCTCTGGATCTCCTGGCTGACTAGATACTTTAGACCATTACGGTTGTGAAGCAGACAGCAGTCCAGAGAAGCTCCAATGTGAAGCACATAGACCAACTCTGACTCTGTCTCTCTCTCTCGCTGAGACAGGGTTTCTCTGTTTAGCCCTGGCTGTCAGGGAACTCACTCTATAGAACAGGCTGGCCTCACACTCAAGAGATCCTCCACCTCTGCCTTCCAGGTCCTGGGACTAAAGTTGTGTGCCACGACGCCTGGCTTTACTTTATGAAATAAAGGTTAGCTTGATTCTAGAATTAAAAATAATTAGCAAGATCTGGAGGGGGGTGGCTCAGTGGTAAGTACTTTCCTAGTATATTTGAGTCCTACGTTTGATCCCCAGTGCTACAAAAACTGAAAGGCAAAAGGCAAGAATTTGGGGTTTTGTTTGTTTTTGTTTTTAAACAAGGGGGGAATGATTTATTTTAGATTACAATTTCAGTCACCACAAAAGCATGGGAAAGAACAGCTCATGTCAAGATGGCCAGGAAGCAGAAAGAGTCCCATTACCATCTAAAATGTATCTTGGCAGGTACAACGGTGCGTAAATATATTCCCAGCTATTTAGGAGGAGGCAGGAGGATCACCTGAAGCCAGAGGCTTGGGCTAGGCAGGGCTGTATATAAAGTCCTCTTCTCAGAAAATCGATTTCTACTGGGCAGGCATCACTTTTGTAATACCATAAAGTAAGAAAAGAAAACCATGAGGCAAAGCAGAACACACTGGGAAGCACCCGCCCACTCAGGTTCCAGAGAATTAGGGTGGACAGTGCAGAGAGGTTGCACCACCCACCCACCCAAAGGCACCTCTCCCAAGCACCAGGATTTCCTGGCTGTGAAACCTTTGCTCTCTCTTGTTCTAGGACACTGATCCCCGGAGTCAAAACTTTACAGTGTGTCAGATCTGTTTGTACTTACCGATGTCCCATAATATTCATACTGCTCGTAGTCAAAGAGGATGTCTTTCCTGTAACAACACAAAGTGGTATTTTTAACTGAAAGCAGCAGGACAAGAAGATAAACTTTTTGAAAAAGGGCTAAAACTTTATTTCGAAAGTTATTTTTTTCACTTGTTGACTCTCTGGCAGAATGTACACATACGTCTTTGGCAGGCCTGGTCTCACAATCTTGTTTCTGAGAAACTACCTCAAAGCAATTAAAAAGAACAAAGACACACTATTGTATACACAAAGTTACTAACTATAGACTTGTTTGCAATGGTAAAGTAAGTGAAGTAGCCTATAGTTTAAAGAACAGAGAAAAAGGCTTGATAATGTGGTATACACCTGTAAGCCCATTAGTCAGGAGACTGAGACAGGACATTGGAATAGTTTGAGGCCAGCCTGGGCTATACAGTAAGGCAATGTATTTTCTAAATAAAAAAATAATGAATGAATAAATAAATGAGTGAATGAATAAAAAGGCTGAGGAGATGGTTCAACTGATAAAAAATACTTACAAGTATGATGAACTGAGTTTAGATCCCCAGTGTCCACATAAAAAGCTAGATGCTGTATGTACTGGGGTTAAGTGGGGGAGGCACAGACAGGTGATGCTCAGAGCTCAAGGCCCAGCCAGTCTAGTCAAACTCATGAGCTCAAACAGACTCAAGTGAGAGGCCTTGCCTCCAAAGAATAAAATAGACAGCAACCAAGAGAAACACTCAAGGCTGCCCACATGTACACACCCACACCACACTCAAAGAAATTAAAACATCCTTTAAAAAAGAAATAGAAAGGGAGTAGAGGGCTGGAGAGCTGGCTAAGTGGTTAAGAGCACTGACTGCTCTTCCAGACGTCATGAGTTCAATTCCCAGCAACCACATGGTGGCTCACAACCATCTGTAATGGGATCTGATGCCCTCTTCTAGTGTATCTGAAGACAGCTACAGTATACTCATATACAGAAAATAAATAAAAATCTTTTTAAAATAATTGAAAGAATAGGCTAGTACTAAGTAACATTGTAGAATTGGCTACAGATATGGTTGAGAAGAGAGTTTAGCTACGTATGTCTGTATTGCTTGAAATTTTATAATGAATAAAAAGCAATAAAATAATATGTTCAAATTTAAAGCACCTATGCAACAAGATTTCATTTTGATAAGTAGTCAAAGATTTATTAACACAGCAATTAAAGAAAGAATAAAAATAAGTAAATAAAATTGGTAGAAGTTATGTACGTACGGTAGGTCTAAGAAAGACAAAAATCCTGAAAGTTAAAAATCAGAGTTAAAGATGTAGCAAATATATACAAGAGCTGGGGTTTTTTGTTTTGTTTTGTTTTGTTGTTTTTGATAGAAAACCTCTGGGGAAGCTAAAGACAATGTAAATACCCAGAATTAGTAATGAAATAATTTGAAAAAAAAATGTAGAGAAAAATTGCATAACCTTTGAGTTACTTTTATATGTTTTGATGAAATGTATATAATAGTCTAAGGAAGAATACATTTATAAAACTGATAGTTTTAAGTATAAAAAATCAAAATAAACCAAGAACTATAATTTATTAAAAGTGCTAGAACCTAGTAAAACAAAATATTTTTCAAACCTTTAAGGAGCAGACACAGTTCATAAAATTACTGGGACAAGAGGGAAAGAGAAACATTTAAGATCATTTGATATCATTTTAAACTTAGTAGTATTTGTATGCACATGAGACAGATAGAGACGGAGACAGAGATCGAGACAGAGAGAGACACAGAAAGAGCAAGCAAGAGAGCTGGGAGGTGGGTCTCATATGCCATAGCAAGCATGAAAGGCCAGAGGAAAACTATGTGGTGTCAGTTATCTCCTTACACCTTTTCCATGGGTTCTGGGGGGCTAATCTCAGTGGCTAGGTATTTTTAAAAAATTGCATAGCTGGGCAGTGGTGGCACATGTCTTTAATCCCAGTACCGAGGAGACAGAGGCAAGTGAATCTCTGAGTTCAAGGCCAGCCTTGTCTACAGAGTGAGTTCCAGGGCTGTCAGGGCTACACAGAGAAACCCTGTCTGGAGGTAGAAACATTGCCTAATAATCTTAAAGCCAACAACCATCACTTAATATGAGTCTTAACAATGTAAGTGAGATAGACATCAGCACCCAAATCAAGAGCTGGTGACTTGGTCATTTCTTTGCCCAAAGTTGTGTTTCCTTTGCTGTCTTAGTCAGTGTTCTAGTGCTGTGAAGAAACACCACAACCATGGCAACTCTTATAGAAAAAGGCATTTACTGTGGCTTACTTACAGTTTCAGAAGCTTAGTCCATTATCACCATGACAGGAAGCGTGGTGGCATGCTGGCAGACATGGTGTTAGAGAAGCGGCCGAAATCTCTACATCTCAGATCTGTAGACAGCAGAAAGGGAGACTAGGCCTGGCATGAGTTTTTCAAACCTCAAAGCATACCCTCTAGTGACACACTTCCTTCAACAGGGCCATAGCTCCCAAACCTTCTAATCCTATGAGTTCCACTCCCTGGTAACTAAGCATTCAACTCTATGAGCCTGTGGGAGACATTTTACTCAAACCAGCACACTGATGCACTCTTATTTGTATACTTTCAGTTTTTCCTCATACTTTGAGACAGTCTCACTTTATAGCCCAGGTTGGCCTGGAACTCACTATGGTATCCATGCTGCCCTCAAACTCATGGCAGTCTTTCTGCCTTGGCCTCTCAGATGTTGGAATTACAGGTGTAAGGCACCATTCTTGGGTTGACCCACTCTGGAGATGAAGGGTTTGCTCCATAGCTTCCATTGCATCCAAAGTCAGTATTGAGAGGGAAAGGAAGATTACTGAAAAGGAGCATCAGTAAGAAAGGATACAAGGCAGAAGGCAGCTTCCATGCCCTGTAGCTAATGATCTAACCTCCTTGTTTACCTCCCTTCTACCTAAGGACAGAGTCCATTTAAAGATAGCTCTCAGTTCATAGAACTTCATGGTCTGTTTTTCAAGTGTGTGTGCACATGTGTGTGGATACATATTTGGAAGGGATTGGAAGCCTGAGTTGTCTTTCCTTGGGCTCTATCTATCTATCTATCTATCTATCCATCCCTCCTTCCTTCTCTCTGAGATAAGATACATGACTAGAACATGCCAAGTGGGCTTAGCTATCTGGTCATCAAGTTCCAGGGATCCTCCTGTCTCTATTTCCCAATCACTAGGATTACAAATGCATATCACCATGCCTGGCTTTTAAATACAGGTTTTGGGGACCAAACTCCAGCCCTCAAGCTTGCAATGCAAGCATGTTACCTACTGATCCTCAAGCCACATGTCCTTTCCTTTCTTGGGTCATATGTAACTTTTCTGATGTCTTTTAAGCCTTTATACTTTTGTATTTCCTTGAAAGAAATGCTAAGTAATTATGTGTGTGCTCAACTTACATCATAGCAAGAAATGGCAATGCAGCATTGCTGGTGTCAGGTGTTTAGTCTGAGAAGCTCCCCTCATAGATTCTCTCACTTTGGGTGTAGCCAGGATCTTATAAAGCAAAAGGGAGTCTACTAAGAAAAGATACATAAACCCAGTATGCAGGTGGGCTTCTTAAGATAGTCACATTTAAGTGCCTTAGCTCTGTGTGCCTGTGGTGTGTTGTTTTGTGGCTTTTGAGGTTACATTATTCAAATGATGCCATTGATACCCAAGTTTAAAAGATTAAGCAAGAGTACTTTGGTACACTTTTGGGGGAACTAACTCTGGGGACCTGCCTTCGAGCCTCATGCATGCTAGACAGCTGCTTTGCCAAATGAACAACATCCCTCACCCTGACTTTTTTGACTTTAAGAGATTTTTATTCAAAGGTGTCTTATTAGGTAAGTGGTACATATTTACAGATAAGAAAAGAGTGCTTTTAAGATGAAGGCATAGGAAAAAAAAACAACAAAAAAACAAGGTCAAAACAATTCTTACTGCACAGTAAGGGTTGAGGCATATGTTTTTAAGTGTGTTCCACAAACCTGCTTGTAAGATTTTCTCAGAAAAATGCAGTTCAGAGATGAGAAAGGAGCAGTGATAAAGTTAAATTTAAAATTTGGGACTTAAACATGGTCATTAGTTCTGTCTGTCTGTCTATCACTGTCTCTCTGTCACCCTATTTTATTTTGGTTTTTTTGTTTGTTTGTTTGTTTTTGAGACTGTGTCTCCTGTAACCCAAGCTGGTTATTTACCCAAGGATGGCTTTGAATTCTTGCTCCTCCTGCCTTCATCTCCCTGGTGCTAGAAGTAAAGGGATATATGACCATGCGTGTCTCACTCGCTTGTTTAACACTCCTATTTGAGAAATTTCAGAAGAGTAAATATTTTTTCTATGCAGGCCATCTTCACAGTGGTTTTTTTGTTTTGTTTTGTTTTGTTTTGTTTTGTTTTGTTTTGTTTTGTTTTGTTTTAGTTCAGTGAAAATTCCTGACTCTTAGCCAGCAAGAAAGGCAAAGCAGATTAGGAGGCTGTGAGGCATCCTCTGCCTTCCTGTCCCCTTTCTTTGCTCTATCGCTCTGCCTTCCCGTCCCCTTTCTTTGCTCTAGCGCTCTGTCTTGTCTCCGTTAGCTTGTTTCAGTGCAGGGGATTTACTCTAGAGCTTTGGGTGTGGCAGACCAGCTGTTTATCTCTGAGCTATTGCATATCCTCAGTTCCCTTTCCCACTTTTGAGACAGGATCTTGCTATGTTGCCTGGGCCAGCCTTACCCACAGTCCTCTGCCTCATCTTCCCAGTGCTGGATTGATAGATATGTGCTACCATGTCTGTCTGTAGACACTCTTATAATATAGTTTCTAAAAACATAAAATCTATATAAAATACATCAATTCCATGTCAGTTTTTCATTTCCAGTTATGGAGGTCAGTTGCTTGAAGTACATTGCTACATCATCAAAGTAAGCATATCATCACAGATCTGTAGTGTGTAAGTCATCCCACCTATATAACAACTATATAACATCTATAACAACACCTATATGACAACTTCTCTCAGATTTACCCACCAGAGAGGGACTGATGGCTCATCCAGTATAGTAACTCAGAGGACTAGCAAGCCACTTAGCAGGGTGGCTATGTGTGTGCACTCTTACCTCAGTGAACACAAATTCTTGCCTTCCCATATCTTGGCCCACTTTTGCAGTTTCCACCATCCTGTTGGGTAGAAAGTCCTAGCTCACTAATTGAGCATTTGGTCACTGTAGTAGTTTGCATACCCATTAGTACTGATAACTCACCACCAACCGGTTAGTGTCTTACTTTGAGTTTCATCATTCTATGTGTTGACAGCCACTTAAGCTTTCCCTTCCGTAAGTTCCTTCCTCATGTCTTTGGTTCCTTTTGCTGTGAATTTTACGTGATGTCATTAAGTGGCAGGCTCTTGTATTTTATAGATATGTAGCCCTTATCAGTTTTACATGTTAGAATTTTTTCCTCGATTTAATTCTCCCTGATTCTGTTCATGGTCTTCTATATTGAATGGAAACCCTTAATTTTGTTGAAGTCAAATCCAGCAAATTTGTACTTGTAGAATTTCTTAAAGGTCTTTTTGTTCTGTGGTGTTCTATACTTTAGTGTGTTAACCCTATTAAAGATGGTTCAGTAGTTAAGAGCACTGGCTGCTCTTGCAGAGGTTCTGAGTTCCAGTCCCAGCATTTTCTACATGCAGATGAACACAGAGTTTACATACATACATACATACATACATACATACATACATACATACATACATGGAGGAGGAAGAAGAAAGGAGGAGGAGAAGGAGGAGAGAGGGGAGGAAGAAGAGGAGAAGAAGAAAATGGAGAGGAGGAGGAGGAGGAGGAGGAGGAGGAGGAATTATTATTTAGAGTGTTCCCCCCACTGGCTTTTCAAGCACCCTTTTACTATGGCCCTTTGAA